>NC_092338.1:370522500-370877500 GCF_046630445.1 Rutidosis leptorrhynchoides
TGAAAAGACCCAAATACCCCTTTTAATTTGAGAAAAATAGAGCTGCTGGCCCGTCAGGCCTTCTGGACGGCGTCCAAAAAGCTTGGACGGCGTCCTAACCTTCATTGTTGGATGGCGTCCTAAAGTCTGGACGGAGTCCCAATGAACTGAGTCTGAATATGAACTTGTTTTGGTCGTAACTTTCAAACCGTAACTCCGTTTTCGACGAATCAAATATCGTTGGAAACGTAATGAGATTTACTATCCAATGGTAAGGTTTTAGAACATCAACTCTAATTTTATTTGGGATCCAAATATACGCCTACATGCCTCGTATTTTGAATGACGCTCGAAATAACGTGTAACTGAAAAACGGGTGTTACAACTCTCCCCCACTTAAATTGGATCACGTCCTCGTGATCCGCACAAACACTAGAAGTTAAGCACTTCTCCCACGAACATTTCCGCTTCCAACGCAGAGTCACACAAGTAGTAAATTAGTCCGAATCCTCGCTTCGTGCACTAACGCATCATAATACAACAACCGTACTTCACAATCGTCCTAAAAGAAGGACAATTCACCGGCAACCATCGTCGTCACACCTCACGATTCCTACAAAACACAACAAAGCACGTCATCCATAACATCATCCGTGAATTCTAAGATCCCACCACACGCTAATGATCACTAGCGTGCACTACCGCAATAAACGATATCTCATACACTCAACGTCCAGAATTTCCATTTAGGAAATACGAAAAATACCACATTTTCCTTCAAGTTCTCACGGCTGCAACACGCAACAAGCGTCATCCATAACTATATCGCCCTATGCGATCTTCTAAATTCACTACGCCGCGAACCAAGTCTTACATTAATCCAAATCGAGAAGGATTCATGCTTCCTTAAAATTTCGTACTCATTCGGTTCATAACCGTACTACTCGACCGATCATTCCTGAATATTCTTTAGGCCAAGAACCAAACTCCCTCCGGCTCTACACCGGATCATTCCTTCAACGAAAAAAAAAATTTTAATAACCCCGCAATAACACTTAAGAAGCACCACTTTCCCGCCGATCGATCCACACACGACTATACGTCACTGGATTAATCCAGGACGACAATAATACACCACGAATTAGACGAAACATCAAGACATCATCATAGGGTTTCTCCTCTGAACCATACAATACGGCTTCCTAGTACTAGCATAGAAGCTATTCGTATACCAAAATCCCGTCAACGGCGAATCATCATCACAAAATTTCCGCAATTCGCCACACGACTCACAAAAATATTCACCACGCCGGGTGGACTTTCCTACCTAGACCGTCCGTTAAAGATGGTCTCAACATTTCAATGCAACTAACAGTCGCATCACTAGGGAGCACACTCTCGCAAACAAACAACATCTGCGTGTCTCGATGTGAGACCGTCAAAATCGACACGCTCCGCCTCACATTCGTCCATAAAGTGGAATAATCCACTGACAATCTTCACGATTGCGTTTCCCGACAGGGAAAATACGATATTCGCCACGATATCGAGCTCGTTCTCATTCAATTATACTGTCCGGGTTTCATGACAACCCAGATTTTTCACTACGGGAGCACTCGCAACGACACTTCATTCTCTTACTCCGGGATCTCAAACTTCACATTTGGTCTCATACCGCACATTGGTACTACACGACCACCTTACATAGGAAGTCTTACACTTCCTTCGATCCCATCATCACAATCTTCACGCATAACATTCCAGAGTTGTAACTCACAATCGTAAAGCACGATCTCGAGTCGACATTAGCAACCCGTCACTCTTCCTCGTTAGGAACTTCGAATACTTATTGAGGCTTAGCACGGTACGCTCCGACATTTCACTATACATAACACCACTGGAGTATTCCTCGGGCGACAGTAAGAACTCCCCCACTTAGGATTTATCTCCCTATTCTCACCGCCAAGATGATAACATCCCGCGGAATTGAAATTCCACGTCACACCTGACCATTGTCACCGTTGGTCTTAAACATCAATTCACCGCAAATTCACTTTAAGCTCTCAGAGCCGACAGGCACAATCACTTGAGACGTCGTACACGCGATGACATCTCACATTCATACCACAATTCACAACTAACTACCTTAATTGTTTGAAAAGCAAACTCCACCAAAGTCCTACATATGCCTCTATGCCTAGGCATATGTCACTCCGCTTACTCAGTCGTGCATCTCAGTCGAGATCACCCGCCCTTCCACGCAACGAACTTTTTCAACAATTGCTCACTCTCATGGAGAAGAGTGACCAATTCCGACACCATAATTGTGTCCACCACAATGTCAACACTTCATCATATCCTTCGGACTAACCGACCATTAAGTCCGTCACCGGCTCACCGGTCATCTCTACCCGTCTATCACTTAAGAGCAACAAGATTCGCTCACCCGTCACTTCATAAGAAGTATTCGTCACAATGCTCTTAAACTTCGACTTTCGCAACCGTCGAATTACCATCACCCGTCGATCACTAATCTCTGATGCTTCCAAGGGTATCTCACGGGCACCCTAAGCACAAAGTGATCACACCACTACCGGAGTTGAACATTACACAAGCAGGTATAAAAAGGCACCTGACGCAGTGTCATGCAGACTCCCACCACAATCAAATGAATTTTAGAAAATCGATCTTTAGGTTCCATACACCCGATGTCACCCATCTCTCTATAATAATGACCCGAAGTCATACCTACCCGACAACCTTACAGTTTATTGTCTTATCGAAAGTTCCTAGCGATCACACGCTACCCGCAGTTTCCACAAGGCCAAACGATATAGCCTAATGAGGCCCTTCATCTAACACAAGGAGATGCTCGGGGATACCAAGTCTTACACCCTTCTACATCTCGATAAAACCACTACTACAAGGGATATTCCATTAGGAATGTTGCCCTATAATCTACAACACACTAACGCAATCAACATTACACGGGTCCCACTCCCATGAGTTTAATGACCCGAAGACTCATCGATTCACCAATTCCAAGGCGACTCACAACAAGAATCCTAACACGATTCTCTACCCACACACTCTACCGAGTGTAACTCAAAACTACAATCATTAGACTTGTCACATTCCATTACGGAATTCAAGTCCTCGTCGCACACACGCAAGCGTAAATCGGTCATGAAATGTCCCGTTCTTATTGATTAAAAACGTTCCATATTAATTGATTTCGTTGCGAGGTTTTGACCTCTATATGAGACGTTTTTCAAAGACTGCATTCATTTTTAAAACAAACCATAACCTTTATTTCATAGATAAAGGTTTTAAAAAGCTATACCTAGATTATCAAATAATGATAATCTAAAATATCCTGTTTACACACGACCATTACATAATGGTTTACAATACAAATATGTTACAACAAAATAAGTTTCTTGAATGCAGTTCTTACACAATATCATACAAGCATGGACTCCAAATCTCGTCCTTATTTAAGTATGCGACAGCGGAAGCTCTTAATAATCACCTGAGAATAAACATGCTTAAAACATCAACAAAAATGTTGGTGAGTTATAGGTTTAACCTATATATATCAAATCATAATAATAGACCACAAGATTTCATATTTCAATACACATCCCATACATAGAGATAAAAATCATTCATATGGTGAACACCTGGTAACCGACATTAACAAGATGCATATATAAGAATATCCCCATCATTCCGGGACACCCTTCAGATATGATATAAATTTCGAAGTACTAAAGCATCCGGTACTTTGGATGGGGTTTGTTAGGCCCAATAGATCTATCTTTAGGATTCGCGTCAATTAGGGTGTCTGTTCCCTAATTCTTAGATTACCAGACTTAATAAAAAGGGGCATATTCGATTTCGATAATTCAACCATAGAATGTAGTTTCACGTACTTGTGTCTATTTTGTAAATCATTTATAAAACCTGCATGTATTCTCATCCCAAAAATATTAGATTTTAAAAGTGGGACTATAACTCACTTTCACAGATTTTTACTTCGTCGGGAAGTAAGACTTGGCCACTGGTTGATTCACGAACCTATAACAATATATACATATATATCAAAGTATGTTTAAAATATATTTACAACACTTTTAATATATTTTGATGTTTTAAGTTTATTAAGTCAGCTGTCCTCGTTAGTAACCTACAACTAGTTGTCCACAGTTAGATGTACAGAAATAAATTGATAAATATTATCTTGAATCAATCCACGACCCAGTGTATACGTATCTCAGTATTGATCACAACTCAAACTATATATATTTTGGAATCAACCTCAACCCTGTATAGCTAACTCCAACATTCACATATAGAGTGTCTATGGTTGTTCCGAAATATATATAGATGTGTCGACATGATAGGTCGAAACATTGTATACGTGTCTATGGTATCTCAAGATTACATAATATACAATACAAGTTGATTAAGTTATGGTTGGAATAGATTTGTTACCAATTTTCACGTAGCTAAAATGAGAAAAATTATCCAATCTTGTTTTACCCATAACTTCTTCATTTTAAATCCGTTTTGAGTGAATCAAATTGCTATGGTTTCATATTGAACTCTATTTTATGAATCTAAACAGAAAAAGTATAGGTTTATAGTAGGAAAAATAAGTTACAAGTCATTTTTGTAAAGGTAGTCATTTCAGTCGAAAGAACGACGTCTAGATGACCATTTTAGAAAACATACTTCCACTTTGAGTTTAACCTTAATTTTTGGATTTAGTTTCATGTTCATAATAAAAATCATTTTCTCAGAATAACAACTTTTAAATCAAAGTTTATCATAGTTTTTAATTAACTAACCCAAAACAGCTCGCGGTGTTACTACGACGGCGTAAATCCGGTTTTACGGTGTTTTTCGTGTTTCCAGGTTTTAAATCATTAAGTTAGCATATCATATAGATATAGAACATGTGTTTAGTTGATTTTAAAAGTCAAGTTAGAAGGATTATGAAAGGGTACATTATAAATGATTCACAATAGTTGATTACATCGCGAGGTATTTGACCTCTATATGATACGTTTTACAAACATTGCATTCGTTTTTAAAAGACAAACTTTCTTTACATCAAAAATTGACGGCATGCATACCATTTCATATTACATCCACCTATAATTGACTTAATATTAATCTTGATGAACTCAACGACTCGAATGCAACGTCTTTCAAAGTATGTCTTGAATAACTCCAAGTAATATCCTTAAAATGAGCTAATGCACAGCGGAAGATTTCTTTAATACCTGAGAATAAACATGCTTTAAAGTGTCAACCAAAAGGTTGGTGAGTTCATTAGTTTATCATAATCCATCATTTCCGTAATAGTAATAGACCACAAGATTTCAGTTTCTATAAATATTCGTACACTCGCAAGTGTATAAAAGTATTCTATAAGTTGTAGGCACCCGGTAACAAGCCTTAACGTTCATGTTTTACCCTCTGAAGTACACCAGATCAGGTGTGTTTAATATAACTTCGAAGTACTAAAGCATCCCATAGTCAGGATGGGGTTTGTCAGGCCCAATAGATCTATCTTTAGGATTCGCGCCTACCGTACATAGACAAGTAGTTTAATGTTACCAAGCTAAGGGTATATTTCTGGTTTAAACCCACGTAGAATTTGTTTTAGTACTTGTGCCTATTTCGTAAAACATTTATAAAACAGCGCATGTATTCTCAGCCCAAAAATATATATTGCAAAAGCAATTAAAAAGGGAGCAAATGAAACTCACAATACTGTATTTCGTAGCAATTATGTATATGACGGCACTGAACAAGTGCAGGGTTTGTCTCGGATTCACGAACCTATATTAAGTATATATATTTATATGTTGGTCAATATCTGTCTAACAATTTAGGTCAAGTCGTAGTGTATCACAATCCTAATGCTCGAGACCGACATGCAAAAGTCAACAAAAGTCAACTTGACCCAAAATGACTTTCAAAATCTATACATGTTTATTATATAACTTATATATAGTAGTTTTATATATTTAAATATATTTATCAGATCTTATTATACTAAATAATACAAGTCATTTATTAATAAATAAAAATTTATATTAAAATTCATATATGATAAAAATATACTTTTATATATCTCAAGTAATAAAATTTATAAAATTCACTTAATATCATAAAAATATAGTGGTATGTATTATTAATGTAATTACATTACGTGTGGTAAAAATATCTTTGTACGCATATTTATTTGATAAAATAATATTGATAATAATAATAATGATAAAAATAATAAAATGATAGTTTCAATAAAAATATTAATTTTTAGTAATAAAGATAATTTTAGTAATAACATCAACTGATAACAGTTATAATAATCGTTTTAATAATAATATTAAAATTAATGATAATTCAGTTGACCATATCTTTTAATCCGTTCATCGAAACCACACGATTTCTAAATGAAAAGTTATTAATTTTTTTCTTCAGCTTTTCAACGACATGCATATCATATAACTTATCTCAGTAGCATATGTATCAAATTCGTGATTTATCATAAACTATTTAACGATGAAACTAAGCATACAAACATGCATAATCATATATACTCGAGCACTAGTCAGGGATACACTATTAATATATAAAAGATAAGATATGAATGCTCACGTATCAATATTGTGATTCAATATTGCAGGAAAGTACGTAGACGCAACGAAAATGATAAACGTTAGGTTGACCTCACGAGCAATACCCTCGATCAATACCCATAACCTTCATAGCTATAACCCATAATTTCCTTAGCTATATCCCATTTGAAAACTTATTTTGAAATCGTCTGAATATAACTCCGTCGTAGTATTTTATGTATACTAATAATATCTTGAAATAGTACTAAGTAAATATATATATATGTAATTCGATTGAGAGAGTTTAGAGAAATAAATTTTCAAGTTTCTATGAAATAATGAAACCTATTGAATTCTATTTATAATAGATTTTTAAATTATTAAAGTGAATTATTAAAGTATGAATTATTAAAGTGAATTATTAAAGTATGAATTATTAAAGTGAATTATTAAAGTATGAATTATTAAAGTGAATTATTAAAGTATGAATTATTAAAGTTAAAGTAAAGTAAAAGTAAAGTAAAGGTAAAGTTAAAGTATAGTAAAAGTATAAAACTATGTACGTATAATACGCGTATAAAAATATATAATATTAATTTAAATCGTTATATATATTTAATAAAATAAAATATAAATATCGTTATCTTTATCATACTGGTTAAGTAATGAGTTGTCAAAAAGAATAGATTTCTTAAATCACAGTGGATCTCATAACATAGGCCCGTAATCATATCATAATGTATCTGATAATTCAATCATTTGATATTATCTCTTAATTCTGTCGATAAATATATCGAAACAAATATGTTCATGTAAAGTATCATATATCTAATACTTTGTTAATGTTTTCAGTTAATATTATATATTATATATACATATCTATATACACATAATTGTTCGTGAATCGTCGAACACGGTTAAAGGGTAATTGATTACATGAATGTAGTTCCAAACTTTTTAAGATTCAACATTACAAATTCTGCTTATCATGTCGGAAACATATAAAGGTTAAGTTTAAATTTGGTCGGAAATTTCCGGGTCGTCACAGTACCTACCCGTTAAAGAAATTTCGTCCCGAAATTTGATCGAGGTCGTCATGGCTAACTATAAAAATGTTTTCATGATGAATATGAGTTGATAAATAGAGTTTTATCATCATTGAGTAATATAGATAAAATAATTTGATTACGCGAAGAGTATAAGTGAAGCTATCGCAAGAGAGTGAAATGAGTAAACGTATATTCGTTTTAACCGATGACGTAGTTATGATTGATTTTCGGAATTCATGGGATTTAAAGAAAATCTTTGCAATAAGATTTGGTTCTTCGGCGATTAAGGAAATCAGGATCTTCTTTGATTAAATGCGATAATCTGTCTCGATTTCTCTGTCTGACATTTTACTATAATTCCACCCCCTTCGTTTCTTTATTTCCACATCTCACACCTTCTAGTCTTTCTCCCCAATTCATACTTTAAAGCATTCGTTAATATGCTTCATCCAGTATTGATTCTTGATATACTCTTAACTTTCATATATGTCATTCTTCTTTTTCATCTACCACAGGAGGAAGTTATTTTCTTCTACCATTACCTTGGGGTTATTGTGTTTTTCATTCTCCCGTGTCTTTATATTGCTATACGCATTGATATACACGGTTTGTAATTTCGGGATTGTTATCGGGCTTTATATTCTCCATTATATTTTGGAGCTTCATGCTTTCGTTTTCTCTTTCCGACCTTAAGTCAAGTGGATAATGGTCCAGAATTCGTAGATATGAATTTTTGGATGAACATAGTTAATGTTCCAAGAAGAAAATCGTAATGGCACGATCTTGATTTGGCAAATTACCAGAATATCCGAAAATATAGAGCTATCAAGATGATATGTTCTTAATATGTTTGGAAATTAGGTAGAATGTAAGAGTCGTGTAAACAGTACATGATGACGGTATGTTCTGTGAATCATCACGTTCCATTAGAAACTCAGCATGACTTACTGTAATATAATCACGTTGATCAAGTGTCATTATATTATACTAACTCATGCTTCAGTTCCCAACACTACTTCAAAAACATTCCTATTTTAAATTCAATTTTTTTTTTTAGAATTTAGAAACTAACACGGTTTCTTTTTATGTTGTAACGCAGATATTGCGAAGAGATAAAAGATTTCAGATAAGAATAGTTGTGAAAATATCTTCAGGAATATCGAAGATATTATAATAAAAGATACGATAATATGGATGATGAAGAAGATTTGTCTGTGAAGGTTTAGAATAAGAAGTAAGTTGTTTGCTAACGATTTCAGTAGACACTGAATCATTTGGATCCTTTGAAGGCAGGTTTAGTCTTTGTGATTTGTCCACAGCCTCCTTCATGGTCTGCTCAATCCGTTTTCCAGTTTCAAACCTTCTCTTTTTCTCAGCTTTACCACCATAATATTCTTTATCATCAAACTTTTGACTGTTAAAGTCGTTTACAGTTTTTGCTGCTTCATCAGCATTTTTCCAATTTCGGAGAACTAGTTCATGGTTTGGGATGTTTTTCAGAAAATTCACATTCGAAGTATGTAAGTCTAGGAGATAGACGTTATATGTATAACTTTTGACGTAAAATTGAAAATACTGATTGCTAATTCCCAGTAGTTGGTGTGACAATTATTGTTACAGGATGTAGGTGAGTACATGATGGGATTTTAATGAATAAGTATAGTGGCTTTTCGGAGAGGCTTAAGTCGAAGGTTAATGAAGTTGTTGATAAGTTTACTGCTAATGTGGCGAGATATGAAAGGTTCACCGGTAACAATGATGAAGGGGTAATTGTTATAATAAGGTTTATTCGTATAAACAAATGAAGGTGATTTGCTGGAGCTGTGACAAAACTGTCTATTTTGAAAAGAGATTGAAAAATTATATTTGGTAATAAATATCAAAGGATATGACATGGATACATGTTAAACTATAACTTTGGTTTCGAGAGCTTTTCAGATGCATGACAGTGGGTAATATGTGGTTGGATCATCATCTCGCATGTCTTTAGGAATTTCGAAGTGTTTGAACACATATTGTAATTGTTAATATACATATGATGTTCTAAGATTTTGAATGATACAAATATTTTTGTGAGTTCCATGAATAGAAATGAGGTTCTAGGACAGTTTTGAAGTCAAAGCAGAGTTTTGAAAGATGTAGGAATTTAAGAGTGACGATTTCGGTTATATCTTGAATCGAATTCTGAGATTTTAAAATCAGAATATGTAATTAGATTTTGAATGAGTATGGTTGTTTTGATTTTTATAAAAGAATGTATATTGTTGTGAAAGTAGGGAGTATAATGGATGATTTGCTGAATCAGATTCGAAGAATGTAACATATTAATTGTGAATTTATATATCTCTCGGGTATTACCTACCCATTAAAAAAAATTCACAATTAATATTTTGTACAAAAGAATTTTATTACAGTCTTTATGAAAATATATATATGTATATTTTCTTCAGATGTAACATAGCTTTAATGAGTTAATGTTAAATTAAACTCATTTGATTTACAGTTGAAACTAGAATTGAATAATTTCTAAAGGCTTTAAAAAGTACATAACTTTTACGCAGTATTTCTTTAATGACATTGAAATTATGAATCAATACTTCGTTATTTGTTGATGTATGATGTTCGGTTCGTGGAATTCTTGTGAATTTCGCAAAGTACGAATGATGTTATCTGAAAAGTTTCGGGTACATCGATGATGAAAGTGTAAAATCAAATATATACTTGATTTATTATGAATTGGAATTTGTTGAATTGCGATAGAGATTTTAGTTAACGCTGGTTAAGTTGCGGCCGAAGGACGTACATTATTGCATATTTGTAATAAGAATTAACCGAGTAGTTAAGATTCACACACAATAGCTTAGCACGGAAAGATTTATTTTTATTTCAAAATATATAAAATATACATATAATTTCTTCAAAGGGAATGAGTTAATTCTTCATAATTCGTTGATACAATATACGGGTTATTGATTCGTAATGATGTCCATAGTGATTCTTGAGCTGACGGAGTTTGTGATGTTATAGGTGTTGTTGATTCTGATGTTGACTGTACTGATGATGCTGGTGACGCTGACGTTACTGTTGATGCTGTTGGTAAAACAAGTTTAGCTTGTTAATCACACACCATTTTTGTCAGGGTTTCTACTCTTCCTTCTATCATTTTGGTTCGCTTAACTGATTTATGGTTAGGGCTAGATTAGATAATCTCTAAGACTTTAGAGATTACATAATCTGCGCGGAATGTTTCTCCAATGAAGTTATGAATTAATACTTCGTCGGTTATTGTTGTTGGTATTCCTTGGTATCTACAGGGCGTATGACATTGGTGCTCGTGGGACAGAGTGTAAAGTTGAGGTTTACGACGTGGTTGTGGTTGGGGTGGTAATGGTACTATTGGCGTTGATGATGGTGTTACTGGTTATGCTGCTGATGCTGATGCTGCTGCTGGTGTTTGTAATCTCTGCACCATATTTTCCAAAGCCACTACCCGAGCGCGAAGCTCGTTGACTTCTTCTATTACACCGGGGTGATTGTCGGTTCGGACGAGCGGATAAATAAAATCTAAAATTTGATGTAATATATAATCTTGACGAGATACTCTGGAAATGAGCGAGAAAATGGTGTTTCGGACAGGTTCGCCGGTAAGTGCTTCAGGTTCTTCGTCAAGAGGGCAATGTGGTGGATGGAAGGGATCACCTTCTTCTTGTCTCCAATGATTGAGGAGGCTACGAACCCATCCCCAATTCATCCAGAATAGGTGATGACTAATTGGTTGATCTATTCCGGTCACACTGCTTTCGGAGCTGGAGTGGGATTCCATTTCGAAATCCGGGGAACTTGAATTAATGATGAATTCCATTTCATACTATTGAATAAGGATTTTTTTTTTTCAATATGAAATGATTTTCGGTTATCGGATGATATTCTAATTACATAGAATATCCATATATATAGAACAAAAGATTTCGTAAATTACGGAGGAATTTACGGGATATATCAGGCAACGTTTACAGTAATAGATACGATAAGATATGATTTAGCAGATACGCTAAGATATGAATTTTTTGTCTATACACTATTCATGCAATCAATGCAGCAAGACGTGTCTTAGACTAAAAATGATAAGCAGGTAATTTCCTGAGGATGATAAGTAGTTAATTTTTGACACAAAATGATAAGCAAAACTATTAACATGCAGACACGGTCGAAGTCCAGACTCACTAATGCATCCTATCGACTTATCTGTTAGACACACTAATGCAGACCTGGTTCGCTAAGACCACCGCTCTGATACCAACTGAAAGGACCCGTTCATATACATTATAAACGATTCACAATAGTTGATTACATCGCGAGGTATTTGACCTCTATATGATATGTTTTACAAACATTGCATTCGTTTTTAAAAGACAAACTTTCTTTACATCAAAAATTGACGGCATGCATACCATTTCATATTACATCCAACTATAATTGACTTAATATTAATCTTGATGAACTCAACGACTCGAATGCAACGTCTTTCAAAGTATGTCTTGAATGACTCCAAGTAATATCCTTAAAATGAGCTAATGCACAGCGAAAGATATCTTTAATACCTGAGAATAAACATGCTTTAAAGTGTCAACCAAAAGGTTGGTGAGTTCATTAGTTTATCATAATCCATCATTTCCGTAATAGTAATAGACCACAAGATTTCAGTTTCTATAAATATTCGTACACTCGCAAGTGTATAAAAGTATTCTATAAGTTGTAGGCACCCGGTAACAAGCCTTAACGTTCATGTTTTACCCTCTGAAGTACACCAGATCAGGTGTGTTTAATATAACTTCGAAGTACTAAAGCATCCCATAGTCAGGATGGGGTTTGTCAGGCCCAATAGATCTATCTTTAGGATTCGCGCCTACCGTACATAGACAAGTAGTTTAATGTTACCAAGCTAAGGGTATATTTCTGGTTTAAACCCACGTAGAATTTGTTTTAGTACTTGTGCCTATTTCGTAAAACATTTATAAAACAGCGCATGTATTCTCAGCCCAAAAATATATATTGCAAAAGCAATTAAAAAGGGAGCAAATGAAACTCACAATACTGTATTTCGTAGCAATTATGTATATGACGGCACTGAACAAGTGCAGGGTTTGTCTCGGATTCACGAACCTATATTAAGTATATATATTTATATGTTGGTCAATATCTGTCTAACAATTTAGGTCAAGTCGTAGTGTATCACAATCCTAATGCTCGAGACCGACATGCAAAAGTCAACAAAAGTCAACTTGACCCAAAATGACTTTCAAAATCTATACATGTTTATTATATAACTTATATATAGTAGTTTTATATATTTAAATATATTTATCAGATCTTATTATACTAAATAATACAAGTCATTTATTAATAAATAAAAATTTATATTAAAATTCATATATGATAAAAATATACTTTTATATATCTCAAGTAATAAAATTTATAAAATTCACTTAATATCATAAAAATATAGTGGTATGTATTATTAATGTAATTACATTACGTGTGGTAAAAATATCTTTGTACGCATATTTATTTGATAAAATAATATTGATAATAATAATAATGATAAAAATAATAAAATGATAGTTTCAATAAAAATATTAATTTTTAGTAATAAAGATAATTTTAGTAATAACATCAACTGATAACAGTTATAATAATCATTTTAATAATAATATTAAAATTAATGATAATTCAGTTGACCATATCTTTTAATCCGTTCATCGAAACCACACGATTTCTAAATGAAAAGTTATTAATTTTTTTCTTCAGCTTTTCAACGACATGCATATCATATAACTTATCTCAGTAGCATATGTATCAAATTCGTGATTTATCATAAACTATTTAACGATGAAACTAAGCATACAAACATGCATAATCATATATACTCGAGCACTAGTCAGGGATACACTATTAATATATAAAAGATAAGATATGAATGCTCACGTATCAATATTGTGATTCAATATTGCAGGAAAGTACGTAGACGCAACGAAAATGATAAACGTTAGGTTGAACTCACGAGCAATACCCTCGATCAATACCCATAACCTTCATAGCTATAACCCATAATTTCCTTAGCTATATCCCATTTGAAAACTTATTTTGAAATCGTCTGAATATAACTCCGTCGTAGTATTTTATGTATACTAATAATATCTTGAAATAGTACTAAGTAAATATATATATATATATGTAATTCGATTGAGAGAGTTTAGAGAAATAAATTTTCAAGTTTCTATGAAATAATGAAACCTATTGAATTCTATTTATAATAGATTTTTAAATTATTAAAGTGAATTATTAAAGTATGAATTATTAAAGTGAATTATTAAAGTATGAATTATTAAAGTGAATTATTAAAGTATGAATTATTAAAGTATGAATTATTAAAGTGAATTATTAAAGTATGAATTATTAAAGTTAAAGTAAAGTAAAAGTAAAGTAAAGGTAAAGTTAAAGTATAGTAAAAGTATAAAACTATGTACGTATAATACGCGTATAAAAATATATAATATTAATTTAAATCGTTATATATATTTAATAAAATAAAATATAAATATCGTTATCTTTATCATACTGGTTAAGTAATGAGTTGTCAAAAAGAATAGATTTCTTAAATCACAGTGGACCTCATAACATAGGCCCGTAATCATATCATAATGTATCTGATAATTCAATCATTTGATATTATCTCTTAATTCTGTCGATAAATATATCGAAACAAATATGTTCATGTAAAGTATCATATATCTAATACTTTGTTAATGTTTTCAGTTAATATTATATATTATATATACATATCTATATACACATAATTGTTCGTGAATCGTCGAACACGGTTAAAGGGTAATTGATTACATGAATGTAGTTCCAAACTTTTTAAGATTCAACATTACAAATTCTGCTTATCGTGTCGGAAACATATAAAGGTTAAGTTTAAATTTGGTCGGAAATTTCCGGGTCGTCACAGATTAACTTTTGTTTGCGAACAAGTTTAGAATTAACTAAACTATGTTCTAGTGATTACAAGTTTAAACCTTCGAATAAGATAGCTTTATATGTATGAATCGAATGATGTTATGAATATCATTACTACCTTAAGTTCCTTGGATAAACCTACTGGAAAAGAGAAAAATGGATCTAGCTTCAACGGATCCTTGGATGGCTCGAAGTTCTTGAAGCAGAATCATGACACGAAAACAAGTTCAAGTAAGATCATCACTTGAAATAAGATTGTTATAGTTATAGAAATTGAACCAAAGTTTGAATATGATTATTACCTTGTATTAGAATGATAACCTACTGTAATAAATAAAGATTTCTTGAGGTTGGATGATCACCTTACAAGATTGGAAGTGAGCTAGCAAACTTGAAAGTATTCTTGATTTTATGTAACTAGAACTTGTAGAATATATGAAGAACACTTAGAACTTGAAGATAGAACTTGAGAGAGATCAATTAGATGAAGAAAATTGAAGAATGAAAGTGTTTTAGGTGTTTTTGGTCGTTGGTGTATGGATTAGATATAAAGGATATGTAATTTTGTTTTCATGTAAATAAGTCATGAATGATTACTCATATTTTTGTAATTTTATGAGATATTTCATGCTAGTTGCCAAATGATGGTTCCCACATGTGTTAGGTGACTCACATGGGCTGCTAAGAGCTGATCATTGGAGTGTATATACCAATAGTACATACATCTAAAAGCTGTGTATTGTACGAGTACGAATACGGATGCATACGAGTAGAATTGTTGATGAAACTGAACAAGGATGTAATTGTAAACATTTTTGTTAAGTAGAAGTATTTTGATAAGTGTATTGAAGTCTTTCAAAAGTGTATAAATACATATTAAAACACTACATGTAAATACATTTTAACTGAGTCGTTAAGTCATCGTTAGTCGTTACATGTAAGTGTTGTTTTGAAACCTTTAGGTTAACGATCTTGTTAAATGTTGTTAACCCAATGTTTATAATATCAAATGAGATTTTAAATTATTATATTATCATGATATTATCATGTATGAATATCTCTTAATATGATATATATACATTAAATGTCTTTACAACGATAATCGTTACATATATGTCTCGTTTAAAAATCATTAAGTTAGTAGTCTTGTTTTTACATATGTAGTTCATTGTTAATATACTTAATGATATGTTTACTTATCATAGTACCATGTTAACCATATGTATATCCATATATATATCGTCATGTCATTTTTACAAGTTTTAACGTTCGTGAATCGCCGGTCAACTTGGGTGGTCAATTGTCTATATGAAACATATTTCAATTAATCAAGTCTTAACAAGTTTGATTGCTTAACATGTTGGAAACATTTAATCATGTAAATATCAATCTCAATTAATATATCTAAACATGGAAAAGTTCGGGTCACTACAGTACCTACCCGTTAAATAAATTTCTTCCCGAAATTTTAAGCTGTTGAAGGTGTTGACGAATCTTCTGGATATAGATGCGGGTATTTCTTCTTCATCTGATCTTCATGCTCCCAGGTGAACTCGGGTCCTCTACGAGCATTCCATCGAACCTTAACAATTGGTATCTTGTTTTGCTTAAGTCTTTTAACCTCACGATCCATTATTTCGACGGGTTCTTCGATGAATTGAAGTTTTTCGTTGATTTGGATTTCATCTAACGGAATAGTGAGATCTTCTTTAGCAAAACATTTCTTCAAATTTGAGACGTGGAAAGTGTTATGTACAGCCGCGAGTTGTTGAGGTAACTCAAGTCGGTAAGCTACTGGTCCGACACAATCAATAATCTTGAATGGTCCAATATACCTTGGATTTAATTTCCCTCGTTTACCAAATCGAACAACGCCTTTCCAAGGTGCAACTTTAAGCATGACCATCTTTCCAATTTCAAATTCTATATCTTTTCTTTTAATGTCAGCGTAGCTCTTTTGTCGACTTTGGGCGGTTTTCAACCGTTGTTGAATTTGGATGATCTTCTCGGTAGTTTCTTGTATTATCTCTGGACCCGTAATCTGTCTATCCCCCACTTCACTCCAACAAATCGGAGACCTGCACTTTCTACCATAAAGTGCTTCAAACGGCACCATCTCAATGCTTGAATGGTAGCTGTTGTTGTAGGAAAATTCTGCTAACGGTAGATGTCGATCCCAACTGTTTCCGAAATCAATAACACATGCTCGTAGCATGTCTTCAAGTGTTTGTATCGTCCTTTCGCTCTGCCCATCAGTTTGTGGATGATAGGCAGTACCCATGTCTAGACGAGTTCCTAATGCTTGCTGTAATGTCTGCCAAAATCTTGAAATAAATCTACCATCCCTATCAGAGATAATAGAGATTGGTATTCCATGTCTGGAGACGACTTCCTTCAAATACAGTCGTGCTAACTTCTCCATCTTGTCATCTTCGCTTATTGGCAGGAAGTGTGCTGATTTGGTGAGACGATCAACTATTACCCAAATAGTATCAAAACCACTTGCAGTCCTTGGCAATTTAGTGATGAAATCCATGGTAATGTTTTCCCATTTCCATTCTGGGATTTCGGGTTGTTGAAGTAGACCTGATGGTTTCTGATGCTCAGCTTTGACCTTAGAACACGTCAAACATTCTCCTACGTATTTAGCAACATCGGCTTTCATACCCGGCCACCAAAAATGTTTCTTGAGATCCTTGTACATCTTCCCCGTTCCTGGATGTATTGAGTATCTGGTTTTATGAGCTTCTCTAAGTACCATTTCTCTCATATCTCCAAATTTTGGTACCCAAATCCTTTCAGCCCTATACCGAGTTCCGTCTTCCCGAATATTAAGATGCTTCTCCGATCCTTTGGGTATTTCATCCTTTAAATTTCCCTTTTTTAAAACTCCTTGTTGCGCCTCCTTTATTTGAGGAGTAAGGTTATTATGAATCATTATATTCATAGATTTTACTCGAATGGGTTCTCTGTCCTTCCTGCTCAAGGCATCGGCTACCACATTTGCCTTCCCCGGGTGGTAACGAATCTCAAAGTCGTAATCATTCAATAATTCAATCCACCTACGCTGCCTCATATTCAGTTGTTTCTGATTAAATATGTGTTGAAGACTTTTGTGGTCGGTATATATAATACTTTTGACCCCATATAAGTAGTGCCTCCAAGTCTTTAATGCAAAAACAACCGCGCCTAATTCCAAATCATGCGTCGTATAATTTTGTTCGTGAATCTTCAATTGTCTAGACGCATAAGCAATCACCTTCGTTCGTTGCATTAATACACAACCGAGACCTTGCTTTGATGCGTCACAATAAATCACAAAATCATCATTCCCTTCAGGCAATGACAATATAGGTGCCGTAGTTAGCTTTTTCTTCAATAACTGAAACGCTTTCTCTTGTTCATCATTCCATTCAAATTTCTTCCCTTTATGCGTTAATGCAGTCAAGGGTTTTGCTATTCTGGAAAAGTCTTGGATAAACCTTCTGTAGTAACCAGCTAGTCCTAAAAACTGGCGTATGTGTTTCGGAGTTTTCGGGGTTTCCCACTTTTCAACAGTTTCTATCTTTGCCGGATCCACCTTAATACCTTCTTTGTTCACTATGTGACCGAGGAATTGAACTTCTTCCAACCAAAATGCACACTTTGAAAACTTAGCGTACGATTCTTCCTTCCTCAATACTTCTAACACCTTTCTCAAATGTTCACCGTGTTCTTGGTCATTCTTTGAGTAAATAAGTATGTCATCAATGAAAACAATGACAAACTTGTCAAGGTATGGTCCACACACTCGGTTCATAAGGTCCATGAACACAGCTGGTGTATTAGTTAAACCAAACGGCATGACCATAAACTCGTAATGACCGTAACGTGTTCTGAAAGCAGTCTTTGGAATATCATTTTCTTTCACCCGCATTTGATGATACCCGGAACGTAAGTCAATCTTTGAATAAACAGACGAGCCTTGTAGTTGATCAAATAAGTCGTCGATTCTCGGTAGTGGGTAGCGGTTCTTGATGGTAAGTTTGTTCAACTCTCGGTAGTCGATACACAACCTGAATATACCATATTTCTTCTTGACAAACAAAACAGGAGCTCCCCACGGTGATGTGCTTGGTCGAATGAAACTACGCTCTAAAAGTTCTTGTAATTGGCTTTGCAGTTCTTTCATCTCGCTGGGTGCGAGTCTGTAAGGAGCACGAGCTATTGGTACAGCTCCTGGTACAAGATCTATTTGAAATTCAACGGATCGATGTGGGGGTAATCTCGGTAATTCTTTCGGAAATACATCGGGAAATTCTTTTGCGACGGGAACATCATTGATGCTCTTTTCTTCAGTTTGTACTTTCTCGACGTGTGCTAGAACAGCATAGCAACCTTTTCTTATTAGTTTTTGTGCCTTCAAATTACTAATAAGATGTAGCTTCGTGTTGCCCTTTTCTCCGTACACCATTAAGGGTTTTCCTTTTTCTCGTATAATGTGAATTGCATTTTTGTAACAAACGATCTCTGCTTTCACTTCTTTCAACCAGTCCATACCGATTATCACATCAAAACTCCCTAACTCTAATGGTATCAAATCAATCTTAAATGTTTCGCTAACCAGTTTAATTTCTCAATTTCGACATATATTATCTGCTGAAATTAATTTACCATTTGCTAATTCGAGTAAAAATTTACTATCCAAAGGCGTCAATGGACAACTTAATTTAGCACAAAAATCTCTACTCATATAGCTTCTATCCGCACCCGAATCAAATAAAACGTAAGCAGATTTATTGTCAATAAGAAACGTACTCGTAACAAGCTCCGGGTCTTCCTGTGCCTCTGCCGCATTAATATTGAAAACTCTTCCGCGGCCTTGTCCATTCGTGTTCTCCTGGTTCGGGCAATTTCTAATAATGTGGCCCGGTTTTCCACATTTATAACAAACTACATTGGCATAACTTGCTCCGACACTACTTGCTCCGCCATTACTCATTCCGACACCATTTGTTCCTTTCGTTCTATTAACCCCTGGTCCGTAGACCTCACACTTCGCCGCGCTATGACCATTTCTTTTACACTTGTTGCAAAATTTGGTGCAGAACCCCGAGTGATACTTTTCACACCTTTGGCATAGCTGCTTCTGATTGTTGTTGTTGTTGTTGTGGTTATTATTGTTGTTGGGATGATTGTTGTAGTTGCTGTTGTTGTTGTTGTTGTTGTTGTTGGGCCGTTTGTTGTAGTTGCGATTGATGTTGCGATTGTTGGGATAATTGTTGCGATTATTGTTGTAATTGCTGTTGTTGTTGTATTGGTGATTCTTATCACCGTTTTCCTCCTACTTTCTTTTGACTTGCTTCACATTGGCCTCTTCAGCAGTCTGTTCTTTAATTCTTTCTTCAATCTGGTTCACTAGTTTGTGAGCCATTCTACATGCCTGTTGTATGGAGGTGGGCTCGTGTGAACTTATATCTTCTTGGATTCTTTCCGGTAATCCTTTCACAAACGCGTCGATCTTCTCTTCCTCATCTTCGAATGCTCCCGGACACAATAGGCACAATTCTGTGAATTGTCTTTCGTACGTGGTAATATCAAATCCTTGGGTTCGTAACCCTCTAAGTTCTGTCTTGAGCTTATTGACCTCGGTTCTAGGACGATACTTCTCGTTCATCAAGTGCTTGAATGCTGACCACGGTAGTGCGTACGCATCATCTTGTCCCACTTGCTCTAGATTGGTATTCCACCATGTTAACGCAGAACCTGTGAAGGTATGCGTAGCGTACTTCACTTTGTCCTCTTCAGTACACTTACTTATGGCAAACACCGATTCGACCTTCTCGGTCCACCGTTTCAATCCGATCGGTCCTTCGGTTCCATCAAATTCCAAAGGTTTGCAGGCAGTGAATTCTTTGTAGGTGCATCCTACACGATTTCCTGTACTGCTAGATCCAAGGTTATTGTTGGTATGTAGCGCAACCTGTACTGCGGCTATGTTTGAAGCTAGAAAAGTACGGAATTCCTCTTCATTCATATTCATGGTGTGTCGAGTAGTCGGTGCCATTTCCTTCAAAATAGTCAAATGGAACAAGTTAATCATACAGAATATTAAGAGTAGTTAATAGTATTTCATAGCATAATATGAACTCATTTATAAAAGATTTTTCTTCATATTAGTGTTTTATAAGTTTAAATTCGGGTAGTACCTACCCGTTAAGTTCATACTTAGTAGCTAATATACAATTCAACTACTACAATTCTATATGAAAAACTGATTGTAATAATATTTCGCGTTCAAACTTTTATACAATATTTTACAAACTTACAATACCGCTTATTTTACATAAAGCATGAAATATAGCACACAATAACTTTGACACAAGATAGTTGTGAAGATAATTCTAGCTAGTACACAAGTCGTTCAGCAAAGGCAATAAAGACACGTAATTCATACGTCCAGAAACAAGTCATGCATTCTGGTTTTACTAGGACTACTTCCCATCCTTGGTCTTGTGGAACATAACCGTTATGGCCGTTGATAAGACAGCGTGTTGTAACGTCGTCAAAGGGACGAGGGTTACGTAATGTCCAACAGTCCCGTAACAATCTAAAAACCTCATTTCTTACCCCAATTACCGACTCCGTCACTTGTGGGAACGTTTTGTTTAATAGTTGTAGGCCGATGTTCTTGTTCTCACTTTGGTGAGAAGCGAACATTACTAATCCGTAAGCATAACATGCTTCTTTATGTTGCATGTTAGCCGCTTTTTCTAAATCACGAAGTCCAATATTCGGATATATTGAGTCAAAATAATTTCTTAACCCATTGCGTAAAATAGCATTTGGGTTCCCCGCAATATATGCGTCAAAGTAAACACATCGTAACTTATGGGTTTCCCAATGTGATATCCCCCATCTTTCAAACGAAAGTCTCTTATAAACCAAGACATTCTTGGAACGTTCTTCGAATGTCTTACAAACTGATCTCGCCTTAAATAGTTGTGCCGAGGAATTCTGACCGACTCTAGACAAGATTTCATCAATCATGTCTCCGGGTAGGTCTCTTAAAATATTGGGTTGTCTATCCATTTTGTGTTTTTAAACTGTAAAATAAACAAGAGTTAGATTCATACAAAAAAATACTTATTAATACAAACAATTTTTACATATATCATAAAGCATAAGCACACAATATTACATATATTACACCACACGAATACAACTATCTTATTCCGACTCGCTCGTTTCTTCTTCTTCGGTTTTGGTTCGTTTTGCCAAGTTTCTAGGGATATATGATGTTCCCCTAATACTAGCTGTCGTTTTCCACAACGGTTTAGAAAAACCTGGTGGTTTAGAGGTTCCCGGGTCATTGTTACTACTTAAGGACTTCGGGGGTTGACGATACATATAAAGTTCATCGGGGTTGGAATTAGATTTCTCTATTTTTATGCCCTTTCCCTTATTATTTTCTTTTGCTTTTTTAAATTCAGTTGGGGTAATTTCTATAACATCATCGGAATTCTCGTCGGAATCCGATTCATCGGAGAATTGGTAATCCTCCCAATATTTTGCTTCCTTGGCGGAAACACCATTGACCATAATTAACCTTGGTCGGTTGGTTGAGGATTCTCTTTTACTTAACCGTTTTATTATTTCCCCCACCGGTTCTATTTCTTCTCCCAGTTTCGATTCTTCTTCCGGTTCCGATTCTTCTTCCGGTTCCGACTCTTCTTCCGGTTCCTCTTCGAGAACTTGTGAATCAGTCCACGAATCATTCCAATTTACATTTGACTCTTTATTATTATTAGGTGAGTCAATGGGACTTGTTCTAGAGGTAGACATCTATCACATAATATCAAACACGTTAAGAGATTAATATATCACATAATATTCATATGTTAAAAATATATAGTTTCCAACAAAAATGTTAAGCAATCATTTTTCAAGTAAACACGGTCGAAGTCCAGACTCACTAATGCATCCTAACAAACTCGATAAGATACACTAATGCAAAATTCTGGTTCTCTAAGACCAACGCTCGGATACCAACTGAAATGTCCCGTTCTTATTGATTAAAAACGTTCCATATTAATTGATTTCGTTGCGAGGTTTTGACCTCTATATGAGACGTTTTTCAAAGACTGCATTCATTTTTAAAACAAACCATAACCTTTATTTCATAGATAAAGGTTTTAAAAAGCTATACGTAGATTATCAAATAATGATAATCTAAAATATCCTGTTTACACACGACCATTACATAATGGTTTACAATACAAATATGTTACAACAAAATAAGTTTCTTGAATGCAGTTTTTACACAATATCATACAAGCATGGACTCCTAATCTCGTCCTTATTTAAGTATGCGACAGCGGAAGCTCTTAATATTCACCTGAGAATAAACATGCTTAAAACGTCAACAAAAATGTTGGTGAGTTATAGGTTTAACCTATATATATCAAATCATAATAATAGACCACAAGATTTCATATTTCAATACACATCCCATACATAGAGATAAAAATCATTCATATGGTGAACACCTGGTAACCGTCATTAACAAGATGCATATATAAGAATATCCCCATCATTCCGGGACACCCTTCGGATATGATATAAATTTTGAAGTACTAAAGCATCCGGTACTTTGGATGGGGCTTGTTGGGCCCGATAGATCTATCTTTAGGATTCGCGTCAATTAGGGTGTCTTTTCCCTAATTCTTAGATTACCAGACTTAATATAAAGGGGCATATTCGATTTTGATAATTCAACCATAGAATGTAGTTTCACGTACTTGTGTCTATTTTGTAAATCATTTATAAAACCTGCATGTATTCTCATCCCAAAAATATTAGATTTTAAAAGTGGGACTATAACTCACTTTCACAGATTTTTTACTTCGTCGGGAAGTAAGACTTGGCCACTGGTTGATTCACGAACCTATAACAATATATACATGTATATCAAAGTATGTTCAAAATATATTTACAACACTTTTAATATATTTTGATGTTTTAAGTTTATTAAGTTAGCTGTCCTCGTTAGTAACCTACAACTAGTTGTCCACAGTTAGATGTACAGAAATAAATCGATAAATATTATCTTGAATCAATCCACGGCCCAGTGTATACGTATCTCAGTATTGATCACAACTCAAACTATATATATTTTGGAATCAACCTCAACCCTGTATAGCTAACTCCAACATTCACATATAGAGTGTCTATGGTTGTTCCGAAATATATATAGATGTGTTGACATGATAGGTCGAAACATTGTATACGTGTCTATGGTATCTCAAGATTACATAATATACAATACAAGTTGATTAAGTTATGGTTGGAATAGATTTGTTACCAATTTTCACGTAGCTAAAATGAGAAAAATTATCCAATCTTGTTTTACCCATAACTTCTTCATTTTAAATCCGTTTTGAGTGAATCAAATTGCTATGGTTTCATATTGAACTCTATTTTATGAATCTAAACAGAAAAAGTATAGGTTTATAGTCAGAAAAATAAGTTACAAGTTATTTTTGTAAAGGTAGTCATTTCAGTCGAAAGAACGACGTCTAGATGACCATTTTAGAAAACATACTTCCACTTTGAGTTTAACCTTAATTTTTGGATATAGTTTCATGTTCATAATAAAAATTATTTTCTCAGAATAACAACTTTCAAATCAAAGTTTATCATATTTTTTAATTAACTAACCCAAAATAGCCCGCGGTGTTACTACGACGGCGTAAATCCGGTTTTACGGTGTTTTTCGTGTTTCCAGGTTTTAAATCATTAAGTTAGCATATCATATAGATATAGAACATGTGTTTAGTTGATTTTAAAAGTCAAGTTAGAAGGATTAACTTTTGTTTGCGAACAAGTTTAGAATTAACTAAACTATGTTCTAGTGATTACAAGTTTAAACCTTCGAATAAGATAACTTTATATGTATGAATCGAATGATGTTATGAACATCATTACTACCTTAAGTTCCTTGGATAAACCTACTGGAAAAGAGAAAAATGGATCTAGCTTCAACGGATCCTTGGATGGCTCGAAGTTCTTGAAGCAGAATCATGACACGAAAACAAGTTCAAGTAAGATCATCACTTGAAATAAGATTGTTATAGTTATAGAAATTGAACCAAAGTTTGAATATGATTATTACCTTGTATTAGAATGATAACCTACTGTAAGAAACAAAGATTTCTTGAGGTTGGATGATCACCTTACAAGATTGGAAGTGAGCTAGCAAACTTGAAAGTATTCTTGATTTTATGTAACTAGAACTTGTAGAATATATGAAGAACACTTAGAACTTGAAGATAGAACTTGAGAGAGATCAATTAGATGAAGAAAATTGAAGAATGAAAGTGTTTGTAGGTGTTTTTGGTCGTTGGTGTATGGATTAGATATAAAGGATATGTAATTTTATTTTCATGTAAATAAGTCATGAATGATTACTCATATTTTTGTAATTTTATGAGATATTTCATGCTAGTTGCCAAATGATGGTTCCCACATGTGTTAGGTGACTCACATGGGCTGCTAAGAGCTGATCATTGGAGTGTATATACCAATAGTACATACATCTAAAAGCTGTGTATTGTACGAGTACGAATACGGATGCATACGAGTAGAATTGTTGATGAAACTGAACGAGGATGTAATTGTAAGCATTTTTGTTAAGTAGAAGTATTTTGATAAGTGTATTGAAGTCTTTCAAAAGTGTATAAATACATATTAAAACACTACATGTAAATACATTTTAACTGAGTCGTTAAGTCATCGTTAGTCGTTACATGTAAGTGTTGTTTTGAAACCTTTAGGTTAACGATCTTGTTAAATGTTGTTAACCCAATGTTTATAATATCAAATGAGATTTTAAATTATTATATTATCATGATATTATCATGTATGAATATCTCTTAATATGATATATATACATTAAATGTCTTTACAACGATAATCGTTACATATATGTCTCGTTTAAAAATCATTAAGTTAGTAGTCTTGTTTTTACATATGTAGTTCATTGTTAATATACTTAATGATATGTTTACTTATCATAGTACCATGTTAACCATATGTATATCCATATATATATCGTCATGTCATTTTTACAAGTTTTAACGTTCGTGAATCGCCGGTCAACTTGGGTGGTCAATTGTCTATATGAAACATATTTCAATTAATCAAGTCTTAACAAGTTTGATTGCTTAACATGTTGGAAACATTTAATCATGTAAATATCAATCTCAATTAATATATATAAAATGGAAAAGTTCGGGTCACTACAGGTCATCCTAGTTACGATGGGTAACTAAAACCAATTACAATCTCAATAATGCACCCACTACTTAGGGTGGCTACGCACGCACCAAACTCGTGAGTTAGCTCGCTCACTTAACTAACCAAATCCATCGTAACACTTCACAACTTGCAACGAACCCGATGCGACTACAAACACATCACCCGAGACAACTATCACTTAGGAACCAATAACGATTTCTCATTTATCCCGAATCTACCCCAACCATGCCATGTTTCCTCCGTTCGGTACTCGTCATGTCATGCTTGAGGTCAAGATACACTTTCGTAATAATGGTGATCGGTCACTATTTGATGTTTTAGCAGAGTAGTATATAAAATAGCTATTATTTTTGCAGGAAATACTATTAAATACGATACAATTTTACACAAGATATTTATTTATTTAGAGAATGGATATACTTAAACCTTGCTACAACACTTATAGGCAGTGTACCTAATCGTACAGTAGTGTAGTTTTTAGTAAGTCCGGTTCGTTCCACAGGGAATCTTTTTAAACAAAGCTTAACGCTTTATTAGTTTACTTTTATAAAAATACAAATATATATATAAGTAATATTATTATTATAAAGGGGGGGGTGGGGTTTACCGTTTAATGATCGGTTTGTCGATTTTAAAACTTTAGTCGCAGTTAAAACCAAATGTAAAATATTCAAAATAAATACAAGACTTAAATTAAAGCGTAAAGTAAATAACGATAATGAAATTGCGAATAATAAAAGTGCGATAAAATAAACTTGCGATAATTAAAAAGTACGATAATTAAAAGTGCAATTAAATAAAACAACAATAAAAATGCGATAATTAGAAGTGCAATTAAATATAAAATAAAGGAAATTAAATATGAAATAAAAGAATTATGCTTATTTAAACTTCCGTAATCATGATGTTTGACGTGTTGATTTTAGTTTTATGCCCATGGGTTAATTGTCCTTTGTCCTGGATTATTTAATATGTCCGTCTGGTTTTTGTCCATAACAGTCCATCAGTCATAAATATAAAGTGCGAGTGTCCTCGTCAAATTATCCTTATACCCGAAGTTAAATATTCCAACTAATTGGGGACTTAAACTGTAACAAGATTTTAATACTTTGTTTAATAATTACACCAGGATGTCGACTGAGTGTAATCCAAGGTTTTAATATTTTGTTATCAATTATACCAAGTGCCCTTGTACATAATTTCACCCCTGTTTTAATTATGCTAGTGGCTATTAATCCATTCCCGTGTCCGGTTAAATGAACGATTATTCGTACATATAAATACCCCGCCCATCGTGTCCGATCGAGTGTATATGGTAATTTATAGGGACGCCCAATTGTAAATCTTTATATTAAAATTAACAAACTATCATTTAGTTAAACAAATATAAAGCCCATTAATAGCCCATAGTCTAATTTCCACAAGTGTCGTTCTTTTGTCCAAACCCCAATTATGGTACAAAGCCCAATTACCCAATTTTAGTAATTAGCCCAACATCATGATTACTTCGGATTAAATAAGCATAATAATAACTTAGCTACGAGACATTAAATTAAAAAGGTTGAACATAACTTACAATGATTAAAAATAGCGTAGCGTTACACGGACAGAATTTCGACTTACACCCTTACAACATTCGCTAACATACCCTTATTATTAGGATTTAAAATTAAAATTAAAATTAAAATATAAATTATATATATATTTTTACGTATATATTGAAAGAGAGATAGATTAAGAGTGTGAAAAATGATCAGAATTCGGTTGGCTTTATAGGGACTTTCAGAATTCGGGCCTCCGCGACTCGCGGCCCATTTTGCCTTCAAACTCCGCGAGTCGCGAAGTTTGCTTTTACAGCTCACACGAGTTTGGCTCTTTGTTTACCGACGGTTTTAAATATTTATATAATATATAAATAATTATTAGAATTATTTAAATATTATATTATATTTATGTGCATAGTTGACTTGTAATTTTTAGTCCGTTGCGTCGAGCGTTGAGAGTTGACTCTGGTCCCAGTTCCGGATTTTCGAACGTCCTTGCGTACAATTTAATATCTTGTACTTTGCGTTTTGAATCTTGTACTCTTGTAATTTCGAGACGTTTCTTATCAATAATTGGAACCTCTTTGATTGTATTTTGTACTTTTGAGCTTTTTGGTCGTTTGCGTCTTCAATTCGTCGAATCTGTCTTTTGTCTTCACCTTTTATTATTTAAACGAATATCACTTGTAAATAGAACAATTGCAACTAAAAGCTTGTCTTTCTTGAGGAATAATGCTATGAAATATATGTTCGTTTTTAGCATTATCAAATATTCCCACACTTGAGCGTTGCTTGTCCTCAAACAATATCGTCTTGAAATACTAGAATCACTTCTTTATTCTTCACACTTTGTACATCAGTGATTTCTTTACGGCGGTATAAACAATGGTAGTAACGATATGGTTTACAGTCCCACATGACTATAAAAATTTAGATCCATTAAGGAAATTGGATCTTTATGAAAATATTTGATCTTTTGAAAATTAAATCTAGTTTTTACCCTAGATAAGTTTTCCGGAATAACCCTTCACCGGTGTTTGCAAAATATTTTTGTGGGTTTGGTGGGTTTCAGATTTGAAAATTTAAGCTCAAAACTTGCGGTTTTGTGTCACCCACTTGCTAACCTTGTATTTGGAAAGCAACACGTCCAGTTTACTTGTCCCGTATATTACCTTTCGGTAAACTACCGTCCGGTTGTAAAGGAAAGCGTTGAACAAGCAACTGTTAAGGCAATGTCCCCTGACATGCTTTTAATTATGGTCTATAACGTGTCGGACGCAATTACTATCCTTGGTAGGAGCAATAGTAAAGCTCACCCTTATGATTTTTTGGTCTGGCACAAGGTCATGTCTTTGACCATGCTATGCAACCACCGTTCTTACGGTTGACACCCGATTTAGTTCAGGTGACCTAATGAATTCCAGGTGAATTCCTAGGATTTTACGTTCAATGGTAATGAACGCATTGAAAATAGGGTTTTCAAAAAAAAAACAAATCGGTTTGTAATTTTGATCAAAATATTTTCTCGTTCAAGCTCGAGTTTAGATATCATTGAATTCCATGAGTTTGTAATTCTCAATCTTTAAGGTCAATCTCAAGGATTGAGTAATATCAGGCTTAAAAGCTGATTTTTGATCTTTTAAGGAGATTATCCTTTCTGGGGATCTGATTCATTAGTCTTATCCAGCTAATTTGCATGGTGCCCCCATTGTACGAGATAAATCCTTCTCATGGTTAGGATAAATCTGACCACTTGGCGACCCTGTTTAATGCTGAGGTCCGTGGATTTCCTGCTGATTTTAGTGATGACTTTTCTAGATTTTTCGTCAACCTACAGCTGGTCTGGACGACAACTTCATGACCTAAATCAAGAAGCGCGTGTCTTTTTCGGAAGACTTTACTTCCTTTTAATGATGGAATTGATTCATCATGTAGATCCATCTTTCTTACAGTAAATCAGGTAAAACAGTTTAGTTTAGTCCAAAGCAAAAGTATTTTCAGTTATTTGTTACAGATATATGTGACATATGTTTAAGATAACTTGGTAAATTTTCCCACACTTGGCTTTTATTTTCCTTTTTATCGTCCTCTATTCCATTTTAAATGAATTTTAACATTTTGGTTTGTTTCTCAATTTATGTCCTTTCTGAGGTAACAATAATTTCGGTGTTAAAACCTAGTTTTATTGTTCATAAATATGTATAAACATGATTTTGAGTTCATTTAATTAAAAAATTTTAAATTTTTTACTAGAATTGGGTAGTCAGTATATAAGACTAGGACTGTTCTTTATTATCAGAGAGCACTAGATTCTAATACAACTACTGCTTTACTAGTATTTTTAATGGTAACCAAGTGTATAAAGTAAAAATTTTAAAATCCGAAAGAATTTAACCCCTTCCCACACTTAAGATCTTGCAATGCCCTCATTTGCAAGAAATCAGTAACAATTTAAATTATTGAGGGTGATTTGTGTGAAAATGATTAAATTTTTACCAAAGTTTCCAAATATATTGGCGTTTGTTTGCTGAATGATAAATGGTGCACATCATTTGTTCATTCCGTCTTGTTGTTATTTCACATATATTTTGCATCTTGTCGTCAAAATTAGTTGCTTTTGCTGAACTTAATGCCAGTCTTTGAAAATGCGTTGTTTTACCCTGTTGTGTACATACGATAAACTGCAAACATATATACATATTTTTGAAGTTTGGTATATTACCCCACATTCAAAAATTATTAAAATCTAAGAATAAAAGTTAGAAAATTATAAAAACTATTACAATATTAACATAAGTATTAAATGTATCAACATTACAAATTATAAAATAAATAAAACTAAGTAGACTAGGGATGATACTGGTACCAATAGGGGTTCCAAGCATAACCATAGGTGCTATAGAATGCTTCGGCAGGGTTATACGTAGGATACGGTGGTTGCATCTCTATAGACCAGGGAGGGAATATGGGTTTTGGTGTAGGAATATAGTTTCTACCTATATGTTGGCAATGAGCTATGATTTGGTTTTGATGAACTTGCCAATCTTCAAATGCTCTCTGTCTAGCATTTTCGTATTCCTGTGAAGCTATAAACCTTTGCATTTATTGCATTTCATTTCCCCCTCCTACATTACCTTGATGTTGGTTTCTCTCAACCTGTGGATGTCTACCATGGTATTGTACTGCGGCGTTATTTCGCCTCTTCAAAACTTTCGCACCATGGTATACATTTAAACCTATAGTATCGCGGGGTTCTGGTTCTTCGACTAATAATCCCCCCGACTTATATCCACACCGAGATATTCAACAATCAAAGTAATAAAAATACCACCTCCTATTATGCTATGCGGTCTCACCCCCTAACCATAGCTGATAAATAATAACCCACACAATAAGGTATACTTACAGCGCTTTGTGGGTCTCGAATACACATATGGTAAAACAAATCCTGTTCATTTACATTTTCCTTGTTCTTACCTCTTTGTGTAATCGAATTAGCTAAAAACCTATGAATCACTCTTAATTCAGCTCTATCTATATCCAAATAAGAGTAATTTCCCCCTTTGAATCGGTGATGGCTTGTCATTTGACTCCATACACCGTGTGTATCAAAATTTTCATCTATCTTTCTACCATTTAGTATCAACCCTCTACAATCAGCAGATGCTAACTCCTCAGGCGTATATATACGTAAAGCCTGAGCCATGTCTAGTAAAGACATGTGGAGCATCGAACCTCCTAACAAAAATCTAATAAAAGATCGATCGGTTAAACTAGCTACCCGATCGTTTAATTCTATACTACACAACAATTCTTCACACCATACTTTATATACATGTCTACGCATGGTGAATAAACGTACCCAGTCATTAAAAGTAGAATTACCATACCTCTGTACAAGTAATTCCCTAATTGGCCCGGCCAATTCTACAGCTTCTAAGGGTCCCCATTCTATGACCCTAGGTACCTCAACAACCTTAGAATGAAGAGTATGCAAACCCCTTTGGTATTTTGGATAATCTATCCAAAGTCTGTCAAATCTCAGGTTCGGGTGCAAATCTTCCAAGTGCATATCAGAAAATGTCATGACTGGATGAGGTATATCTTGCTTGTAGTAGTTATCCACCTCCTGTTGTTCCGCATTCTCAGCAGGAGCATTGCGAGCTTGGGATGAAGATTCACCCCTTTCAGTCTGCAAAACACATCAAACACAATTTTTGTGCATCCAAATATGCATTAGTGTCAGCAAAATCATCAATCAAAATAATTACAATGACATGATCAATTTATATCAAACGTAAGCTTATTTTCATATTTTTATCAAATATACACTTTTTCAAATAAGCACATACGAAAATGTTCGCCAAGTTCATAAGCATTCAACTCAAATAACATGTCAAAATAATCATTACTAACAATTAAACAAGTTTCAAATGGCATTATCTCTCAAAAATCAAGTTCATGAATTTTAGACTTGAAAAAGTCCACTTTAATTCTCAAAATCATGTTTAGGCTCAAAGTTTGGATCATTTAACTACCTAAACATGTTACACTACTTAATTTAACAACAATTCATGACAAAAATCGGCCATAACCTGTTTATATCAAAAAGCCCCAAATTTGCTCAAGAACACAAACCCTAGATTACTCAAAATTTGAAGTTTAAGGCTTCTAATCATGTTAAACAGCATCAATCTAGGTTATACAAGCATAATACATAAACAATTTAAGCCTAATTACACTAAAAAGCATCAAAATCAAATTGGGGAAAAAATTGCTCAAGAACACTAATTTTCGGATTAAATGGTATTTAGGTGTAGAAATTTACCGTTTTTCTTGAGTAATTCCTTGATAGCATCCTTCTCAACATGATTTTAGTAAAAGATTTGATGATTAACGGTTAAAAATTGTGATTTTGGGGGTGTTTTTGCGTGTTTTTTCGAGGGTTTTCGCAGCTGTTCTTCGCAGTATGTTTTTGTGGGGTGTGGTTTGAGCTGTTCGTTCAGCTTTATTTTTTTTTTCTGTAAATTGGTCCCTCTGCGAGTCGCGGGGTATATACCTTCAAACTCCACGAGTCGCGGAGTTTGTTATTTTTTTTATTATTATTATTTTTTTTTATATATCTTATACTAATTAAAACAATTAAGTAATTAATTTAAAATTTTTGTTTCCCTTGTTATTTAGGACGAGGTCGTTTCGGATCGATGTCCTAGTCCGTCCCTCGACAAAATTTTAAAATTTGTCTTTTTGTAGCGATTGTTTTAAAAGCTAAGATTTTTGGGTTTTTTTTAATGTTTTTGGCATACTTTAATTCAATAAGATTAAAAATAATGATAATAAAAGTTCTCGTCCCTCCCTCGGGTAAAGCAATTTCGGTTCAACGACCTAGTCTTCAACTTACGACGAATTTTAAAAACCATATTTTTAACTTAATGAGATAAAGTAAATTTTTGTTTTTAAATTCACACAATTTAAATATAAAATTCAAAATTAATATTAAAAATTCACACCAAACTTAAAATTTGAAATGCATAAAATTAAAAATTCATATTTTAAAAATTAAAAATTCACACCAAACTTAATTTAAAAATTCATATTATAAATTCACACCAAACTTATATTAATTTTTCAAATATTTATAATTTTTTTAAAAATATTGTTTTTACAAAGTTTACAATATTAATTTAAGATTTATATATTAATTTTTAAAAACATGGTAAAAATAAAATTAAAAATCTTTTTGGCTTTTTATCCCACTTTAATCAATCAAATATTATCAAAAATATGCGCCCCTCTTTTCAGTAAAGTAATTTCGGTTCCAAGACCTAATTTAACTCATGACGAATTTTTGAAATATTTTGGGTTGATTGATTAAAGATATTTATACCTTAAGAATAAACGTTAAATTTCGCAGTGATGTAATAAATTTTTGAATAATATCAATAATTTCGGTCGCCAAACCTAATTTTATTCAATACCAATTTAATACTTTATAGCGAACAAATTAGCGTTTATTATCAAAAGGTTAAAAATAAAAAAATAAAATAAAAACTGTACAGACATACCTGTGAAATAGATTTATTAGTTATATGATCTATCCCATTCATAAGATAGTCGGTTTAATTGGTTTTCCATAGCTACATAGGCGTAACCTCGAGCATTCAGTGTCTTTTCTTCTAAACATATGAACGGTCCGTCTCTGCATAAAGTAACAAATTCGGTGTTTGAATAGGTTTGATTATTTGAACATTTACCTCCATGTGACCATTTTCCGCATTTGTGACATCTTTCTAGGTGTCGTGCTCTTCTTTTTGCTGCAGATTTTGATTTTCCTTTACCAAATTGTAACTTATTATCTTCGCATCTGGATTCTTTTCTAACTCCGTCCATTCTTTCTCTGATTACTGATACTATTTCACTCGGTAGGGTGTCATTATTACGTTTAGTGATCAAAGCGTGTAGCATTAGACCATGGTTTAGTTCACAGGCAGTCTTCATTTTGTAAAAACCTAAAAAAATAAAAATTCAGAATGGGGGGAGAAGACTAGTTCTTTAGGGTCTGCTAGGAAAAGACCATTCGGGTTCCATTTTCGAGAACTTCATGAAAACAGACAATCTAACTCTAACAGAAATACATATTATCCTTTAAAGACTTGATTCTCCCCACACTTAGTTAGCTGTGGTGTCGAAATTGTGGTTAACTTCGTTGTCGACTTCCATCGGACCATCTATGTAGTATTTAACTCTGTGACCATTAACTTTAAATTCAATCCCATTTGAATTTATCAATTCTACTGTTCCGTATGGGAAAACTCTTTTGACTATGAATGGTCCAGACCATCTTGATTTCAATTTTTCAGGAAATAGCTTGAATCATGAATTGAAAAGAAGAACTCTGTCTCCTTCTTTAAATTCTTTTGAACTTCTGATTTTTTTATCATGCCATTTCTTCGTTCTTTCCTTATAGATTAATGAATTTTCGTATGCTTCATGTCTTAATTCTTCTAATTCGTTTAGTTGACTTAATCGTAGACGTCCAGCTTCATGTAAATCAAGATTACATGTCTTCAAAGCCCAAAATGCTTTGTGTTCAATTTCTACTGGAAGATGACATGCTTTTCCATAAACAAGTCTAAAAGGTGTGGTTCCAATTGGAGTTTTGTAGGCTGTTCTAAAAGCCCAGAGTGCATCCTCCAATTTAATGGACCATTCCTTTGGATTTGATCCTACGGTTTTCTCTAGAATACGTTTTAAAGCTCGGTTGGTATTTTCAACTTGTCCACTTGTTTGTGGATGATATGCGGTGGAGATTTTATGAGTTACTCCATATCTTTTAAGAACTTTTTCAAGTTGATTATTACAGAAATGAGTACCCCGATCACTTATTAAAGCTTTCGGTGTTCCAAACCTTGCAAAAAGACGTTTTAAAAAGTTGACTACAACTCGTGCATCGTTAGTTGGGAGAGCTTGTGCTTCCGCCCATTTAGATACATAATCAATGGCTACGAGTATATATAGATTATTATGAGATTTTGAAAATGGACCCATAAAGTCAATACCCCAAATGTCAAATACTTCACATACTTGGATGACATTTTGTGGCATTTCATCACGTTGACTTATTTTTCCGGCCCTTTGACAAGCATCACAGGATTTGCAAAGAAGGTGTGCGTCTTTGTAAATTGTAGGCCAATAGAATCCAGCATCATAAACTTTTCTTGCTGTTAGTTGAGGCCCATAATGCCCTCCTGTTGGTCCTGTGTGACAATAGTTTAATATTTTACTAGCTTCATCTCCAAATACACATCGGCGTATTATTCCATCGGGACAACTTTTAAACAAATGTGGATCTTCCCAAAAATAGTGTTTTATATCACTGAAGAATTTCTTTCGTCTTTGGTACGATAATCCTTTTTCAAGGAATCCACAAACTAAGTAGTTTGCATAGTCTGCAAACCATGGGATTTTATTATAATCTATCTTCAATAGATATTCATCAGGAAAGTTGTCTTGTATGGCCGATTCATTTAGAACTTCTAATTCGGGATTTTCAAGACGAGAAAGATGATCAGCGGCGAGATTTTCTGCTCCTCTTTTATCTCGGATTTCAATATCAAACTCTTGTAAGAGTAAGATCCAACGGATTAATCTTGGTTTAGCATCTTGTTTTGAAAATAGGTATCTAAGAGCAGAATGGTCGGTATAGACCACCGTTTTTGTTAGAACGAGATATGATCGAAATTTGTCAAAAGCAAAGACAATAGCAAGGAGTTTTTTTCCAGTAGTTGTATAGTTCGTTTGTGCTCCTTGTAACGTCTTACTAGCATAATATATAGGTTGAAATCATTTTTCAATCCTTTGTCCTAAAACGGCTCCCATTGCAAAATCACTTGCATCGCACATTAGTTCAAATGGTAGATTCCAATTTGGTGTTATCATGATCGGCGCATTAGTGAGTTTTTCTTTAAGAATATTAAAAGATTTGATACACTCATCTGAAAAGATGAATGGAGCATCCTTTTCTAGGAGTTTATTCATAGGAGTGGCAATTTTAGAAAAATCTTTTATGAAACGTCGGTAAAAACCGGCATGCCCTAGAAAACTCCTAACTCCTCTAACATTGGTGGGATGTGGAATTTTAGCAATTACATCTACTTTAGCTCTATCCACTTCAATTCCTTCTTTTGAAATTTTATGTCCAAGAACGATGCCTTCTTTAACCATGAAATGGCATTTCTCCCAATTAAGAACTAGATTTGATTTTTCGCATCTAATTAGCATTCGTTCTAGATTAACTAGACATGATTCAAATGTATCACCGAAGACTGAAAAGTCATCCATGAAAACTTCCATGCATTCTTCTATCATGTCGTGAAAAATCGCCATCATACACCTTTGAAAGGTTGCAGGGGCGTTGCAAAGTCCAAATGGCATGCGTTTGTAAGCAAAAGTACCATAAGGGCACGTGAATGTGGTTTTCTCTTGATCTTCGGGTGCTATTGGAATTTGAAAATATTCGGAAAATCCATCTAGAAAACAATAGTAACTATTTCCGGCTAATCTTTCCAACATTTGATCAATAAAAGGTAAGGGAAAGTGATCTTTTCTGGTGGCATCATTTAATTTTCTATAATCAATACACACACGCCATCCTGTTACAGTTCTAGTAGGAATAAGCTCATTTTTCTCATTTGTAATGACAGTCATGCCACCCTTCTTAGGCACGCATTGAACTGGGCTTACCTATGGACTATCAGAGATTGGATAAATTAGACCTGCGTCTAGCAGTTTAATAATCTCTTTCTTAACTACATCTTGCATATTAGGATTTAGTCTTCGTTGGCGTTGCACATACGTTTTATGACCTTCTTCCATAAGGATTTTATGTGTGCAATACGAAGGACTTATTCCTTTAATATCATGAATCTTCCATGCAATGGCTGGTTTATGAGCTTTCAACACAGAAATGAGTTGTGATTTCTCATTTTCAGTAAGAGAAGACGATATTATTACAGGTAATTCAGATTCACCATGTAAATAAGCGTATTCCAAATGGTTTGGAAGTGGCTTTAACTCTAATTTTGGAGGTTCTTCTATCGATGATTTGTATCGATATCTGTCTTCTTCTTTTAGCATTTGAATTTCTTCTGTTGTTGGTTCATATCCATTAGCTATAAGTGTAGCTAACATTTCAGCTTCATCAATTGGTTCATTACCTTCTCCTAAAGAACATTCTCCTGTTCCTTGTAATTCTGGAAATTCTTCTAATAATTCTGCATGTGCATCTATAGTTTGAATATAATAACATGTATCATCTGCAGATTGTGGTTGTTGCATTGCTCTATCAACTGAAAAGGTAACACTCTCATCCTCTATACTTAGGGTCAGTTTCTTTCCGAACACGTCTATCATTGCTTTAGCCGTGTTTAAGAATGGTCTTCCTAATATGAGAGGAACTTGAGAATCTTCTTCCATGTCCAGAACAACAAAATCTACTGGAAATACTAAAGTACCAACTTTAACTAGCATGTTCTCCATTATCCCTCTAGGATATTTTATTGATCTATCGGCTAGTTGTATGCTTATTCTGGTTGGTTTCAATTCTCCAAGGTCTAGTTTAGCGTATAGTGAATACGGCATTAGATTTATACTAGCACCTAAGTCTGCCAATGCTTCTATTGAACTAAGACTACCCAGAAAACATGGAATTGTGAAACTTCCTGGATCAGATAATTTTTCTGGTATCTTATTCAACAGCACTGCTGAACAATTAGCATTCATAGTAACAGCCGAGAGTTCTTCCATTTTCTTTCTATTTGAGATTAGATCTTTCAAGAATTTAGCATATCTAGGCATTCCTGAAATTACATCAATGAAAGGAAGATTTACATTTATCTGTTTAAACATATCCAAGAATTTGGATTGCTCGGCTTCAAGTTTCTCTTTCTTCATTTTACTCGGGTAAGGAAGTGGTGGTTGGTATGGTTTAACATAAGGTTTATCCTTAGCTGTGTTATCTTCATTAACCTTTTCAACTACCGGTTCTTTTTCCTTATCTTGATCAGGTTGTGGTTCTTGTGGAGTAGGAATAGCTTTATCAGAAGTTACAGGTATTTCAGGTGGTTTAAGTGTTGTACCACTTCTTGTGGTAATAGCTTTAGCTGTTTCATTCCGGGGGTTAGCATTTGTATCACTAGGTAGAATTCCCGGTTTTCTTTCACCTATTAACCTTGCTAGGTTACTTACTTCTTGTTCCAGATTTTGAATAGAAGCTTGTTGATTTCTAAATGCTTGAGCATTTTGTTCATTGGTTTGTTTTTGAGATGTGAAAAACTGCGTTTGAGTTTCAACTAGCTTCGTCATCATATCTTCTAAATTCGGCTTTTTATCATCGGTTTGTTGTGGTGGTTTGTTTTGAAAATTAGGTCTTTGCTGATTGTAAGTATTATTGGATACTTGTTGATTGCTAGGACCTTGTTGGTTGTTGTATGGAATATTTCGGTTATAATTCTGGTTTTGATTGTAAATTGGTCTTGGCGGTTGATAATTATTCTGATAATTATTTCCAGACCTTTGGTTTATGTATGAAATATTCTCTCTTTGTTCCATTGTTAATTCAATACTGAGACAATCTTTTGTCAAATGTGGTCCTCCACACTGCTCACAACTAATTCGTATTGAGTGAATATCTTTAGTCATCTTTTCCATTCGTCTCTCCACAGCATCTATCTTTGCAGAAATGGAATCTAAGTCATGGCTAGAATCGGCTCTAGCTGCTTTAGATGATTTAACGATATCTTTTTCTTGGTGCCACTCGTGTGAGTGGGAAGCAGTGTTATCAATAATTTTGTAAGCATCAGTTTCGGTTTTCTTCATAATAGAACCACCAGCTGCTATATCTATGTCTTTTCTTGTAGTGATGTCGCATCCTTGGTAGAATATTTGTACTATTTGACAGGTGTCTAAACCATGTTGCGGACATCCTCTTAACAACTTTCCATATCTAGTCCATGCCTCATATAGAGTTTCATTTGGCTTCTGTGTAAACGTGACAATTTCTGCTTGAAGTCTTACGGCTTTAGATGCATGAAAGAATTGTTTAAGAAAATTTTCAACTAAAACGTCCCATGTCTCAATCGCCCCTTCAGGTAACGATTCCAACCAATCTTTGGCTTCTCCCTTTAAAGTCCAGGGAAATAACATGAGATATATCTGTTCATCCTCCACTTTTCGGATTTTAAATAGTGTGCAGATCCTATTAAAGGTACGTAGATGTTCATTTGGATCTTCCTTCGGCGCACCACTAAATCGACATTGATTAGTCACCATGTGTAGAATTTGTCCTTTGATTTCATAATCTGGCGCATTAATGTCTGGATGAGTAATTGCGTGACCTTGGCCAGTGCGTTTAGCTCTCATTCGGTCTTCCATACTTAAAGGTTCCAGATTCTCCATAATTGAATTTGTTGAATCGGAATCACTAGAGGATTCTGATTTAATGGTTCGTTCCTCAACAATCTCTGTTTGAATGATTGGTGGTTCCGGAGAAAAATTTAGTGGTTCAGAATCTACGAATCGTTCTTGAATATTCTCCGGATTCTCAATTGTGAGGTCGGGTTCAAAAAATGGATTATCGGAAATTTGAACTGAAGTACTTGGTCGACTGGATGACGATTCTAAAGAAAAATCAACGGCAGTTATATTTGCTAAATGTCTTGATCTAGTTACAGGTGGTGAACGTACAAAAGGTGGTGAACGTCTTGCTCGGTGCATTCACTGAATATCCTATTAGTTTTTAAAAGGAAAGAAAAATTATAATAAGTTATCCAATCAATAGACTTTTCTGATTTTGCCCACGTTTCGAATAGCCAAAAGATGCAGTAGAGGGGCAGGATTCGTTTGGTCTCAATATAATTGAGGACTGTTTGGCTCCAATAACCCGGTCCACGTACAAATCCAACTATTACTACGAACCAGAAAATTTTGATGTCTATCAATTTAACCACTTAAAATAAATTTTCGTAATTTTAAGAAATTTAGATAAGAAGTAGAATAAAAATCTATGTCCTAAAACTAGAATAGCGAGAAATAAGAAAGAAAAAGAGTTCGTCGGAAAAAGGTCGAAAAAGAAAAATGGTTGAAAAATAAAAGGTGACGGAAAAATAAAAGAAACTTATAAAACTTAAAAACACTTGACTAACCTAACCTTATTACTACAACTAACTTAAAATTATAATCGCAAATTGAGATTACTAATTGGAATGATAATTGATACATAGGTAAAAGTCGTCTAAAATATTAAAGCTTACACGAAAAAACTAAATCCCAAATGGAAATAACTTAAAAAGAAACTAAAACTTAAAAAGGCGTCGCAAAATTCTAAAGCACCTAAATCTTAGTCTAAAGAAAAAGCACTTAAGGAATTCTACGGCAAAGCCTAAAAATCTAGAAGTAAAAATAACTATGGCAAAAACTAAGTTTAAAACTAAATATGAGCGAAAAATACAAATATTACGCTAAAACAATTATAAAGGGATAAAATATAAAAATATACAAAAAGTTGTAAAAAGTACAATTTTTTATAAAAATATTATTTTTATATTATTTTATAAAAGTATTAATTTAAATATATAAATAAAACCAATTAAAACTTAATATAACTAAATGATTAAAATTAAATATTAATTTAATTAAAACCTAAATCTTAATTAATTAATAATAATAATTATTACTCCGTATTAAATGCGATTAGGGTTTCTGGCAGGCGTGTCAGAAAAAGCTCCGCGAGTTGCGGTATTTAAAGCAGCAAACCCCCGCGAGTCGCGGGGTTCCAGTTTTCAACTCTGGTACAGTTTTAATTCGACGTTTTTTTTTTTATTTTCTGTTTTTATATTTTCTGTTTATAAAATATTTATATAATAAAAACTTATATTTAAAAACTTAGATAAAAATAAAATACTTTATAACAATCTAAAAAAAATAGATTTATATATATTTATATTTTTTTTTCGGTCTCTTTTTTTTATAAAATATATTTATAAAATAAATTAAATAAAACTTATATTTTTACAAACTAAAGAAACTTTATAAAACTTAAATATTTAACAAATCTTAAAAATACTTATATTTTTGTTTTTCTTTTTATATTTTTGAATATTTAAAACGTATTTTAAAAAAGCGAATTTTAATAAAATAAACTAAAAATCTTTTTTTTTATTTTTATTATATTAGCGTTGCGCTTCCGGCGTTTAAGAGTTTCCCCGGCAGCGGCGCCAAAAATACTTGATGTTTTAGCAGAGTAGTATATAAAATAGCTATTATTTTTGCAGGAAATACTATTAAATACGATACAATTTTACACAAGATATTTATTTATTTAGAGAATGGATATACTTAAACCTTGCTACAACACTTATAGGCAGTGTACCTAATCGTACAGTAGTGTAGTTTTTAGTAAGTCCGGTTCGTTCCACAGGGAATCTTTTTAAACAAAGCTTAACGCTTTATTAGTTTACTTTTATAAAAATACAAATATATATATAAGTAATATTATTATTATAAAGGGGGGGGGGGGGGGGGTTTACCGTTTAATGACCGGTTTGTCGATTTTAAAACTTTAGTCGCAGTTAAAACCAAATGTAAAATATTCAAAATAAATACAAGACTTAAATTAAAGCGTAAAGTAAATAACGATAATGAAATTGCGAATAATAAAAGTGCGATAAAATAAACTTGCGATAATTAAAAAGTACGATAATTAAAAGTGCAATTAAATAAAACAACAATAAAAATGCGATAATTAGAAGTGCAATTAAATATAAAATAAAGGAAATTAAATATGAAATAAAAGAATTATGCTTATTTAAACTTCCGTAATCATGATGTTTGACGTGTTGATTTTAGTTTTATGCCCATGGGTTAATTGTCCTTTGTCCTGGATTATTTAATATGTCCGTCTGGTTTTTGTCCATAACAGTCCATCAGTCATAAATATAAAGTGCGAGTGTCCTCGTCAAATTATCCTTATACCCGAAGTTAAATATTCCAACTAATTGGGGACTTAAACTGTAACAAGATTTTAATACTTTGTTTAATAATTACACCAGGATGTCGACTGAGTGTAATCCAAGGTTTTAATATTTTGTTATCAATTATACCAAGTGTCCTTGTACATAATTTCACCCCTGTTTTAATTATTCTAGTGGCTATTAATCCATTCCCGTGTCCGGTTAAATGAACGATTATTCGTACATATAAATACCCCGCCCATCGTGTCCGATCGAGTGTATATGGTAATTTATAGGGACGCCCAATTGTAAATCTTTATATTAGCATTAACAAACTATCATTTAGTTAAACAAATATAAAGCCCATTAATAGCCCATAGTCTAATTTCCACAAGTGTCGTTCTTTTGTCCAAACCCCAATTATGGTACAAAGCCCAATTACCCAATTTTAGTAATTAGCCCAACATCATGATTACTTCGGATTAAATAAGCATAATAATAACTTAGCTACGAGACATTAAATTAAAAAGGTTGAACATAACTTACAATGATTAAAAATAGCGTAGCGTTACACGGACAGAATTTCGACTTACACCCTTACAACATTCGCTAACATACCCTTATTATTAGGATTTAAAATTAAAATTAAAATTAAAATATAAATTATATATATTTTTACGTATATATTGAAAGAGAGATAGATTAAGAGTGTGAAAAATGATCAGAATTCGGTTGGCTTTATAGGGACTTTCAGAATTCGGGCCTCCGCGACTCGCGGCCCATTTTGCCTTCAAACTTCGCGAGTCGCGGAGTTTGCTTTTACAGCTCACACGAGTTTGGCTCTTTGTTTACCGACGGTTTTAAATATTTATATAATATATAAATAATTATTAGAATTATTTAAATATTATATTATATTTATGTGCATAGTTGACTTGTAATTTTTAGTCCGTTGCGTCGAGCGTTGAGAGTTGACTCTGGTCCCGGTTCCGGATTTTCGAACGTCCTTGCGTACAATTTAATATCTTGTACTTTGCGTTTTGAATCTTGTACTCTTGTAATTTCGAGACGTTTCTTATCAATAATTGGAACCTCTTTGATTGTATTTTGTACTTTTGAGCTTTTTGGTCGTTTGCGTCTTCAATTAGTCGAATCTGTCTTTTGTCTTCACCTTTTATTATTTAAACGAATATCACTTGTAAATAGAACAATTGCAACTAAAAGCTTGTCTTTCTTGAGGAATAATGCTATGAAATATATGTTCGTTTTTAGCATTATCACTATTACAAATGCGTACCTTACCATTTCCACATGGTCACGCAAAGTACTTTACCCGGACTGACGCAACATTCACACAAAATAACAAGCGATAACTCCTAGTACCCGAATGACCAAAGTCCTTACCGTGAACTTGATCACTCAAAACCGCCAAACCTTTGAATCTCTCCAATAGATTCATCTCTAAGACAACGCACCAATTAGATACCTGTATATATATATACACCAATATACAATAGTAATAAATGTACACAAGTACACCACAACGACAAGTCAACCTACAACCTAGGTGACTATCACTAAAACAACGTCCAAGTTCGCCTACTTACCTTAGGCACTAGCAATCTAAGGCACTAATTTACACGCGAAATAAGGCCCCACATCATCACACTTTGGACAAAAACAAGTCCTAGTTAGTCACCTACTCTATGGCATTAACAAATCTCAATCCGACCCGTAATCCTACAAGTCTCGCAAATAACGCACCACTGTCAATAAGTCTAAGACTAGGCACTTATTCCAAGGTCACCTAATTCCCTTAGACTATGCTCTGATACCACTTGTAACAACCCGACATCATTTTACCAAAAACACGCCTAAAATTTTTTTTTTTGTCAGACAGCGTATCTGGACGGCGTCCCAATATCTGGACGGCGTCCAGAGATAAAGACCAGGACGGCGTCCCGTGATTCTGGACGGCGTCCAAATGAACTAAAGTGGACTGATCAGTTTTTATTTACACGCGAGTGGAAAACCCGCTTCCCGACACTTTTAAACGTAACCAATTTCACAATATGTCATATTAAGTAAAACTAAGATGTTTCCACCATAAAAACAAGTTTTACGACACTGGGCCCACAATGACCCGTTTTACAAATAATGTAGCGATTTCGACCCATTTATCTCTTTAGACGGATTAGGACTCTACAACCCAACCCGATACCAAGAGCATAATCCCGGGGACTACCAAAAACCCCCATCCGCGTCCAATTATCCGAAAGCTACCCCATCAAGCCCAACCGCTCCTGCACGTCTAGTCTAACAACTAGCTAGCATCAATAACACAATACCTGTAAAAAGGTAAACAACGAGAGGGGTAAGCATAAAGCTTAGTGAATGCAATAATTATACACATACATATATAATATACCTACTTGCAAACACTTACTCACCTACCGCATACATGCTAGCAACACAATTAGCTTATCATCACAATTACAAGCTATAACCTCCAATAATCAAGCTAGCATAACAAAAGCATATATAATATGAACAAATATAATATGCTTACGCTACAACACAAATAACCATGGTTAACCAATAGTACAAGGGAACGGCGATCGCGAAAACGCCATCGGTGTTCATAACATCCGTTAGGGCACTTAACACCTCGCACCACTAACCCCTAGGGTGGCACCTTAACACCTCGGCACATCACCCCGAGTGGCATCTTAACACCTCGATGCAACACTCATTATTTTACGGAGTGGTGTCTTAACACCTCGACACTACACTCCTAGGTGGCATCTTAACACCTCGATGCTACACCCGAGTGGCATCTTAACACCTCGATACTACACTCTTCACGTGAAACATGGTGTCTTAACACCTCGACACTACACATTTCATGCTACAACAAATAGATACATTATATACCTACGCATATAATTATTCCACTCACCTTATCTTGTCGGTGGTGATTTAGCACTTTCGTATGCTTCGAGCAAGGTACCTAATACATAAGTACACATTCAATACACAACTTGTGGAATTAACCACAATACTCACTCACACCTAAAACCGCCCATAAAATGTCCAAGACTCATCTTTAATTACTAAAACTAGTGATGTAAGTCTATTAACACCAATTAGCATAAACTTAGGGTGTTTCATACCCATTTCGCCCAATTAGGTCAACCTTAACTCATTTGACCCATTTCAACACTTATACATACCATTTTAGCCAAACATGACCCATTTACAATTCTTCCATCATTTACAAGTGTATTAATGACTAATCAACACAATTTAACACTTACAACTTCAATTCACATGGCCAAACCCTAGATCATAGCTATTAGGGTTTTCCTTATCTCAACATAACCCAAATTCACCCATTTTACCCCCAAATGGGTCTTACAAGTTCCAACACTCCTAAAATCACTAATACTAGTGATTATACCCCACTTACAAACCTTAAACATGCTTAAATCATTAACCAACCCAAAACCCGCAAAATATCAAAATAGTGGGTTTCCATAAACCCTCTTCATCATCTAAAAGGGTTTTACAAATAACAAGCTCAAACCCTAAATGTACACAAGAATCTTAACAATGAAATTCGGAGTTGAGACTTACCAATACTACCAAAATGTAGCCGTGAACGAAAGGAACAACTTTAACTCTCGAGCTTTGACCCAAAACGCTCATCTTCTTCACCAAACCAAGCTTTCTCACTCTAAATTAACCCTCTCTCTCTAAAATAAGATGAGAGTGTTTTGTGTGGGTGAGAATGAGCTCCAAATGGAGTTCTAGATCATTTTTGATGATCCCAAACCGACCCCAAGTGAAAAGACCCAAATACCCCTTTTAATTTGAGAAAAATAGAGCTGCTGGACCGTCAGGCCTTCTGGACGGCGTCCAAAAAGCTTGGACGGCGTCCTAACCTTCATTGTTGGACGGCGTCCTAAAGTCTGGACGGAGTCCCAATGAACTGAGTCTGAATATGAACTTGTTTTGGTCGTAACTTTCAAACCGTAACTCCGTTTTCGACGAATCAAATATCGTTGGAAACGTAATGAGATTTACTATCCAATGGTAAGGTTTTAGAACATCAACTCTAATTTTATTTGGGATCCAAATATACGCCTACATGCCTCGTATTTCGAATGACGCTCGAAATAACGTGTAACTGAAAAACGGGTGTTACAACTGGACATCTCACTTTGCCTTGTCTCCTAGCTTGTCGACGTTATATTTAATTAATATATAATATATAAATAATTTATATAATTATTTAAATATTATATTATATTCTTGTGCATAGTTGACTCATAATTTTTGTCCCGTTGCGTCGCGCGTTGATAGTTGGCTCAGGTCCCGGTTCCGAATTTTCGAACGTCCTTTCGTACTATTTAATATCTTGTACTTTGCGTTTTGCAATTTGTAATTTGCACAAAAAATTATTTTCCTTAACTCCCAAAATCCGTGCGAGTCTTTAACTCACTTTTAGTGGCACTTTTGAGTGCACTATGGCTTTAGTGGCACTTTTCAGGCTTTAGTGGCACTTTTTCTTCAATTCTTTAATCTTCGTGCTTTGTCTTCACATTTATTTATTTAAACGATTACAACTTAAAAATAGAATAATTACAATTAAAAACTTTACATATTGGGATGATATTGTGACTAAATATATGTTCGTTTGGAGCACTATTAGCCATATACTCCAAATCACCGCAAATTCACTTTAGGCTCTCGGAGACGTCATACAAATTCACTTGAAAATGCCGTACACGCGACGACATCGCACCTTCATACCACAAATCACAACCAACTGCCTTAATCGTTCGCAAAGCAAACTCCACCAAAGTCCTACATATGCCTCTAAGCCTAGGCACATGTCACTCCGCTTACTTAGTCATGATTCTCAGTCGAGATCACACGACCTTCTACACAATGAACCTTTATCAACCATCGCTCACTCTCATGGAGAAGAGTGACCAAACCCGACACTATAATTGTGTCTACCACAATATCAACACTTCATCATAGCCTTTGGCTTAACCGACCATTAAGTCCATCACCAGCTCACCGGTCATCTTTACCCGTCTAACACTTAAGAGCAGCAAGATTCACTCATCCGTCACTTCGTAAGAAGTATTTACCTCAATATATTTTTTTAAACTTCGACTTTCACAACCGTCGAATTACCATCACCCGTCGATCACTATTATAATCTCTGATGCTTCCAAGGGTATCCCACGGTTACCCTAAGTACAAAGTGATCACACTATCACCAGAGTTGAACATCACACTAGCATGTATAAGGGGGTACCTGACGCAGTGTCATGCAAACAACCACCGCAGTCTACCAATTTTCAGAAACTCGATCCTTGGGTTCCATATACCCGATGTCACCCATCTCTCCACATTAATGACCCGAAGTCATACCTACCCGACAAACCTTACGATTTATTTGTCTTATCGAAAGTTCCTACCGATCACACGCTACCCGCAATTTCTGAAAGGCCAAATGATATAACCTAACGAAGCCCTTCATCAATCACTAAAGAGATGCTCGGGAACACCAAGTCTCACCCTTCCCCATAACGGCACAACCACAACTGCATGGGATATTCCTTTAGGAATGTTCCCCTATAATCCACAACACGCTAACGCAAACATTGTCATATGGGTCCCACTCCTATGAGTTTAACGACCCGAAGACTCCTCGATTCGCAAATTCCAAGGCGACCCACAACTAGAATCCTTACACAATTCTCTAACCACACACTCTATCGAGTGTAACCCAATTCTACAATCATTAGACTTGCTACATCCCATTACGGGACTTAAGTCTTCGTCGCGCACACACTCACTAATCGGTCATCCTAGTTACGATGTGCAACTACAACCAATGACAATCTTGATAGTGCACCCACTACTTAGGGTGACTAAGCACGCACCAAACTCGTGAGTTTCGCTCACTCACCTTAACTAACCAAATCCACCGTAATAATTTCCGACTCACAACGAATCCGATGTGACAACAAGCACATCACTAGAGACTACTATATCCTAGGAACCATTAAAAGATTCCTCATTCATCCCGAATCTACCCCAACCATGCCACGTTTCCTCCGCTCGTTACTCGTCATATCATGCTTGGTGTCAAGATACACTTTCGTAATAATGGTGATCAGTCACTATTACAATTGCGTACCTTACCATTTCCACATGGTCACACAAAGTACTTTACCCGGACCGACGCAACACTCACACAAAATAACACGCGATAACTCCTAGTACCTGAATGATCAAAGTCCTTACCGTGAACTTGATCACTTAAACCACCAAACATGCGAATCTCTTCAATAGATTCATCTCTAGGACACCGCACCAATAGATACCTGTATATATACACCTATATACAATATAATAATAAATATACACAAGTACACCGCAACAACAAGTCAACCTACAACCTAGGTGACTATCACTAAAACAACGTTCAAGCTCGCCTACTTACATTAGTGTGATGACCCGGGAATTTCCGACCAAATTTAAACTTTAATCTTTATATGATTCCGACACGATAAGCAAAAATCTGTAATGATGAGTCTAGAAAGTTTGAAATTTATATTTAGGTAATCAATTACCCTTTGATTATGCTCGACAATTCACGAACAACTATTTATAAATAGATGCATATATATTTAAGAATATATATATAAATAAATATTTATATAATAATCTGAAACATTTAAATTAAAAATAATATTACTAATATTATTGTTATCATTATTTTTACTACTTTTATCATTATTTTAATATTATTAGTGTTATTTTGATATTAAAATTATTAATATCATTATTAGTTCCATATTTATGATTATTAGTATTTTTACTAATATTAATAATATTAAAAGTATTATTATCTATTAATTATTAATAGTAATTAAAAATATATTAGCTAAATTAAAAAGGCACTAATTACGCGAATCCGTTATAGATCGAATTTACTTTTTGGATTTTTATTTCTTCTTTATTATACCCGTGATATTCTGTCCCAACTATTAAATTCACTTGGGTTTACTGTTTTTGGATGATAGCTATAATATCTAGCTTATATACATATACTACGTTAGAAAAATAAAACCATCACCATTATCTCATTTTCTGTTTCTTGTCTACTATCTATTAGTAATCTTTCACCACCCTAAAACCGCAACTACAAGGTATCACTTCGATCAGGACCGGCATCCTTCATCATCTCTTTCGATCCTCTTCCTTCAATGATCTCGATTCACCACCGATCACCACCACTAATCCATCATCTTCATCTCACTCCATCTCTCTTAAACTTAAATTGTGAAACACCACCTTTCTCATACCGATGAACTTAAACCCACCAACGTGATACATCCACCCCTTCAACCATCACGAACCACCATCCTCTACCCTCATCATGTTGATTACAGTTTACCATTTTCTTTCCATAATCGAACACAAACACTTATTGTTAACCGTCACTTATTTTTTTTTTTCTTTCACCACGACTATTGCATATTATTTCATGTCTTCTATTTGGTCCATCACCAAGAACCATTAACACCCATCATCGACTACTCTCTATTTCTTCCTTCTATCAAACAAGTCACCTTAACACCATTAGAAACAAATCACCACCTTCATCATGTTGAACCACACCACACCCGACACCCACCATCGACACACCTGCAAATTTCTATTTTATTTCATGTTTTGCAACCAACCAAATCATTGTCATTACTCTACCTGTTAAACCACTGCTGCAGTCTCCAAAATAATCACCAACACAACGAAACCCTAACAAAACCCATTACTGTTACGGTTCGTTTATGTCTTTCTATTGCGACGAATAAATATGGTGTTGATTATGATCAAATAAAGCAGAGGATGACGGTTATGATGAGAAGAAACAAACTGAGGCTACCCCTCCTAGTTCCTGTTACGATCATGAAAAAGAAATTAAAAAGGAAGATGATGATACTTAATACATAAAATGATAAATATAAATGATTAGTGGTGATTGAAACTTTGGCCTAATTCCTTTTCTTTTGGCCGACATATACCCCACCCTCAACAACTTGATAAATTTAAATAGCCTATAACTATTATTTGTGTACGTGTTTCGGTTCGGGTATGACAAGGATACGAACCCCACACCCTTTCAATTTCATAAAAAAAATTGGACTAGCGAGTTTCCTGGGTTTACAAAGTTACTGTCGGGCCATGGACCACTGTTGGACCGAAATATAGTTGGGCCGAGGTTTTATCTCAGTTGGGCCGAAAAAGAAGTTGGGTCAAGGGCAAACAAGACATAGTACAGGACTTACGGGTTAAAAGAATTTTCGTATGGGATATTGTTAGATAAAAGGGAACGGACGAGTGGTTTAGGTTGTTGTATGTTAAGCTAAAGGTCTCAAGTTCGATCCCGGGCTTGGTCATTTTGTTATTTTTTTTGAGATTTCAAAGGTAGTTCCATTATCAACCCACTATTATTATCATTATTATTAGTTTTATTATTATTATTATCATTATTATTATTATTGCTATTATTATTATTATTATCATTATAAATATTAATGTGGATATTATTATTAATATTATTAAAAACTTTCATACTTAAGATTATCATTTCTAATAACTATATTTTTATCATTTATCAAAACTATCATTATTATTATTAAAAATATCATTATTTTTTTAATTATTATCATTACTATTATTTTAATGAAAATTACTATTATTATTACTTTTATGAATATAATTATTATTATTATTATCATCATTACTATTTCTTTTAACATTAAAATTATTATTTTTAACGTTAATATTATTATAATTACCATTATATATATATATATATATCTAAAAGAAAATTTCTACATGTAACATAAATATCACCAATAATACAAACTACTATGTTTTAATATCTTAACTAATATATCATTAATTAAATTATATATTATAAAAAAATAAATAATAATATAAAATAATCTATTATAAGTATTAATGTGATATAAGGATATTAATCATAATACATTATGAAATTTATAAACTTAGTTGATTAACATTATGTGTTAATTTATATAATTAATATAGGTTCGTGAATCCGAGGCCAACCTTTTACGTGTTCAATGATGTTATATGTATTTTTACTACAAAATACATTAGGTGAGTATATAGTTCCCTTTTAACTCTAAATATTTTGGGCTGAGAATACATGCGCTGTTTTTATAAATGATTTACGTTATGGGCACAAGTGATCAAAAATATAAATTCTACGTTGAGTTGTACCATGGCATATCTCTTTATACTTGGTAGCTAATATTTACGTGAGGAGCGTAAACGCGAATCCTGTTGATAGATCTATCGGGCCTGACAACCCCAACCGGGCTGGACGACCAGTTTTCAACGGTTGCACAGTACTTCGTTTCTGTATACTACACTTGGTACGGTGTAGGGTTTATTTAAGAATATGCTGCTGTGATTTAAATGTTAAGTATGGTTACCAAGTGCTCAACGACTTTTCATACACGAGGAGTGTATTATGTATGTATATGAAATCTTGTAGTCCATAGTTATTACGCTGCTAGCATCAAACCTATATATCTCACCAACTTTATGTTGACCTTTTAAAGCATGTTTATTCTCAGGTACAAATTAAGTCTTCCGCTGTGCATTTGCTCATGTTAAGGACATTACTTGGAGTCGATCATCGCAATGGGACCAAATGTTGATGACTACGTCCAGGAGGATAAGGACGGGTCGTTACAGGTGGTATCAGAGCGTTGGTCTTAGTGAACCAGGTTTTGCATTAGTGTGTCTAACTGTTAGTTGTTTAGATGCATTAGTGGGTCTGGACTTTGACCGTGTCTACATGTCAAAAGTTTTGCTTATCATTTCTAGTCGGAAATCACCTGCTTATCATCCTTAGGAAATTACCTGCTATTCATTCTTAAGTCTAGACATATCTTACTGCATTTAGTGCATCGATAGTGTATAGACAAAATTCGTATCTTAGCGCATCTGTAGACTTGCCTGACATATGCCGTAGGTTCCTCTGTAGCTTACGAAATCTTTAGTATTATATGTATAGATATTATATATAGTTAGAATATCATCTGTTATCCGAAAATCATTTCACATCGAAGATCCATTCCATCCACCAAATTGCCCTCTTGACGATAAACCTGAAACATTTACCGGCAAACCTGTTCGAGAAACTAATCTCTCTTATCTTTAGAGTATCTCGTCACGATTATATAATATCCCATCTTACGAATCTTGTTCATACGCTCGTTCCACCCGCCAATCATTCCGGTGTATTAGCAGAAGTTAACGAACTCCGCGCACGCGTGACGGCTTTGGGAGAATATGGTGCGAAGGTTACAAACACCAGCAGTAGCACCAGCAGCATAATTAGCACCACCATCATCAACGCCGACAGTACCCATATCACCCTCAACCACAACCGCGTCGTAAACCTCAACATCACAATCTGTAATCTCGGATATCAAGATCACACGTCTCAATATCACCATCTGTACTTCGAGTATGATCTTCATTCAATATATCGTTCTATATCGATTATCTTTGCTTTACGTATCGTTCAATCTCATTTATCTCCATTCGACATGACGATTATGTAATTTCTAAAGTTTTAGAGATTATGTAATCCAGTATTAACGATAAATCAAATGAGTTTAATATCCTATTGACTCATTAAATTCATAATTACATCTGAAGAAAATATATATGCAAGTATATTTTCATAAAGATTGTAATTAAAAATTCTTTCGTACAAACTATTAATGATAAAAATATTTTAACGGGTAGGTAGTACCCGAGAAATATTTAGATTTCACATTAATTAGTTACACTATACATTCTTCGAATCTGACTCAACGGTCATTCACTATCCTACTTACAACTACCGATATACGTATCCGTTCACCACAGAATAACCATTTCCATTCAAATTTCATATTTGGATTTTGACCTATCAGAATCCAACAAGTGGCATAATGAAGAAAACATTGGATATAATAAAATTTGTTAGAAACAAACAGATTAACTAATTGAAATATTGTTAAGATTCCACGCTAACTGTTCCTAGCTAACTGTTAATTCCGTATTACATTTTATTTATCGCAATTTAGTTATCGCAATTTATATTCTCGCAATTTTATTTATTGTCATTTAATTTCTGTTATTGACTTTACGCACTTATTTATTGTCATTTAATTTTTGTTATTTATTCTACGCACTTTAAATATCGGGACACATATACAATGTTTTGACATATCATATCGACCCATCTATATATATATTTCGGAACAACCATAGGCAGTCTATATGCAAATGTTGGAGTTAGCTATACAGGGTTGAGGTTGATTCCAAAATATATATATACTTTGAGTTGTGATCGAGTCTGAGACGTATACGGGTCACGATACATATTAATTAAATCAAATATTATATATTAAACTATATATGAATTATTGGACTGTTAACTGTGGATTATCAACTGAGGACTATCAACATTGGACAATTAAAATGAATTAAAATATTGATTATAACATATGAAACTAAACATATCTTCAAGTTTGCCACTTGATCTCATCTTAAACCTCATCTGTATCTTGACGATTACAATCTGCATTCAAACCCTTCATGATTCTTGAAAACATCTCAATCGAGAAGATGAACCAACCACACTTCATCTACAGAAAGAAAAGATTGATGCGTATAGTTATACACCTGAGAAACTCTCGGCAACTGAGTAAACGTTTAACGCGTAGTTGTGCTAATTCCTTTAGCGTTATTATTACCGAAAATAACTTTGCAATTCCTTTTCAAAATTAGTCAATCTTGTCACAGCTCCAGCAAGTCAACTTCGACTTTTCGTTCGAAACAACCTTATTATAATCTTGATATATACGCGTGCTCTTTTATTGTTATCAGGGAACCTTTCATATTCCATCAAATTACCATCAGCGTTTAATCATCTAAAAACACAATTCTCCTGAAACCACCTAGGATTGATAACCGATGATTCAGATATCGTAGCATTAAATGCAGAGGAAACAGAAAAATTGTAGATGGTCTAAACGGCCAAAAGTTTGATGATAAATAAGGGAGTGTTGGGAACGCTCGATAGAAAATTTGGTACTGAAAAGCAGATTGAGCTAACCATAAAGGAAACCAAGGAGAAATACAAGTAACATACCCTAAATTCATAGAACCCAGATAAATCTAGATCCGTTGAAATCTTTAGAGAATATCTTGTTCCGAAGTCATGTTAAAATCTTGCGGAAAATCTCTCTCCATCAACCATCGAACTTAGAAATTCCAAAATATCATCATCAATATCTTCGATATTTCTGAGGATATTTTCATAAATATTCTCGTCCGAAATTATATACCTCCTCGTGCTTCCTGGGTATCATTATATTGGAAACATTCAATAGAAAATTTAGTACCGAAAAGCTCATTATGTGAAACTATGAAGAAAGCCGTGGACAAATCACAAAGAATAAGTTTGACTACAAAGAATCCAAATGATTCAATGTCTGCTAAAGTCTTTAGTGAATATCTTGCTCCTTACTCTAAACCCTTGCAGATAATGGTTTCTATCATCCTCTGATCTTAAATATTCAAAGATATTATCGTATCTTTCACTATAAATATCCTCGATATTTTTTGAATATATTTTCATAACTAATCTTATCTGAAATCATTTATCTCTTTGAGATATCAGTGTTACATCATATAGAAACTGTTAGTTTCTATATTCTGTAAACTTTTGAATTTAAAATATGAATGTTTTTGAAGTAGTGTTGGGAACTGGTGCATGAGTGAGTATAATATAATGACACTTGATCACCGTGATTATATTACAGTAAGTCATGCTGAGTTTCTAATGAAATGTGATGATTCACAGATCCTAACGTCATCATGTTCCATGTTACACGACTCGTTCATTCTACTTCACTTCCGAACATATCAAGAAAATATATTCTTGATAGTTCTATTCTCAGTGATTCTGGTAATTTGACAAATCAAACCGTGCTATCACATTCCTTCCTGCTTCGAACATTATAATCATTCGAGACTCTATATCTACAAATTCTGGACCATTATTCGCTTGATTTGAAGTCGGGAAGAGGAAACAAAAGCATAAAGCTTTGAAAAATAAGGGAGAATATAAAGCCCGATAACAACACATAAATTACAAACCGTGTATATCAATGTTTATCGCAACATAAAAACACGGGAGAATTAAAAACATTATAAACCCAAGGGCGAAGTAGAAGAAAGCAGATTCCTCTGGTGGAAGTTGGAAAAGGAGAATGATCATTGTGATAGTTAGAATAAGAACAAGGATTAGAACTGGATTAAGCATTTTCACAAACTTTTGGATGTACGAACTAAGAAAGAAAGTATTGGAATGGTAAAAATAATGGAACGGAAGAAGTTCATTTATAGTGGAAATACTTGACAGCGGAATCGAGACAAATGATAGCATTTAATTAAAAAGATCTTAAATCCCGTAAATCCCGAAGGATCAGATCTTATAGATTTCATAGATTTTCTTTTAAATCTATTGAATTTCGGAATTCAACCAAGACAACGTCAAAAGATTAGACGAACCTTATTTTCTAAAAACTCAAACGTGACTACGCCAAAAGTTAAATCTCTATCTCAATCTTTTGTAACAGCTTCACTCGTACGCTTCACATAATCGAATAGTTTTATATATATTACTCAATAATGATAAAACTTTATTTATCAACTCATATTCGTCAAGAAAACATTTTTATTGTTAACCATGACGACCTTACTCAAATTTCGGGACGAAATTTCTTTAACGGGTAGGTACTGTGATGACCCGGGAATTTCCGACCAAATTTAAACTTTAATCTTTATATGATTCCGACACGATAAGCAAAAATCTGTAATGATGAGTCTAGAAAGTTTGAAATTTATATTTAGGTAATCAATTACCCTTTGATTATGCTCGACAATTCACGAACAACTATTTATAAATAGATGCATATATATTTAAGAATATATATATAAATAAATATTTATATAATAATCTGAAACATTTAAATTAAAAATAATATTACTAATATTATTGTTATCATTATTTTTACTACTTTTATCATTATTTTAATATTATTAGTGTTATTTTGATATTAAAATTATTAATATCATTATTAGTTCCATATTTATGATTATTAGTATTTTTACTAATATTAATAATATTAAAAGTATTATTATCTATTAATTATTAATAGTAATTAAAAATATATTAGCTAAATTAAAAAGGCACTAATTACGCGAATCCGTTATAGATCGAATTTACTTTTTGGATTTTTATTTCTTCTTTATTATACCCGTGATATTCTGTCCCAACTATTAAATTCACTTGGGTTTACTGTTTTTGGATGATAGCTATAATATCTAGCTTATATACATATACTACGTTAGAAAAATAAAACCATCACCATTATCTCATTTTCTGTTTCTTGTCTACTATCTATTAGTAATCTTTCACCACCCTAAAACCGCAACTACAAGGTATCACTTCGATCAGGACCGGCATCCTTCATCATCTCTTTCGATCCTCTTCCTTCAATGATCTCGATTCACCACCGATCACCACCACTAATCCATCATCTTCATCTCACTCCATCTCTCTTAAACTTAAATTGTGAAACACCACCTTTCTCATACCGATGAACTTAAACCCACCAACGTGATACATCCACCCCTTCAACCATCACGAACCACCATCCTCTACCCTCATCATGTTGATTACAGTTTACCATTTTCTTTCCATAATCGAACACAAACACTTATTGTTAACCGTCACTTATTTTTTTTTTCTTTCACCACGACTATTGCATATTATTTCATGTCTTCTATTTGGTCCATCACCAAGAACCATTAACACCCATCATCGACTACTCTCTATTTCTTCCTTCTATCAAACAAGTCACCTTAACACCATTAGAAACAAATCACCACCTTCATCATGTTGAACCACACCACACCCGACACCCACCATCGACACACCTGCAAATTTCTATTTTATTTCATGTTTTGCAACCAACCAAATCATTGTCATTACTCTACCTGTTAAACCACTGCTGCAGTCTCCAAAATAATCACCAACACAACGAAACCCTAACAAAACCCATTACTGTTACGGTTCGTTTATGTCTTTCTATTGCGACGAATAAATATGGTGTTGATTATGATCAAATAAAGTAGAGGATGACGGTTATGATGAGAAGAAACAAACTGAGGCTACCCCTCCTAGTTCCTGTTACGATCATGAAAAAGAAATTAAAAAGGAAGATGATGATACTTAATACATAAAATGATAAATATAAATGATTAGTGGTGATTGAAACTTTGGCCTAATTCCTTTTCTTTTGGCCGACATATACCCCACCCTCAACAACTTGATAAATTTAAATAGCCTATAACTATTATTTGTGTACGTGTTTCGGTTCGGGTATGACAAGGATACGAACCCCACACCCTTTCAATTTCATAAAAAAAATTGGACTAGCGAGTTTCCTGGGTTTACAAAGTTACTGTCGGGCCATGGACCACTGTTGGACCGAAATATAGTTGGGCCGAGGTTTTATCTCAGTTGGGCCGAAAAAGAAGTTGGGTCAAGGGCAAACAAGACATAGTACAGGACTTACGGGTTAAAAGAATTTTCGTATGGGATATTGTTAGATAAAAGGGAACGGACGAGTGGTTTAGGTTGTTGTATGTTAAGCTAAAGGTCTCAAGTTCGATCCCGGGCTTGGTCATTTTGTTATTTTTTTTGAGATTTCAAAGGTAGTTCCATTATCAACCCACTATTATTATCATTATTATTAGTTTTATTATTATTATTATCATTATTATTATTATTGCTATTATTATTATTATTATCATTATAAATATTAATGTGGATATTATTATTAATATTATTAAAAACTTTCATACTTAAGATTATCATTTCTAATAACTATATTTTTATCATTTATCAAAACTATCATTATTATTATTAAAAATATCATTATTTTTTTAATTATTATCATTACTATTATTTTAATGAAAATTACTATTATTATTACTTTTATGAATATAATTATTATTATTATTATCATCATTACTATTTCTTTTAACATTAAAATTATTATTTTTAACGTTAATATTATTATAATTACCATTATATATATATATATATATCTAAAAGAAAATTTCTACATGTAACATAAATATCACCAATAATACAAACTACTATGTTTTAATATCTTAACTAATATATCATTAATTAAATTATATATTATAAAAAAATAAATAATAATATAAAATAATCTATTATAAGTATTAATGTGATATAAGGATATTAATCATAATACATTATGAAATTTATAAACTTAGTTGATTAACATTATGTGTTAATTTATATAATTAATATAGGTTCGTGAATCCGAGGCCAACCTTTTACGTGTTCAATGATGTTATATGTATTTTTACTACAAAATACATTAGGTGAGTATATAGTTCCCTTTTAACTCTAAATATTTTGGGCTGAGAATACATGCGCTGTTTTTATAAATGATTTACGTTATGGGCACAAGTGATCAAAAATATAAATTCTACGTTGAGTTGTACCATGGCATATCTCTTTATACTTGGTAGCTAATATTTACGTGAGGAGCGTAAACGCGAATCCTGTTGATAGATCTATCGGGCCTGACAACCCCAACCGGGCTGGACGACCAGTTTTCAACGGTTGCACAGTACTTCGTTTCTGTATACTACACTTGGTACGGTGTAGGGTTTATTTAAGAATATGCTGCTGTGATTTAAATGTTAAGTATGGTTACCAAGTGCTCAACGACTTTTCATACACGAGGAGTGTATTATGTATGTATATGAAATCTTGTAGTCCATAGTTATTACGCTGCTAGCATCAAACCTATATATCTCACCAACTTTATGTTGACCTTTTAAAGCATGTTTATTCTCAGGTACAAATTAAGTCTTCCGCTGTGCATTTGCTCATGTTAAGGACATTACTTGGAGTCGATCATCGCAATGGGACCAAATGTTGATGACTACGTCCAGGAGGATAAGGACGGGTCGTTACAATTAGGCACCAACGATATAAGGCACTAGTCTACGCACGAAATAAGGCCCCACGTAATCATACTTTGGACAAGCACTAGTCCTAGTTAGTCACCTACTCGAAGGCACTAACAATTCTCAATCCGACCCGTATTCCTACAAGTCCCGCAAATAACGCACCAATGTCAATAAGTCTAATACTAGGCATCTACTCCAAGGCCACTTAATTCCCTTAGACTATGCTCTGATACCACTTGTAACGATCCCAAAACCGTTTACCAAAAACGAAGCATTTTTTTTTCAAATAACTTTCAGGTAAACTTCCAGGTGAACTTTCAGGTGACGCTAACCTTTCAGGTGAACTTTCAGGCGACACTAAACTTTCAGGTGAACTTTCAGGCGACACTAAACTTTCAGGTGACACCTTTCTCATTAAAACTTCCAGGTGAAACTTTGGATCTATTTGAGTTTACAAAAAGGTTTTAACAACCCATACAACCAAACGGTGTAATTTCGACCCAAACATACATTTAGACGAGTTATGACTCTACAACCCAACCCGATACCAAGAGCATAATCCTGGGGGCTACAAATCCCCAAACCGCGTCCAAATATCCGAAAGCTACCCCATCGAGCCCAAGTGCTCCTACGCTTCTAGTCTAACAACTAGCTAGCTTCACAATCACAATACCTGTAAAAAGGTAAACAACGAGAGGGGTAAGTTAACGCTTAGTGAATGCAATAATTATACATATACATATATAATCTTCTTACTTGCAATCACTTACACAATACCGCATACAAGCTAGCAATTCAACAACCATGCAAACATCATGCATAAACTAATATCCACAATTCACAATAAGCTAGCAGGACCAATAGCATATAGTTCACAATTTAATATGCTAATAACATTCACACAACCATGGTTAACCAATCGTACAAGGGAACGGTACTCGCAAAAGGCAGTCAGAGTTCATAACATCCATTAGTGTACTTAATCACCGCGTAATCAATAATCCCCCGAGTGATGTCTTAAACACCGCGACTAACTCACCCCCATGACAATGTGGTATCTTAAACACCGCGACTAACCCACATGTCAATCAAACCCATGAGTGGTGTCTTGAACACCGTGACAAATTCCACTCCCATGACAATGTGGTATCTTAAACACCGCGACTATCCCACATGTCAATCAAACCATTGAGTGGTGTCTTGAACACCGCGACAATCCCACTTGTTACGTAGAATGTGGTGTCTTAAACACCGCGACTATCCCACATTTCATGCTACACAAATAAATACATTATATACATACACGCATAATTATTCCACTCACCTTGGAATGCCTGCACAAGTCATGTACAACATGATCTTCGTCCATAAATCCGAGCAAGTAACCACCTATATCACACATAGGTACAATATACACATAAATAGCCATTCTCTAAAAGAGAACTCGACACAAACATCCCTTAGCCGAGGGATCACACCTTGCTCGCCAAAACTCGCCCATTTAACACCTAATGGACATAAACCAATTACCACTTCGGGTGTTAATTCAAACCAACACAGCAAAGTACAATTTAACCCAAATCATACTTTACCCCAATTAGACCAAACCTAGGTCTTAACACTAAATTACTACTTAGGTAGTAATCATTTTAAACGCCAATTACACCAAAACCCCAACACGTGCAATATTGACCCATATTACTTTTGACCACGTTTGACTTATGTTAAAAATATCATTTTAACCCAAAATCACTTCCTACGTTTACTTTCATTCAAAAACGCTATCTAACACTTAACAAAAGTGTTAACACCCATTTAATCCAAACTTAGTGTCATTACCAAATTCGACCCAAGTCAATTTACCCATTTTGACAAAAGTCACAAAACGTCCAAAATCACTAACGACTGGTGATTATATTTCCAAAACACCAATTAACAACTAAATAAAGTATTTACATACTTGATTCACCAAAACTCATTTTGACACTAAACCAAGTCAACATCCAATTTTGACCAAAATCAAACTCTTTAACACACCCAAATCACCACCATACCACCAATTGATTAACAACACTATCAAAGGTTGACTTTAGATCATAAACCTAGATATCCACAACAACTTCACCTCTTTGAGGCATTTCATCAAACACCTTGTGTGCATGACTTCAAACTTGTTTTTATGAACACTAAAATCACCAATACTCCTCCAATCTAGTGACTATCACTTAAATGAAAGAAAAATACACCCAAATTCGTCATTAAACCCTAATCCCAACATATTAGGGTTAATAACCACAAGATTACACCAAAACCCCAAAATTTCATAAGAAAAGGGTTATATAACTCATCATCAACTCAAACCCTAACACAAACAAGAATCAAACAATTAAAATTGGAGCTAGAACTTACCATCACCATCAAAACGTAGCTAGAAGGGAGATGAACAACATTAACTCTTGCACCTTGAAGAGATTCCAACTCCTTCTTCTCCAATCCAAGCTTTATCTCTCTAAAAAATGGAGCTTTCTCACTCTAGAAAGATGAGAGGATTGTGTGGATGTGAAAATGAGGATAAGATAAGATTTTGGCCATATTTATAGCCACAAAACCGGTCCCAACACAAAATACCCAAAATGCCCCTTTTAAAATATTAAAATCACGAACGGGTCTTACAGTAAGAATGAGTATCAAATAAGATTCTTGGGTAGTCTTTAATATAGAATTTGAATTGCTAAAATGACGGGATACAATTTCCTATATCGTTGTGCAAGCTTGTCCATTGTATCGGTTTCCTTCATGGCTAGAAAGTGAGCAGTTTTGGTGAGACGGTCAACAATAACCCAGATAGGGTCATAACCGCCTACCTTTTTTGGTAGCTTCGTGATGAAATCCATTATTATTCCTTCCCATTTCCATTGTGGGATTTCGAGTTGTTGAAGTAACCCAGATGGCTTTTGGTGTTCGGCTTTGACCTTGGAACAAGTCAGACACTTCCCAACATAAGTAGCAATGTCCTTTTTATGGTTTGACACCAATTATGTTCCTTGGGATTGTGGAACATCTTACCAGCTCCGGGATGAATCGAATACCGTGACTTATGGGCCTCGTCTAGAATAAGGCTTCGTAATTCCCCATAACTAGGTACCCAAAAGAGACGCCCTTTTCTCATGACCTTTTGTGCCTTCATGCAACTAATAAAGTTGAGCTTCGGGCTACTTCTCTCCCCGTAAACTTTTAATGGCTCTCCATTCTCGCTAGGTATACGAATAATCTTCTTACTATAAATAACTTTCACTTTCATCCTTGAAAGCCAGTCCATTCCAACTATTACATCAAAGCTTCCTAACTTGATGAGTATTAGGTTAATCCTAAAGTCCATTCCAACTATTACATCAAGCTTTCCAAATTGATGGGTGTTAGGTTAATCTTAAGGTTCATTCCAATCAAATCTTATTATACTACCGTGAAAAATTTTATCAATCTTTTCAAATAATATCTGCTTGTGCGTAGGTAACTAATCCTTTCCAACCACTATTTTAAAACTTCCAAGTTTTGTTGACATGAGGTCATCTCCAAATGACCCACTTGTTAATTTTAAGGTACTACCTTAAATTATTCCTCTATCTCCGCCAGCTTACCATTAGCTTATCCTATAGAATACTTAACTCTCATGGTTGTTAATGGTTTATTAGTCATAACACTAAGGTTATTAGATATAAGGTTTCTATCGCTCTAGTATTAAACAACTTCGAGACAATAAAACGTTGTGACGAAATGTACCCTAACTAAAATCAGGATCCATGCGAGTCTCCATAGCTGAAATAACGATTGCTCTATCGCAAGTAAGTCCAAAGCTTTTCCTATTTGAGAACTTTTTCCTTAAGTGTCCTGGGTATCTATATCTATAACAAATTTTTGGGTTTTCAATTCTGCAATCAAGGCCCTTCTTGTACAGTATCTGGGTTACGTGATTATTCTTTCCCTACCTCTAACAGACCATAATGCGTATACTCAAGTGATTCCTACCAAAATTTTCTTTGAATCACTTCATATTCCTTATGTAGTAACATTGGAACTTCTGCATGATTTACTTCAATATAATCACGCTGGCCTGGCATCATTATATTATACTAAATCGTACGTTCATTCCAATATCACTCCATATGGTCAATGTAACGTGATCACTTCAAGTTCTACTCAATTCCATCTAACGGTGCTTTATCTATGCTATCTCAAAACAAAATCTACATAATTAATCTCACTGTTTCTCGGTGTAGGTTCCGTAGATCATGCATCAATGCCTAAAGGTCCCAAAATTTCTTCAAATGTTCGGGTTCAGGTAATATCGTTAGGTTCCTTTCTAGAAATTCAATCTGGGTCTCGTGTCGAGTTGTATGTGTAGCAAGTAGTAATACGATATGTTTTGAGGTGACTCCCAAGTCTTTGGGTATGGCTGAGCATCAGTAGGAGACACTCTGACCTTGTGAAAGGAGATGCCTTCCATACTTCTCCAATGCCTAAGAGTGTTAGGGACCTAAGTCCAGAAGTGTCATTAGATCGTCGAGTAGTGGTGAAGGATGAAAGAGATAAGTGACGGTCATGAAAGCGTACGGGATACGGGTCAACTTGCGAAAATTGAACAACCTTCTAATGTTCATACGTTGTTGGCTAATTAGGGTGAGCTCGGGGGGTGGGGCGAGGTGCAGTTACTCCGACAAGTCCTCACATATCTCCTCCTCCGAGGATCAACTTTAGTGGGCGTGTAATCCGAGGGATACTCTTCCTAGATTGCGTGAAGTAATGTTTCGATCTCTGAAACGGTGGAACGGTAGTAACAGGTGGATTACATTACTAGTTCTTAGGGTTAGATGAGTAGGAAAAGGGTTCAGAAAAACATCTGAACTAAGAAAGATAAATTTTCTAAGTCGGTACAGCGAATAGCAGACATTTAGCAAGAAACAGCAGCCTAGATCATCTATAGCAGTACATAGCATGGGAATACTAACAATATCATACCGAAGTAACATACAATCAAAAGCAGATAGTAGCATGCAGTAGCGAGAATAAGCAATAGCATACAGCAAGATCATATAGCAGTAAAAGTAAGCAGTAGCATGCAGCAGTTCCGCAGAAACAAGTAAATGAGCAAGTTGTAGATTAGTCCTATTAGTGAATCCTACTCGACTCGGTCAAAACACACTAATGCAACCTAATTCCCTACAACCAATACCCTGATACCAAATGTGATGCCCCGTACAAAAATAATGTGTACGGATCATCAACAACAGGTCCATTACACGGTTACAACACTATATGCCATTTTAAAACAAGTTTTTGCATTCATGAAAAGGTAACGTTTTTACCAACGTCAAATGTTTTACAAAATATGACGTTTTTACCAACGTCAAATGTTTTACAAGGATAATGTGCTTCTACGAATAGAAAGCATTGACATAAGTATGTGACACAAAGGTCGTTACAAAACCATAGTTCGAAAATAACATAAGTTGTGAATGCAAAGTAAAAGTTCCATGATTGAGACATCTCTAAATAATGCAGCAGAAGTCTAACACAACGAGTCTGTAACAGCAAGTCTATAACACCAAGACTCTAACAGCGAGTCTAACAGCGGAAGTAACAACGTCTAAGCACCTGAGAAATACATGCTTTAAAAAGTCAACACGAATGTTGGTGAGCTATAGTATGATCTTAAACAATAATGTAATGTAGACCACGAGGTTTTAGTGCTTCAACCAGCATTTCAAATCAGTATTTCAAATCAGTATGATAAAGTATATGCTTATCCGTGGGCACCCGGTAACTAACTTAACGTAAAATAAATATCACCCCCTAAAAGTACACTTGGCGAGTGCGTATGTTCTCGAAGTATTAAACACCCGTTAAATGCTAGCGCGACTAGCCCGAGTGGGGATGTCAAACCCTATGGATCCATATCTAAGATTCGCGTTCACCGGTTCATAAACCAATGACTAAACGTTACCGAGCTAAGGGGAAAGTTTGTGTCGTTATATCACCCACACATATATAAAGTTTAAGTACTCGTGTCTAGTATGTTAAAACATAAAAAGCGCATGTATTCTCAGTCTCAAAAATAGTTAAAGTAAAAAAGGAGCTATAACTCACAATGAATGTGCGGTAAAATCGATACGAAAATGTAAGCAAGTAGTAAGTCGGTCCAAACAAGTAAGTTGGTCGATCCAAAAGGTCCTCAACCTAAGTCAAAGGTTACTAAGTCAGTAAATCATTCCTAAAGGTTTAAAAGTAAATAAGTTAAGTCTTAAGTATCATCATCATCATCATCATCATACTTAAACGGTAAAGTGAGTTTTCATCAAGAATAAAGATCGAAACAACGGGCTGACTTCGGAAAGATGCTACGAACTCTATACAAACTGAAATGATGCGCGGCCAGTGGAAAAGGCTCCCTATGTGAGTCCTCGTACCGCTATCCAATTTTCAGATCCTAACTCGATGTCTTTTGACCGTGGCGACGGTTCAAGCGCGAGTAGGTCAGAATTTTCAGCACGTCGTTACAAAGGCGTAGTGATTTTCGGAAGGTTATAAATCCTAAACCGTATATCAGATTTAGGCGAGTATTAAACAAAAGTCATTTACTCAAACTGAACTATCTGAAAATCAACTTTCCGGAAGTCCCAGGAGTCTGATCAGACCCTGAAAAACAGAAAACAAGTGCTCCGGTGGGTTTCTTGGTGTTTGATGCTCATCACGGTTCTCATCCTTGATGTGTATAAGCCTCAAGTGTACAACTCTTGATGTTTTAGTATCACTTTAACCAAGTTTTAACCATCAACACACAAAGTCAAGACTAAGAAATGAAATACAACTCATTTAAGAGTTTGAGCAAGATGATGAACCAAAGTTACATCAAATTCTTAGTTTCGACACAAGTACAAGTTTTATTAAGCTATAAACTTTGATTTAAACTAAATAAGCAAGACCTTAAGTTATAGAACTTAGATCTTAGCTAAATATGAAAGACCTTAGACTAGAAAGTCTAGATCTTATGTTCTTGGTGAAACCCTAAGTCATAGAACTTAGACTTTCAACTTTTACAACACCATAAGTTACGAAACTTAGATTTTGTAAAGAAAAATGAATGTAAGCTTATGAGCTTTTGTTTAAACAAAGTAGAAGACCATAAGTTACATAACTTAGATCAAACACAAAAATGAAACCCTAAGCTAGAAAGCTTGGATTTCTTAACACACTTATGAGACTTCAAGCTAGTAAGCTTGTATATTTTATTTAATGAAAACACAAATTACAAACTTAAAGTACAACAAATTAAAGAAGATCATAAGTTAATAAACTTTGATCTTAACTAACTTTTCGTAGAAACCGCAAGCTAGAAAGCTTGTATTTCTTTTATTCTTGAAGATCTTTAAAGTAAAAGTGTAGATCTACAAGTTACATGAAGATCATAAACATAAGTTTTGATGTTTTAACATAAATAAAGAGATTTTAAGTTAATAAACTTAGATCTAACAAGATAATGAAGATTCAAAGCTAAAAAGCTTGAATCCTTCATGTTCTTGAAGACTTTCAAAGCAAAGTTTGAATCTACAAGATTTAACAAGATTCAAGTTGCAAAACTTGAATCCTTAACAAGAATGATGATGAATCACGAATTCAAGAAAGAAAAAGAAGAAGAAATATCAAGAACACTTACACTTTTTATCAAGTATTTTAGAGAGAAAAGTTAGAGAGAAAAATTGAGAATGTGTGTTTGTGTATGTTTTTTGAGAGAAAAATGAATGAAGTTTGAAAAATGAAATGGTGGTGGTGGGGTGGTATAGCCGAGAGGTGAGTGCTTCTATAAACAAATGCTTCTTTGCATGACAGTATATTATATAGAAGATTTTAATATTTACTTACCGAAATAACCATCTAAACTAATATAAATATGAGAGATCTATTACCAAATCACAGCCGTTTTCTCATCATGGACCAAGTAGAAATGATGTGGTGGTCATCCGAATCGAATAACAATGCAAGAGATATCATCTTTGCTTTTTCTTGCAAATGCCTCTATTGTTAAATGCTTCGCTCAATCGCTCAATTGTTAACTTTATAATGATCATAATTTTTGGAAAAGATGGGTCATCAGTTTTTACTTTCTAATGGTCATACCTGTGATACATTAGATATTTGTGTAATAGTTGGGTGACTTGGTAATACATAAAAAATAAAATAATAACTATTTAAAACTTATCTGATCCATTGTTTTCATATAACCTGTTAAAACAGTCCCTCACGTGTTCGGAAATTCCCACCTGCTGGCTGCTGTTATGCATTCTTAAGTTAAAATGCAGTAGAATACTTTAAAAAATGATCTAACGTGGGTTTACCACCGGGTCAATCTGCTGCATTTCATTCGTATGTGATTTCCGAATGAATCAACATGTATATTGGTTATCGTTTCATACATGTAGCAATGGGCAAGTCGTTAGACATACATAATCTGATCATGATACGAACCCTACACTGTGCCAGTATACACAAATAACACCTACATGTGATCTTCTTCCCATTTGTCTTTAACAACATCAAATATTATAGCCATACATGATTATTCACTATGATCAAAATAAAATAAAAACTCATACCTGATTGAATGCTATATCTTCTATTATAGCCATGTCCAAACTATTCCATTCAAGCATTTTATCAAATAACTGAAATGCAAACCAAATTTGGCATTCAGTCCTTAAACGGGCATATTTAAATCAAAAATATAACATTCATTCTATCCAAAAATCAAATAGAATAAAATTAAAAATATTTGAAGGAAGGGTATATACATCGCTGTGTATATACTTGTATCACAAATATTAAAATATGTTCTTTAAACATAAATCGATAAAGCATGCCTGAGCCTAATGAATGGTCTGATAGAAAAAGTTGTTTTGGCACATATCAGGCCCATAAACAGCTAAATCCCATTTAGTTTTTTCTACTGCAGTTAAGCAGATGACCTGAACATATCCCAAGTTAAGTTCTTGCATGTATAACGAAAGCCAATTTGCTATTAGTAACAACTAACAACTGACTTGTTTTGTTGTGAAAATCCTCGTTTAATCCAGTTTAAGTATGATGAACATTTATGATGACCTGACCTGTTTTGCTATTAGTGACAACTGACCTGTTTTGCTATTAGTGACAACTGACCTAATGAAATTCCATTTAAATCAGTAGCAATTCTTATTCTTATTAAATCTAACAAAAGACTCCTAAATTGACCATGGAAAAAGGTAACTATAAACGAATCGTTGTACAACTAACCCTAAATTGGGTTTCAATATACACATTCATCGTTGTATAATAAGAACCCTAAATCAGAAAATCATAACAAAAATATTACAACAACTAACCTTTGTTTCCCTAATTAATGATGATGATGATGATGATGATGATGATGATAAAATAAAGAATAACCCGCCAAACTTGTATCGATAAAGATAAAAAATTCAAAATCAACTAACAACCCAAAATGACTATGAAAGAATTATCTGAAAATGAGTAGTTGTACTACGAACCCAAAATTGCATAGAGTAACAGCCCTAAATCACATTCATCGTTGTAGAGTAAGAACCCTAAATCATAAAATCGAAACAAAAATATTATAAAAACTAACCGTTGTTTCCCAAATTAATGATGATGATACAGCATAGACCAACCGCTAATGTTGAAATTCTATTGATTAATGGGTTTAATTAATGAAGAAAATTCATTTAGAAGGAACCGATTTTGGAGAGGTTGACCTAGGTTTTCTTGTGCGACGTATTTGCCTATCGTGAATTAGCTGGAGCGCTCTAAATTTTACGGGAATTAATGGAATAAAGTCATTGGTGATTAAGTTATAAGCTTATAATTAGATCTAACGGTTTATAAATAGGGGTAGTGTTTGTCAATAATTCAATCCAATGGTCAAGATTAAGTATATTCAATTTAATATATCTCAATTAACCTTTTCTTATAATGTATAGTATAGAAGTATAGATATAGATAGATATAGATAGATGTTGTGACTAGCATTAGTATTATTAAAAGTATTATTAATAATACTAGCATTATCATTTTAATTATTAGTATTATCATTATTGTAAGACCCGGATATTTCCTTGTTCATAGGTGATTTTAGGTTGAATGAATTGTGGGGTTTCTTTGTATATTTTTAAAAAAGAGAAAAGAATGCTGCCCAGGCTATCTGCGCACCACGCAGAATTATGGCGCGCCGCGCCATTTGAAATGTCCCGTTCTTATTGATTAAAAACGTTCCATATTAATTGATTTCGTTGCGAGGTTTTGACCTCTATATGAGACGTTTTTCAAAGACTGCATTCATTTTAAAACAAACCATAACCTTTATTTCATCAATAAAGGTTTTAAAAAAACTTTACGTAGATTATCAAATAATGATAATCTAAAATATCCTGTTTACACACGACCATTACATAATGGTTTACAATACAAATATGTTACAACGAAATAAGTTTCTTGAATGCAGTTTTTACACAATATCATACAAGCATGGACTCCAAATCTTGTCCTTATTTTAGTATGCAACAGCGGAGGCTCTTAATATTCACCTGAGAATAAACATGATTTAAACGTCAACAAAAATGTTGGTGAGTTATAGGTTTAACCTATATATATCAAATCGTAACAATAGACCATAAGATTTTATATTTCAATATACATCCCATACATAGAGATAAAAATCATTCATATGGTGAACACCTGGTAACCGACATTAACAAGATGCATATATAAGAATATCCCCATCATTCCGGGACACCCTTCGGATATGATATAAATTTCGAAGTACTAAAGCATCCGGTACTTTGGATGGGGTTTGTTAGGCCCAATAGATCTATCTTTAGGATTCGCGTCAATTAGGGTGTCTGTTCCCTAATTCTTAGATTACCAGACTTAATAAAAAGGGGCATATTTGATTTCAATAATTCAACCATAGAATGTAGTTTCACGTACTTGTGTCTATTTTGTAAATCATTTATAAAACCTGCATGTATTCTCATCCCAAAAATATTAGATTTTAAAAAGTGGGACTATAACTCACTTTCACAGATTTTTACTTCGTCGGGAAGTAAGACTTGGCCACTGGTTGATTCACGAACCTATAACAATATATACATATATATCAAAGTATGTTCAAAATATATTTACAACACTTTTAATATATTTTGATGTTTTAAGTTTATTAAGTCAGCTGTCCTCGTTAGTAACCTACAACTAGTTGTCCACAGTTAGATGTACAGAAATAAATTGATAAATATTATCTTGAATCAATCCACGACCCAGTGTATATGTATCTCAGTATTGATCACAACTCAAACTATATATATTTTGGAATCAACCTCAACCCTGTATAGCTAACTCCAACATTCACATATAGAGTGTCTATGGTTGTTCCGAAATATATATAGATGTGTCGACATGATAGGTCGAAACATTGTATACATGTCTATGGTATCTCAAGATTACATAATATACAATACAAGTTGATTAAGTTATAGTTGGAATAGATTTGTTACCAATTTTCACGTAGCTAAAATGAGAAAAATTATCCAATCTTGTTTTACCCATAACTTCTTCATTTTAAATCCGTTTTGAGTGAATCAAATTGCTATGGTTTCATATTGAACTCTATTTTATGAATCTAAACAGAAAAATTATAGGTTTATAGTCGGAAAAATAAGTTACAAGTCGTTTTTGTAAAGGTAGTCATTTCAGTCGAAAGAACGACGTCTAGATGACCATTTTAGAAAACATACTTCCACTTTGAGTTTAACCATAAATTTTGGATATAGTTTCATGTTCATAATAAAAATCATTTTCCCAGAATAACAACTTTTAAATCAAAGTTTATTATAGTTTTTAATTAACTAACCCAAAACAGCCCGCGGTGTTACTACGACGGCGTAAATCCGGTTTTACGGTGTTTTTCGTGTTTCCAGGTTTTAAATCATTAAGTTAGCATATCATATAGATATAGAACATGTGTTTAGTTGATTTTAAAATTCAAGTTAGAAGGATTAACTTTTATTTGGGAACAAGTTTAGAATTAACTAAACTATGTTCTAGTGATTACAAGTTTAAACCTTCGAATAAGATAGCTTTATATGTATCAATAGAATGATGTTATGAACATCATTACTACCTCAAGTTCCTTGGATAAACCTACTGGAAATGAGAAAAATAGATCTAGCTTCAAAGGATCCTTGGATGGCTTGAAAGTTCTTGAAGAAGAATCATGACACGAAAACAATTTCAAGTAAGATTTCCACTCGAAATAAGATTGTTATAGTTATAGAAATTAAATTAAAGTTTGAATATGATTATTACCTTGTATTAGAAAGATAACCTACTATAAGTAACAAAGGTTTCTTGATCTTGGATGATTACTTGAAATGGATTTAGAAAACTTGGAAGTAAACTTGCAATCTTGGAAGTATTCTTGATTTTATGAAACTAGAACTTTTGGAATTTATGAAGAACACTTAGAACTTGAAGATAGAACTTGAGAGAGATCAATTAGATGAAGAAAATTGAAGAATGAAAGTGTTTTTAGGTGTTTTTGGTCGTTGGTGTATGGATTAGATATAAAGGATATGTAATTTTGTTTTCATGTAAATAAGTCATGAATGATTACTCATATTTTTGTAATTTTATGAGATATTTCATGCTAGTTGCCAAATGATGGTTCCCACATATGTTAGGTGACTCACATGGGCTGCTAAGAGCTGATCATTGGAGTGTATATACCAATAGTACATACATCTAAAAGCTGTGTATTGTACGAGTACGAATACGGGTGCATACGAGTATATTTGTTGATGAAACTGAACGAGGATATAATTGTAAGCATTTTTGTTAAGTAGAAGTATTTTGATAAGTGTATTGAAGTCTTTCAAAAGTGTATGAATACATATTAAAATACTACATATATATACATTTTAACTGAGTCGTTAAGTCATCGTTAGTCGTTACATGTAAATGTTGTTTTGAAACCTTTAGGTTAACGATCTTGTTAAATGTTGTTAACCCAATGTTTATAATATCAAATGAGATTTTAAATTATTATATTATCATGATATTATGATGTACGAATATCTCTTAATATGATCTATATACATTAAATGTCGTTACAACGATAATCGTTATATATATGTCTCGTTTCAAAATCATTAAGTTAGTAGTCTTATTTTTACATATGTAGTTCATTGTTAATACACTTAATGATATATTTACTTATCATTTAACATAATTAACCAAGTGTATCAATATCTTAATATGATTCATATGTACCTAGTAAGACGTTATAACGATAATCGTTATATATATCGTTTTCGAGTTTCTTAATTTAATAGTCTCATTTTTATGTATATAATGAAATGTCCCGTTCTTATTGATTAAAAACGTTCCGTATTAATTGATTTCGTTGCGAGGTTTTGACCTCTATATGAGACGTTTTTCAAAGACTGCATTCATTTTTAAAACAAACCATAACCTTTATTTCATAAATAAAGGTTTAAAAAGCTTTACGTAGATTATCAAATAATGATAATCTAAAATATCCTGTTTACACACGACCATTACATAATGGTTTAAAATACAAATATGTTACATCGAAATCAGTTTCTTGAATGCAGTTTTTACACAATATCATACAAACATGGACTCCAAATCTTGTCCTTATTTTAGTATGCAACAGCGGAAGCTCTTAATATTCACCTGAGAATAAACATGCTTTAAACGTCAACAAAAATGTTGGTGAGTTATAGGTTTAACCTATATATATCAAATCGTAACAATAGACCACAAGATTTCATATTTCAATACACATCCCATACATAGAGATAAAAATCATTCATATGGTGAACACCTGGTAACCGACATTAACAAGATGCATATATAAGAATATCCCCATCATTCCGGGACACCCTTCGGATATGATATAAATTTCGAAGTACTAAAGCATCCGGTACTTTGGATGGGGTTTGTTAGGCCCAATAGATCTATCTTTAGGATTCGCGTCAATTAGGGTGTCTGTTCCCTAATTCTTAGATTACCAGACTTAATAAAAAGGGGCATATTCGATTTCGATAATTCAACCATAGAATGTAGTTTCACGTACTTGTGTCTATTTTGTAAATCATTTATAAAACCTGCATGTATTCTCATCCCAAAAATATTAGATTTTAAAAGTGGGACTATAACTCACTTTCACAGATTTTTACTTCGTCGGGAAGTAAGACTTGGCCACTGGTTGATTCACGAACCTATAACAATATATACATATATATCAAAGTATGTTCAAAATATATTTACAACACTTTTAATATATTTTGATGTTTTAAGTTTATTAAGTCAGCTGTCCTCGTTAGTAACCTACAACTAGTTGTCCACAGTTAGATGTACAGAAATAAATCGATAAATATTATCTTGAATCAATCCACGACCCAGTGTATACGTATCTCAGTATTGATCACAACTCAAACTATATATATTTTGGAATCAACCTCAACCCTGTATAGCTAACTCCAACATTCACATATAGATTGTCTATGGTTGTTCCGAAATATATATAGATGTGTCAACATGATAGGTCGAAACATTGTATACGTGTCTATGGTATCTCAAGATTACATAATATACAATACAAGTTGATTAAGTTATGGTTGGAATAGATTTGTTACCAATTTTCACGTAGCTAAAATGAGAAAAATTATCCAATCTTGTTTTACCCATAACTTCTTCATTTTAAATCCGTTTTGAGTGAATCAAATTGCTATGGTTTCATATTGAACTCTACTTTATGAATATAAACAGAAAAAGTATAGGTTTATAGTCGGAAAAATAAGTTACAAGTCGTTTTTGTAAAGGTAGTCATTTGAGTCGAAAGAACGACGTCTAGATGACCATTTTAGAAAACATACTTCCACTTTGAGTTTAACCATAATTTTTGGATATAGTTTCATGTTCATAATAAAAATCATTTTCTCAGAATAACAACTTTTAAATCAAAGTTTATCATAGTTTTTAATTAACTAACCCAAAACAGCCCGCGGTGTTACTACGACGGCGTAAATCCGGTTTTACGGTGTTTTTCATGTTTTCAGGTTTTAAATCATTAAGTTAGCATATCATATAGATATAGAACATGTGTTTAGTTGATTTTAAAAGTCAAGTTAGAAGGATTAACTTTTGTTTGCGAACAAGTTTAGAATTAACTAAACTATGTTCTAGTGATTACAAGTTTAAACCTTCGAATAAGATAGCTTTATATGTATGAATCGAATGATGTTATGAACATCATTACTGCCTTAAGTTCCTTGGATAAACCTACTGGAAAATAGAAAAATGGATCTAGCTTCAACGGATCCTTGGATGGCTCGAAGTTCTTGAAGCAGAATCATGACACGAAAACAAGTTCAAGTAAGATCATCACTTGAAATAAGATTGTTATAGTTATAGAAATTGAACCAAAGTTTAAATATGATTATTACCTTGTATTAGAATGATAACCTACTGTAAGAAACAAAGATTTCTTGAGGTTGGATGATCACCTTACAAGATTGGAAGTGAGCTAGCAAACTTGAAAGTATTCTTGATTTTATGTAACTAGAACTTGTAAAATATATGAAGAACACTTAGAACTTGAAGATAGAACTTGAGAGAGATCAATTAGATGAAGAAAATTGAAGAATGAAAGTGTTTGTAGGTGTTTTTGGTCGTTGGTGTATGGATTAGATATAAAGGATATGTAATTTTGTTTTCATGTAAATAAGTCATGAATGATTACTCATATTTTTGTAATTTTATGAGATATTTCATGCTAGTTGCCAAATGATGGTTCCCACATGTGTTAGGTGACTCACATGGGCTGCTAAGAGCTGATCATTGGAGTGTATATACCAATAGTACATACATCTAAAAGCTGTGTATTGTACGAGTACGAATACGGGTGCATACGAGTAGAATTGTTGATGAAACTGAACGAGGATGTAATTGTAAGCATTTTTGTTAAGTAGAAGTATTTTGATAAGTGTATTGAAGTCTTTCAAAAGTGTATAAATACATATTAAAACACTACATATATATACATTTTAACAGAGTCGTTAAGTCATCGTTAGTCGTTACATGTAAGTGTTGTTTTGAAACCTTTAGGTTAACGATCTTGTTAAATGTTGTTAACCCAATGTTTATAATATCAAATGAGATTTTAAATTATTATATTATCATGATATTATCATGTATGAATATCTCTTAATATGATATATATACATTAAATGTCTTTACAACGATAATCGTTACATATATGTCTCGTTTAAAAATCATTAAGTTAGTAGTCTTGTTTTTACATATGTAGTTCATTGTTAATATACTTAATGATATTTTTACTTATCATATTATCATGTTAACTATATATATATATCCATATATATGTCATCATATAGTTTTTACAAGTTTTAACGTTCGTGAATCACCGGTCAACTTGGGTAGTCAATTGTCTATATGAAACATATTTTAATTAATCAAGTCTTAACAAGTTTGATTGCTTAACATGTTGGAAACATTTAATCATGTAAATATCAATCTCAATTAATATATATAAACATGGAAAAGTTTGGGTCACTACAGTACATACCCGTTAAATAAATTTCGTCCCGAAATTTTAAGCTGTTGAAGGTGTTGACGAATCTTCTGGAAATAGATGCGGGTATTTCTTCTTCATCTGATCTTCACGCTCCCAGGTGAACTCGGGTCCTCTACGAGCATTCCATAGAACCTTAACAATTGGTATCTTGTTTTGCTTAAGTCTTTTAACCTCACGATCCATTATTTCGACGGGTTCTTCGATGAATTGAAGTTTTTCGTTGATTTGGATTTCATCTAACGGAATAGTGAGATCTTCTTTAGCAAAACATTTCTTCAAATTCGAGATGTGGAAAGTGTTATGTACAGCCGCGAGTTGTTGAGGTAACTCTAGTCGGTAAGCTACTGGTCCGACACGATCAATAATCTTGAATGGTCCAATATACCTTGGATTTAATTTCCCTCGTTTACCAAATCGAACAACGCCTTTCCAAGGTGCAACTTTAAGCATGACCATCTCTCCAATTTCAAATTCTATATCTTTTCTTATAATGTCAGCGTAGCTCTTTTGTCGACTTTGGGCGGTTTTCAACCGTTGTTGAATTTGGATGATCTTCTCGGTAGTTTCTTGTATAATCTCCGGACCCGTAATCTGTCTATCCCGCACTTCACTCCATCAAATCGGAGACCTGCACTTTCTACCATAAAGTGCTTCAAACGGCGCCATCTCAATGCTTGAATGGTAGCTGTTGTTGTAGGAAAATTTTGCTAACGGTAGATGTCGATCCCAACTGTTTCCGAAATCAATAACACATGCTCGTAGCATGTCTTCAAGCGTTTGTATCGTCCTTTCGCTCTGCCCATCAGTTTGTGGATGATAGGCAGTACTCATGTCTAGACGAGTTCCTAATGCTTGCTGTAATGTCTGCCAGAATCTTGAAATAAATCTACCATCCCTATCAGAGATAATAGAGATTGGTATTCCATGTCTGGAGACGACTTCCTTCAAATACAGTCGTGCTAACTTCTCCATCTTGTCATCTTCTCTTATTGGTAGGAAGTGTGCTGACTTGGTGAGACGATCAACTATTACCCAAATAGTATCATAACCACTTGTAGTCCTTGGCAATTTAGTAATGAAATCCATGGTAATGTTTTCCCATTTCTATTCTGGGATTTCAGGTTGTTGTAGTAGACCTGATGGTTTCCGATGTTCAGCTTTGACCTTAGAACACGTCAAACATTCTCCTACATATTTAGCAATATCGGCTTTCATACCTGGCCACCAAAAATGTTTCTTAAGATCCTTGTACATCTTCCCCGTTCCAGGATGTATTGAGTATCTGGTTTTATGAGCTTCTCTAAGTACCATTTCTCTCATATCTCCAAATTTTGGTACCCAAATTCTTTCAGCCCTATACCGGGTTCCGTCTTCCCGAATATTAAGATGCTTCTCCGATCCTTTGGGTATTTCATCCTTTAAATTTCCCTCTTTTAAAACTCCTTGTTGCGCCTCCTTTATTTGAGTAGTAAAGTTAGTGTGAATCATTATATTCATAGATTTTACTCGAATGGGTTCTCTGTCCTTTCTGCTCAAGGCGTCGGCTACCACATTTGCCTTCCCCGGGTGGTAACGAATCTCAAAGTCGTAATCATTCAACAATTCAATCCACCTACGCTGCCTCATATTCAGTTGTTTCTGATTAAATATGTGTTGAAGACTTTTGTGGTCGGTATATATAATACTTTTGACCCCATATAAGTAGTGCCTCCAAGTCTTTAATGCAAAAACAACCGCGCCTAATTCCAAATCATGCGTCGTATAATTTTGCTCGTGAATCTTCAATTGTCTAGACGCATAAGCAATCACCTTCGTTCGTTGCATTAATACACAACCGAGACCTTGCTTTGATGCGTCACAATAAATCACAAAATCATCATTCCCTTCAGGCAATGACAATATAGGTGCCGTAGTTAGCTTTTTCTTCAATAACTGAAACGCTTTCTCTTGTTCATCCTTCCATTCAAATTTCTTCCCTTTATGCGTTAATACAGTCAAGGGTTTTGCTATTCTAGAAAAGTCTTGGATGAACCTTCTGTAGTAACCAGCTAGTCCTAAAAACTGGCGTATGTGTTTCGGAGTTTTCAGGGTTTCCCACTTTTCAACAGTTTCTATCTTTGCCGGATCCTTCTTTGTTCACTATGTGACCGAGGAATTGAACTTCTTCCAACCAAAATGCACACTTTGAAAACTTAGAGTACAATTCTTCCTTCCTCAATACTTCTAACACCTTTCTCAAATGTTCACCGTGTTCTTGGTCATTCTTTGAGTAAATAAGTATGTCATCAATGAAAACAATGACAAACTTGTCAAGGTATGGTCCACACACTCGGTTCATAAGGTCCATGAACACAGCTGGTGCATTAGTTAAACCAAACGGCATGGCCATAAACTCGTAATGACCGTAACGTGTTCTGAAAGCAGTCTTTGAAATATCATCTTCTTTCACCCGCATTTGATGATACCCGGAACGTAAGTCAATCTTTGAATAAACAGACGAGCCTTGTAGTTGATCAAATAAGTCATCGATTCTCGGTAGTGGGTAGCGGTTCTTGATGGTAAGTTTGTTCAACTCTCGGTAGTCGATACACAACTTGAATGTACCATCTTTCTTCTTGACAAACAAAACAGGAGCTCCCCACGGTGATGTGCTTGGTCGAATGAAACCACGCTCTAAAAGTTCTTGTAATTGGCTTTGTAGTTCTTTCATCTCGCTGGGTGCGAGTCTGTAAGGAGCACGAGCTATTGGTGCAGCTCCTGGTACAAGATCTATTTGAAATTCAACGGATCGATGTGGGGGTAATCCCGGTAATTCTTTCGGAAATACATCAGGAAATTCTTTTGCGACGGGAACATCATTGATGCTCTTTTCTTCAGTTTGTACTTTCTCGACGTGTGCTAGAACAGCATAGCAACCTTTTCTTATTAGTTTTTGTGCCTTCAAATTACTAATAAGATGTAGCTTCGTGTTGCCCTTTTCTCCGTACACCATTAAGGGTTTTCCTTTTTCTCGTATAATGCGAATTGCATTTTTGTAACAAACGATCTCCGCTTTCACTTCTTTCAACCAGTCCATACCGATTATCACATCAAAACTCCCTAACTCTACTGGTATCAAATCAATCTTAAATGTTTCGCTAACCAGTTTAATTTCTCGATTCCGACATATATTATCTGCTGAAATTAATTTACCATTTGCTAATTTGAGTAAAAATTTACTATCCAAAGGCGTCAATGGACAACTTAATTTAGCACAAAAATCTCTACTCATATAGCTTCTATCCGCACCCGAATCAAATAAAACGTAAGCAGATTTATTGTCAATAAGAAACGTACCCGTAACAAGCTCCGGGTCTTCCTGTGCCTCTGCCGCATTAATATTGAAAACTCTTCCGCGGCCTTGTCCATTCGTGTTCTCCTGGTTCGGGCAATTTCTAATAATGTGGCCCAGTTTTCCACATTTATAACAAACTACATTGGCATAACTTGCTCCGACACTACTTGCTCCGCCATTACTCGTTCCGACACCATTTGTTCCTTTCGTTCTATTAACCCCTGGTCCGTAGACCTCACACTTCGCCGCGCTATGACCATTTCTTTTACACTTGTTGCAAAATTTGGTGCAGAACCCCGAGTGATACTTCTCACACCTTTAGCATAGCTGCTTCTGATTGTTGTTGTTGTTGCGGTTATTATTGTTGTTGGGATCATTGTTGTAGTTGCTGTTGTTGTTGTTGTTGTTGTTGTTGTTGGGCCGTTTGTTGTAGTTACGATTGATGTTGCGATTGTTGGGATAATTGTTGCGATTATTGTTGTTGTTGTATTGGTGATTCTTATCACCGTTTTCCTCCCACTTTCTTTTGACTTGCTTCACGTTGGCCTCTTCAGCAGTCTGTTCTTTAATTCTTTCTTCAATCTGGTTCACTAGTTTGTGAGCCATTCTACATGCCTGTTGTATGGAGGCGGGCTCATGTGAACTTATATCTTCTTGGATTCTTTCCGGTAATCCTTTCACAAACGCGTCGATCTTCTCTTCCTCATCTTCGAATGCTCCCGGACACAATAGGCACAATTCTGTGAATCGTCTTTCGTACGTGGTAATATCAAATCCTTGGGTTCGTAACCCTCTAAGTTCTGTCTTGAGCTTATTGACCTCGGTTCTGGGACGGTACTTCTCGTTCATCAAGTGCTTGAATGCTGACCACGGTAGTGCGTACGCATCGTCTTGTCCCACTTGCTCTAGATAGGTATTCCACCATGTTAACGCAGAACCTGTGAAGGTATGCGTAGCGTACTTCACTTTATCCTCTTCAGTACACTTACTTATGGAAAACACCGATTCGACCTTCTCGGTCCACCGTTTCAATCCGATCGGTCCTTCGGTTCCATCAAATTCCAAAGGTTTGCAGGCAGTGAATTCTTTGTAGGTGCATCCTACACGATTTCCTGTACTGCTAGATCCAAGGTTATTGTTGGTATGTAGCGCAGCCTGTACTGCGGCTATGTTTGAAGCAAGAAAGGCACGAAATTCCTCTTCACTCATATTCAAGGTGTGTCGAGTAGTCGGTGCCATTTCCTTCAAAATAGTCAAATGGAACATGTTAATCATACAGAATATTAAGAGTAGTTAATAGTATTTCGTAGCATAATATGAACTCATTTATAAAAGCTTTTTCTTCATATTAGCATTTTATAAGTTTAAATTCGGGTAGTACCTACCCGTTAAGTTCATACTTAGTAGCTAATATACAATTCAACTACTACAATTCTATATGAAAAACTGATTATAATAATATTTCGCGTTCAAACTTTTACACAATATTTTACAAACTTACAATACCGCTTATTTTACATATAGCATGAAATATAGCACTCAATAAATTTGATACAAGATGGTTGTGAAGATAATTCTAGCTAGTACACAAGTCGTTCAGCAAAGGCAATAAAGACACGTAATTCATACGTCCAGAAACAAGTCATGCATTCTGGTTTTACTAGGATTACTTCCCATCCTTGGTCTTGTGGAACATAACCATTGTGACCGATAGTATGACAACGTGTTGTAACATCGTCAAAAGGGCGAAGGTTATGTAATGACCAACAGTCTCGTAATAACCTAAAAACCTCATTTCTTACCCCAATTACCGACTCCGTCACTTGTGGGAATGTTTTGTTTAATAGTTGTAGCCCGATGTTCTTTTTCTCAATTTGGTGAGAAGCGAACATTATTAACTCGTAAGCATAACATGCTTCTTTATGTTGCATGTTAGCCGCTTTTTCTAAATCATGAAGTCCTATATTCGGATATATTGAGTCAAAATAATTTCTTAACCCATTGCGTAAAATAGCATTTGGGTTCCCCGCAATATATGCGTCAAAGTAAACACATCGTAACTTATGGATTTCCCAATGTGATATCCCCCATCGTTCGAACGAAAGCCTTTTATAAACCAAGGCATTCTTGGAACGTTCTTCAAATGTCTTACAAACTGATCTCGCCTTAAATAGTTGTGCCGAAGAATTCTGACCGACTCTAGACAAGATTTCATCAATCATGTCTCCGGGTAGGTCTCTTAAAATATTGGGTTGTCTATCTATTTTGTGTTTTTATACTGTAAAATAGACAAGAGTTAGATTCATAAAAAAAAATATACTTATTAATACAAGCAATTTTTACATATATCATAAAGCATAAGCACACTATATTACATATATTACACCACACGAATACAACTATCTTATTCCGACTCGCTTGTTTCTTCTTCTTCGGTTTTGGTTCGTTTTGCCAAGTTTCTAGGGATATATGATGTTCCCCTAATACGAGCCGTCGTGATCCACATTGGTTTAGAAAAACCTGGTGGTTTAGAGGTTCCCGGGTCATTGTTACAACTTAAGGACTTCGGGGGTTGACGATACATATAAAGTTCATCGGGGTTGGAATTAGATTTCTCTATTTTTATGCCCTTTCCCTTATTATTTTCTTTTGCCTTTCTAAATTCAGTTGGGGTAATTTCTATAACATTATCGGAATTCTCGTCGGAATCCGATTCATCGGAGAATTGGTAATCCTCCCAATATTTTGCTTCCTTGGCGGAAACACCATTGACCATAATTAACCTTGGTCGGTTGGTTGAGGATTTTCTTTTACTTAACCATTTTATTATTTCCCCCACATGTTCTATTTCTTCATCCGGTTCCGATTCTTCTTCCGGTTCCGATTCTTCTTCCGGTTCTGACTCTTCTTCCGGTTCCTCTTCGGGAACTTGTGAATCAGTCCACGAATCATTCCAATTTACATTTGACTCTTCATTATTATTAGGTGAGTCAATGGAACTTGTTCTAGAGGTAGACATCTATCACATAATATCAAACGCATTAAGAGATTAATATATCACATAATATTCACATGTTAAAAATATATAGTTTCCAACAAAATTTGTTAAGCAATCATTTTTCAAGTAAACACGGTCGAAGTCCAGACTCACTAATGCATCCTAACAAACTCGATAAGACACACTAATACAAAATTCTGGTTCTCTAAGACCAACGCTCGGATACCAACTGAAATGTCCCGTTCTTATTGATTAAAAACGTTCCATATTAATTGATTTCGTTGCGAAGTTTTGACCTCTATATGAGACGTTTTTCAAAGACTGCATTCATTTTTAAAACAAACCATAACCTTTATTTCATAAATAAAGGTTTAAAAAGATTTACGTAGATTATCAAATAATGATAATCTAAAATATCCTGTTTACACACGACCATTACATAATGGTTTACAATACAAATATGTTACATCGAAATCAGTTTCTTGAATGCAGTTTTTACACAATATCATACAAACATGGACTCCAAATATTGTCCTTATTTTAGTATGCAACAGCGGAAGCTCTTAATATTCACCTGAGAATAAACATGCTTTAAACGTCAACAAAAATGTTGGTAAGTTATAGGTTTAACCTATATATATCAAATCGTAACAATAGACCACATGATTTCATATTTCAATACACATCCCATACATAGAGATAAAATTATTCATATGGTGAACACCTGGTAACCGACATTAACAAGATGCATATATAAGAATATCCCCATCATTCCGGGACACCCTTCGGATATGATATAAATTTCGAAGTACTAAAGCATCCGGTACTTTGGATGGGGTTTGTTAGGCCCAATAGATCTATCTTTAGGATTCGCGTCAATTAGGGTGTCTGTTCCCTAATTCTTAGATTACCAGACTTAATAAAAAGGGGCATATTCGATTTCGATAATTCAACCATAGAATGTAGTTTCACGTACTTGTGTCTATTTTGTAAATCATTTATAAAACCTGCATGTATTCTCATCCCAAAAATATTAGATTTTAAAAGTGGGACTATAACTCACTTTCACAGATTTTTACTTCGTTGGGAAGTAAGACTTGGCCACTGGTTGATTCACGAACCTATAACAATATATACATATATATCAAAGTATGTTCAAAATATATTTACAACACTTTTAATATATTTTGATGTTTTAAGTTTATTAAGTCAGCTGTCCTCGTTAGTAACCTACAACTAGTTGTCCACAGTTAGATGTACAGAAATAAATCGATAAATATTATCTTGAATCAATCCACGACCCAGTGTATACGTATCTCAGTATTGATCACAACTCAAACTATATATATTTTTGAATCAACCTCAACCCTGTATAGCTAACTCCAACATTCACATATAGAGTGTCTATGGTTGTTCCGAAATATATATAGATGTGTCGACATGATAGGTCGAAACATTGTATACGTGTCTATGGTATCTCAAGATTACATAATATACAATACAAGTTGATTAAGTTATGGTTGGAATAGATTTGTTACCAATTTTCACGTAGCTAAAATGAGAAAAATTATCCAATCTTGTTTTACCCATAACTTCTTCATTTTAAATCCGTTTTGAGTGAATAAAATTGCTATGGTTTCATATTGAACTCTATTTTATGAATATAAACAGAAAAAGTATAGGTTTATAGTCTGAAAAATAAGTTACAAGTCATTTTTGTAAAGGTAGTCATTTGAGTCGAAAGAACGACGTCTAGATGACCATTTTAGAAAACATACTTCCACTTTGAGTTTAACCATAATTTTTAGATATAGTTTCATGTTCATAATAAAAATCATTTTCTCAGAATAACAACTTTTAAATCAAAGTTTATCATAGTTTTTAATTAACTAACCCAAAACAGCCCGCGGTGTTACTACGACGGCGTAAATCCGGTTTTACGGTGTTTTTCGTGTTTTCAGGTTTTAAATCATTAAGTTAGCATATCATATAGATATAGAACATGTGTTTAGTTGATTTTAAAAGTCAAGTTAGAAGGATTAACTTTTTGTTTGCGAACAAGTTTAGAATTAACTAAACTATGTTCTAGTGATTACAAGTTTAAACCTTCGAATAAGATAGCTTTATATGTATGAATCGAATGATGTTATGAACATCATTACTACCTTAAGTTCCTTGGATAAACCTACTGGAAAAGAGAAAAATGGATCTAGCTTCAACGGATCCTTGGATGGCTCGAAGTTCTTGAAGCAGAATCATGACACGAAAACAAGTTCAAGTAAGATCATCACTTGAAATAAGATTGTTATAGTTATAAAAATTGAACCAAAGTTTGAATATGATTATTACCTTGTATTAGAATGATAACCTACTGTAAGAAACAAAGATTTCTTGAGGTTGGATGATCACCTTACAAGATTGGAAGTGAGCTAGCAAACTTGAAAGTATTCTTGATTTTATGTAACTAGAACTTGTAAAATATATGAAGAACACTTAGAACTTGAGAGAGATCAATTAGATGAAGAAAATTGAAGAATGAAAGTGTTTGTAGGTATTTTTGGTCGTTGGTGTATGGATTAGATATAAAGGATATGTAATTTTGTTTTCATGTAAATAAGTCATGAATGATTACTCATATTTTTGTAATTTTATGAGATATTTCATGCTAGTTGCCAAATGATGGTTCCCACATGTGTTAGGTGACTCACATGGGCTGCTAAGAGCTGATCATTGGAGTGTATATACCAATAGTACATACATCTAAAAGCTGTGTATTGTACGAGTACGAATACGGGTGCATACGAGTAGAATTGTTGATGAAACTGAACGAGGATGTAATTGTAAGCATTTTTGTTAAGTAGAAGTATTTTGATAAGTGTATTGAAGTCTTTCAAAAGTGTATAAATACATATTAAAACACTACATGTATATACATTTTAACTGAGTCGTTAAGTCATCGTTAGTCGTTACATGTAAGTGTTGTTTTGAAACCTTTAGGTTAACGATCTTGTTAAATGTTGTTAACCCAATGTTTATAATATCAAATGAGATTTTAAATTATTATATTATTATGATATTATCATGTATGAATATCTCTTAATATGATATATATACATTAAATGTCTTTACAACGATAATCGTTACATATATGTCTCGTTTAAAAATCATTAAGTTAGTAGTCTTGTTTTTACATATGTAGTTCATTGTTAATATACTTAATGATATGTTTACTTATCATATTATCATGTTAACTATATATATATCCATATATATGTCATCATATAGTTTTTACAAGTTTTAACATTCGTGAATCACCGGTCAACTTGGGTGGTCAATTGTCTATATGAAACATATTTTAATTAATCAAGTCTTAACAAGTTTGATTGCTTAACATGTTGGAAACATTTAATCATGTAAATATCAATCTCAATTAATATATATAAACATGGAAAAGTTTGGGTCACTACATATAACTCATTGTTAAAATACCTAATGAGATACATACTTATAATAAAATCATGTTAACTATATATATAACCATATATATGTCATCGTATAGTTTTTACAAGTTTTAACGTTCGTGAATCACCGGTCAACTTGAGTGGTCATTTGTCTATATGAAACCTATTCCAATTAATCAAGTCTTAATAAGTTTGATTGCTTAACATGTTGGAAATACTTAATCATGTAAATATCAATTTCATTTAATATATATAAACATGGAAAAGTTCGGGTCACTACAGTACCTACCCGTTAAATAAATTTCGTCCCGAAATTTTAAGCTGTTGAAAGTGTTGACGAATCTTCTAGAAATAGATGCGAGTATTTCTTCTTCATCTGATCTTCACACTCCCAGGTGAACTCGGGTCCTCTACGAGCATTCCATCGAATCTTAACAATCGGTATCATGTTTTGTTTAAGTCTCTTAACCTCACGATCCATTATTTCGACGGGTTCTTCAATGAATTGAAGTTTTTCGTTGATTGGATTTCATCTAACGGAATAGTGAGATCTTCTTTAGCAAAATATTTCTTCAAATTCAAGACGTGGAAAGTGTTATGTACAGCCGCGAGTTGTTGAGGTAACTCAAGTCGGTAAGCTACTGGTCCGACACGATCAATAATCTTGAATGGTCCAATGTACCTTGGATTTAGTTTCCCCCGTTTACCAAATCGAACAACGCCTTTCCAAGGTGAAACCTTAAGCATGACCATTTCTCCAATTTCAAACTCTATATCTTTTCTTTTACTGTCCGCGTAGCTCTTTTGTCGACTCTGGGCGGTTTTCAATCTTTGTTGAATTTGGATGATTTTCTCGGTAGTTTCTTGTATTATCTCCGGACCCGTAATCTGTCTATCCCCCACTTCACTCCAACAAATCAGAGACCTGCACTTTCTACCATAAAGTGCTTCAAACGGCGCCATCTCAATGCTTAAATTGTAACATCCCGCCTTTTTCCATTTACTTTTCCGTTATACTAATTTAAACTCCGTTATATGTTTATAACATCTCCCGTTAATACGCGTTTTAAATTTTCTCGTCTAGGTAATTCACGCACCCGATCCAAATTAGAGGGACTAAACTTGACAAGAAGCCAAAGATTTGACTAGGTCAACTAGTCAAACCTTCAACCTCCTCCTCTCATTTCAACATCTCCATCTTTCTTCTACTCCCTTTTTCTCTCAAGAACACCAACAAGAATTCATCATCTAAATTCGGATTAGGAAGCTAGCAACAAAACAAATTGCAAATTCGTGATCCTTGCATCTTCCTCTTCGATTCCATACCGATTTCATTACATTTGGGTAACTTTCTAAAATCACTAGATTTTGTGTTCTTGATGTTTTTAACTTATAAAAGTGTTAATTAGTGTCTATGGCTCAAGTCTAACATGAATATATGATTTATATGCTCGATCTCGTTGTTTTAGTGTAACTAGCATGAACTTGAATTTTGGTGTGTTGTTCTTGAATTTAGGATGATCATATGTTGTTAGATGTTAAAAGTTGATGTTTTAATTGTGATACTAGCATCACTAGCTTCAATTTGATGTGTAGGTTGCCTTAGAAAACTTCATGAACTTGATTATTGATTTTGGTGAATTTGGGTTAGGGTTTGATGAACTTGAAATGGACTTTTGATGCATTGAATGCCATGGATTATTATTGGTAAGTGTTTAGTTGGATTGTATGCTTGATTACCTTTGAAACGGCATATCATTCATGTAAATTGGTTGCTCGAATCATTGAATTGCATTTATGAACTTGTATGCGGTTAATGTTAAGCATTAGATGCGGTTTTGGTTGTTGTAATAGGTAGATTGATGGATGAAATGTGTTTAGTTGTTTTCCTCGTCAAATTACCTTTCAACCGTATAAGATAATTGTCTTGATTGTTTGCGGATCATAAATGGTGATTGTTTGAAGTTAGGTTCGTGCATAAAACTTAAAAACTGCCAGAATTCTCTGCACAGGTAATGGCGCGGCGCGCCATATACCCGCGCGGCGCGCCAAAGTGGTCTGTCCAACTTTGTCAATTTTCGAATAATGTTTGCTATGCTACGCACCTCCAATTCACATGTAACTTGTTCTAACATGCTCATACATGATTAAAAACCTCAGAAAAATAGTTCGGGACCAGACCCGAACGTGTTGACTTTTTCGTTGACTTTGACCGACCAAAGTTTAACTTTTTTTCAAACTTAACCAAATGATTATGCAACCTTCCTAACTTATTTATATACTTGTATCTTGCATGAAACTTGACAATTTGATTTCACATGCTACATAATCGAGTCGTAACGAGCCATAGGACTAATTGAACATCTTTGACCTATCGTGTTTACCGTTATCGATACGACCTATTTGTTTAGGTCAAGACTAGCACTATCCTTCGCACACGTTATTTTGTGAAGTACTTTTCGTACGTGCACTCAAGGTGAGATCATAGTCCCACTTTTACTCTTTTGTACTTACATTTGGGATGAGAAAAACATAAACGTTTCTTTTTACTAAGTGAACACAAGTACAGGAAAACAAACATTCTACATACGAGTTTGAATAAAAATCCTCAATTCGATTATCATTAGTTACACTTGCCGGGTGTAAGCGAGAACTTATGTTATATGGCCATATGGGTTTGACAAACCCTCATTCAAACGGTTCGCTACCGTTTACGAATGAAATGTATTTTCGAGAAACAGTGTATGTTCTAACACTATTGTGATGGGGTTCTATGGAAGGAATGTTAAGCATTGATAATTGGGTGCTCGTGAAACAAACTTTTGTAATGTATTACTATTATCTCATGGTTGCAAATCTTGTGGTTCACTTGTACTTACTTACTTAAACCTATGATTTCACCAACGTTTTCGTTGACAGATTTCTATGTTTTTCTCAGGTCCTTGAACGATACATGATACATGCTTCCGCTCATTATTTTGATACTTGCATTGGATGTCGAGTATATATGCATACATGGAGCGTCTTTTGGCTACTTTTAAATTGTGTCGCATAAGTTTCATTTGTACTTAAAACTTTGTATCGTAACTTGTGGTGGAACTATTCTTGTAAACTTTGAACAATCTTTACATTTGAAATGAATGCGACATATCTTTTGGTCAAACATTGTTTTAAAGACTTATGACCACGTAACGGGACCTAAGTAGACGGCGCCGTCAATGACGATTTTGTCGGGTCGCTACAGATGGTATCAGAGCGTTGGTTGTAGGGATTTAGAGTTCATTGGTGTCAACCTCGAGTCATAGGGTACATTGGTGAGTCTAGACTACAACCGACATATAGACTTGAAGTAGGAATTACTTGAATACTTGTGCATTTATACTCGAACGCTTCTACTCATATCTACTCTTAGTTCATCTTAATCTCACGTTGTTTAAATTGATTGACACGCCACCTTGACTTTATAGAATAATGTCGAATGCACATATGAATCAGGGTAATATAATTGCCGGGATTATATTACGGTGACTCATATGAACGTTTCTACATTATGACATAAAGAATTTAAGGCGAGTCGAGGAAAAACTTCTCTTTATCTTTATTCTATATCACGGTTAGTATTATTGAGAATACTAATCAATGATATTCTTGTGTCTTGAAGGAACAATGGCTCCTCGTCGTGTACGCCGCAATGAAACTCCCGAACAAGCTCTCGAACGGATGATAGCCACCGCCGTAGATGCGGCCATGGCCGGTCACTCATCCAACAACAATAATAATAACAACCACAACAACAACAACAACAACAACAACAATGGAGCCGGAAACTCAAACGAGGGATGCTCCTATAAAGCTTTCATGGGGTGCAAACCTCACACTTTTGATGGAACCGGGGGACCGGTCGTGCTCACCCGATGGTTTGAGCAAACGGAAGCCGTCTTTAGCATAAGTGGTTGTCGGGACCAAGACAAGGTCAAATACTCCACTCACACCTTCGCCGGTGTCGCTCTTACATGGTGGAATACTTATGTACAATCGGTGGGTACCGATGAAGCTCACGCCCTCTCTTGGGCAGACTTGAGGGAAAAGATGATTGTCGAATATTTCCCTCGTGAAGAAACCCGAAGGCTCGAACAAGAGCTAAGAACTTTAAAGGCGATCGGAAATGATCTCAAGGCTTACAATCAACGATTTTCCGAACTAGCCTTGATGTGCCTAAATCTTGTGAACCCCGAAGCTTTAAGGGTTGAAATTTACATGGATGGTCTTCCAAAGAGTATCGAACACGGAGTAATGTCATCCAAACCCACTAATCATCATGAAGCTTTGAACATGGCCCGCAAATTGATAGAAACGGTTGACGAAATCGTAGTTCCGGCACCTAAGGCCGAGGATAAATCGGGCAGCAACAAAAGAAAGTGGGAACCCTCCCAATCAAACAACAACAACTTTGCTAAGAAGCCTTACACCTCCGACGGCAAGAAGGGTTATGCCGGGAACCTACCTCTTTGCAACAAATGCAACAAACATCACTTTGGCGAATGTAGTAAGTTAATTTACCACCGGTGCTAAGGAGTTGGTCATAAGGCCAACGATTGTAAAAGTGCCACTCCCGTCGCTCGAAAGTGGCCCAATGCACCAAAGACGGGCACTTGTTACGAATGTGGCCAAACGGGTCATTATAGAAATGCATGCCCAAAGAAGAAAGATAACCCCAATACGCGCGGCCGAGCTTTCAACATCAACACCGAGGAAGCCCGGGATGACACTGAACTAGTCACGGGTACGTTTCTTCTCAACAATTCTTATGTCTCTTGCTTATTCGATTCGGGTGCCGATAAATGCTTTGTATCCAAGACTTTGACTCATTCTTTTAGCACTCCACCTCTTCCATTAGATACCACTTATACCATTGAAGTGGCTAACGGGAAACTATTAAGTGCCGACACATATTACCGAGGGTGTACGTTAAACATTTTGGGTAAGGAATTTGAAATTGACTTGATACCCATGGAACTAGGAAGCTTTGATGTAATAATCGGTATGAATTGGTTAGTCAAAACGAAATCTCACATCCTTTGTGATCTTAACGCAATCCGAATTCCTATCGAGAATGGTGAACCTTTGATTGTTTATGGCGATAAGAGTTGCACCAGACTCAACCTCGTTTCGTGCCTTAAAGTTAGAAAACTACTCCGTAAGGGTTGTTTTGCGATCCTTGCCCACGTTAAGAAAGTCGAGTCCGATGAGAAGCATATCGATGATGTGCAAATTGTTAGTGACTTTTCCGATGTATTTCCCGACGAATTGCCGGGTCTTCCACCTCATCGACCGGTTGAATTCCAAATCGATCTTATTTCGGGAGCCGCACCCGTAGCACGTGCACCGTATAGACTTGCTCCATCCGAAATGCAAGAATTGCAAAGTCAAATCCAAGAACTACTTGATCGTGGTTTTATCCAACCTAGCCATTCACCATGGGGCGCTTCGATTTTGTTTGTTAAAAAGAAAGACGGATCCCTACGAATGTGCATTGACTATCGTGAACTAAACAAATTGACGGTTAAGAACCGATATCCTCTTCCTCGCATCGATGACCTCTTTGATCAACTACAAGGGTCTTGTGTATATTCGAAAATCGATCTCCGCTCGGGTTATCATCAATTGAGGGTTAAGGGGGAAGATGTCTCCAAAACCGCTTTCCGAACTCGTTATGGTAGTTATGAATTCCTTGTCATGCCATTTGGTCTCACTAACGCACCGGCGGTGTTCATGGATCTTATGAACCGCGTGTGCAAACCGTATCTCGATAAATTCGTTATTGTGTTCATCGATGACATATTGATCTATTCTAAAAATGAAGAAGAGCACGAACAACATCTTCGACTTGTGCTTGAACTCTTGAGACAAGAACGACTTTATGCCAAATTCTCCAAGTGTGAATTTTGGTTAAAGGAAGTTCAATTTCTTGGTCATGTTGTAAGTGATCAAGGTATTAAAGTCGATCCCACGAAAATCGAAGCCATTAGTAAATGGGAGACTCCTACTACTCCTACTCACATTCGTCAATTCTTGGGTCTCGCCGGGTACTATCGTAGATTCATCGAAAACTTCTCTTTGGTTGCACGTCCTCTAACTGCATTGACTCACAAGGGAAAGAAATTCATTTGGGCGACCGAACATGAATCCGCATTCCAAATCTTGAAAACGAAGCTAACCACCGCTCCTATCTTGTCACTTCCCGAAGGCAATGATGACTTTGTTGTATATTGCGATGTCTCGAAACATGGTTTTGGGTGTGTATTGATGCAACGAACGATAGTCATTGCTTATGCTTCTCGACAACTCAAAAATTCATGAACGAAACTATACGACACATGATCTCGAACTCGGAGCCGTTGTCTTTGCACTTAAAATGTGGAGACACTATCTTTATGGAACCAAGAGTACTATCTTCACCGATCACAAAAGCCTTCAACACATCTTCGATCAAAAGCAACTAAACATGAGACAACGACGGTGGATTGAAACTTTGAACGATTACGATTGCGAGCTTCGTTACCATCCCGGGAAGGCAAACGTAGTAGCCGATGTCTTAAGTCGAAAAGAAAGAGCGGTGCCTCTTCGTGTCCGAGCTTTAAACATCACCATTCACACCAACCTTAATAGCCAAATTCGGGTAGCCCAAGATGAGGCTCTCAAGGATGAAAACCTTTCACACGAGCTCTTGAACATTCTCGTCTCTCGATTCGAAATTAGGGAGACCGGACTCCGATATTGCGCCAGAAGGATTTGGGTGCCTAGTTATGGGGACCTACGAAGCCTTATTTTAGATGAAGCCCATAAGTCACGATACTCGATTCACCCCAGTGCCAATAAGATGTACCACGACCTTAAACAACTATATTGGTGGTCGAACATCAAAAGGGACGTTGCTACTTATGTTTCCAAGTGTTTGACATGTTCCAAAGTCAAAGCCGAACACCAAAGACCGTCCGGACTACTTCAACAACCCGAGATCCTGCAATGGAAGTGGGAAAGGATAACGATGGATTTTATCACCAAGCTACCAAAAACGACGGGCAGTTATGATACCATTTGGGTTATTGTTGACCGTCTCACCAAATCCGCACACCGTCTCACCATGTAAATAAGCGTATTCCAAATGGTTTGGAAGTGGCTTTAACTCTAATTTCGGAGGTTCTTCTATCGATGATTTGTATCGATATCTGTCTTCTTCTTTTAGCATTTGAATTTCTTCTGTTGTTGGTTCATATCCATTAGCTATTAGTGTAGCTAATATTTCAGCTTCATCAATTGGTTCATTACCTTCTCCTAAAGAGCATTCTCCTGTTCCTTGTAATTCTGGAAATTCTTCTAATAATTCTGCATGTGCATCTATAGTTTGAATATAATAACATGTATCATCTGCAGATTGCGGTTGTTGCATTGCTCTATCAACTGAAAAGGTAACACTCTCATCCTCTATACTTAGGGTTAATTTCTTACCGAACACGTCTATCATTGCTTTAGCCGTGTTTAAGAAAGGTCTTCCTAATATGAGAGGAACTTGAGAATCTTCTTCCATGTCCAAAACAACAAAATCTACTGGAAATACTAAAGTACCAACTTTAACTAGCATGTTCTCCATTATCCCTCTAGGATATTTTATTGATCTATCGGCTAGTTGTATGCTTATTCTGGTTGGTTTCAATTTTCCAAGGTCTAGTTTAGCGTATAGTGAATATGGCATTAGATTTATACTAGCACCTAATGTGACGCCCCGTACAAAATCATCGTGTACGTTACATCAACAACAGGATCATTACAAGGTCAAACATTATATGCTGTTTGAAAACCGATATGCATTCATAAAAGATAACGTTTTTACAAAATATGAATAGGAAACATTAACATGAGTACATGATACTAAGGTCATTACAAAGCTATTGTTCTGAAAATAACATAAGTTGCGAATGCAAAGTAAAAGTTCTATGCTTGAGACATCTCTAAGTAATGCAGCGGAAGTCTAACACAGCAAGTCTGTAACAGCAAGTCTATACACCGAGACTAGAATAGCAAGGCTAACAGCGGAAGCAACATCGTCTAAGCACCTGAGAATTACATGCTTAAAAAGTCAACACGAATGTTGGTGAGCTATAGTTTGTTTGTATTAGTAATGTAACGTAGGCCACGAGATTTCAGTGCTGCAAACAGCGTATCAAAACAGTATGTTCAAATCAGTATGAATAAGTATATGTATAACCGTGGGCACCCGGTAACTAGACTTAACGTTTATAACCCCCTAAAAGTGCACTTGGCAAGTGCGTATGACTTACGAAGTATTAAACACCCGTTAAATGCTAGCGCGACTAGCCCGAGTGGGGATGTCAAACCCTATGGATCCATATCTAAGATTCGCGTTCACCGGTTCAAAAACCAATGACTAAACGTTACCGTGCTAAAGGGAATGTTTATGCCGTTGTATAACCCACACACATATAAAGTTTAAGTACTCGTGCCTAGTATGTAAAACGTAAAAAGCGCATGTATTCTCAGTCCCAAAATAATTAAAGTAAAAAGGGATGCTATAACTCACAGTGATAAAAGCGGTAAAGTCGGTAATGAAAGTACGCAAGTAGTAAGTCGGTCCGAAAGGTCGTCAACCTAAATCAAAGGTTACTAGGTCAGTAGGTTGTCTTAATAAGTTCTAATAGTGCATAAAATAAGTTTAAGTGTCATCATCATCATCATTCATCATCATAAAAGCTAAGTGAGTTTGACAAGAATAGAGATCGAAACAATAGGCTGACTTCAGTCAGCTGCACCGACCTCTACGTAAATCGAAAAGACATATGGTCAGTGGCTATGGATCCGTATATGAGTCCCCTAACAGCTGACCAATTTTCAGGACCTAACTCGTCTTCGTTTGACCGTGGCGACAGTTTAAGTGCGAGTAGGTCAGAAAATTCAGCACAACGTTAATAGGGTGTAGTGACTCTCGGAGGGCCATAAATCCTAAACCGTAACTCGGATTAAGACGAGGCCTAAATGGAAAATCATCTACTCGAACCGAACTAACTGAAAATAAACTTTCCAGTAGCCCAGGTGGTCTGATCAGATACGAAAATCAGTGGACAAGTGCTCCGGTGGGGTTCTTGGTGCTCGATGCTCATCACGGTTCTCATCCTTGATGCTTGTAGCTTCAAGTGTACAACTCGTTGATGGTTTAGCATCACTTTTGACCAAGATTCACCATCAATACACAATATGTTAAGACCAAGTAAGAATACAACTCATTCATGAGTCTTAGATGGATGATGAACCAAGGTTACATCATATCCTTAGTCTTAACACTAATACAAGTCACAATAACAACTAAAGTTACAAACTTTACATCAATTTAACAAGTATGAACACAATCTAAGTCAAAAGAGGTGATGGAACCCTAAGCTAGAGAGCTTGGATCCATTTCACACAAGTTACAAGGTTACAAAGCTAGAAAGCTTGAACCTTTAAGTGTTCTTGAAGATCTTGAAGCATAAGGCTTGGATCTTTAAGATATATGAAGATAACAAACATAAGTTTGAATCTTTTTCACAAAACAACATGATCAAAGCAAAAAGAACTTAGATCTAACAAAAAGATATGAAGATTCAAGCTAGAAAGCTTGCATCTTGATTGTTCTTGAAGATCTTGAAGCATAAAGCTTGGATCTTGAAGATGCATGAAGATTACAAACAAAAGTTTGAATCTTTATCATAAAATAGAAAGATTAAAGTATAAAAGAAGTAGATCTACAAAAGTTATGAAGATTTAAGCTAAAAGCTTGAATCTTCCATGTTCTTGAAAGATTCATGCTTGAATCAACAAGATATAAGTAAGATCAAAGCTAAAAGGAACTTTGATCTCCATAAAATGATGATGATGATCATGAATTTGAAAAGAAAAAGAAGAAGGAAAAGAAGACTTACAAGTAATGCTAGAAAGGAAAGAAAGAGAGAAAGAACAAGTGTGTGAAAAAAACTAAAATGATCAAGTGTGGAAATGAGAGGCTAAAGGCTAGTATTTATAAGCAAAGAGTGATCACATGGATTGATGACATGGCAAGATCTAGGGTGGTGGTGGTGGATGGTTTATGGAGGGGGAGGGGAAGAACAAAAAGTTTACTTTTTGGCTAATGGTGTCTAAAGTGTGTCCTTTTGCTAGAATCTTATGTAACAAAGTTAATTATCCTTATCCATAATGCTAGCATGACTCACTAATTATTTATTTATTTATTTATTATTATGGGCCACTAGTAAATATATTTGGGCTAATTAATTGGGTCACTAGCTAGAGTAGGGTGGGCTTGAGCCCAACAAGGTAAAAAGTCCAAAAAGGCTAACTATTGGGCTTTAGCAATTAAATAAATAAAATTAAGCATCCAAAGGCCCAAGTAATTATTATTATTATAAAATAATAATTAATATTTCGCTGTCCAAAAGTTTCGGTTCCGACAAAAGTCAAACGTACGCGCAGTCCGCGTTTTAATCGTAACGGCAAGTAACGCTAACGGTTATAAAGCATCCAATGGACAAGTTAAGCATTCTAATCATACCAAGGCACGTTTTAAAGTATATATGAATATAAAACACGTGTGCCAAGGTTCCAGAGTAATAAAGTAACGCAGTACGCACAACTACGCAGTTTCGCAAAAATACAAGGCACAAAAGCAAGTCGAAAAAGCCGGGTCGTTACATTACCCACCTGTTAATGGAAATTTCGTCCCGAAATTTGAGCAGTGACCAAAAATGGTACAGTATTTAAATAAGAAGTAGCGTATCAAAGTTCCGTGAGACTCGTGGGCTCAAAAGTGAGTTATTTGCCTCGAAGGGTACTTGGGCGTATAAAAGTAAGGATAGGTATATGCCATTAATTAAGTCTCTTGTCCTAAGAGATCAATAAATTGATTTCGTCTCTGGTTAACATGAGTATGTCATTCAAATATATGTATCCACAGAGGGAAAGATGATGTTTTTAGCCTTACAGGCATCTTCAGTAAGCTGGATGCGTAAAATGCATCATGAATGTTACTAAACTCATCTAAAACATTGAGCACTTATGTCGCAATACAAGGCTGATAGGTAGAATGGAAAACATGGTGATCACAACCATGTGATTTGATGTCTGGATAGTGTTAGCCACGGATTTTACTAACCCCTTGATTTCGGAAGGATACCATAGGCATAATGAACCCGATATTTAAGAACATTTCATTTGACTAAATGAATTGAAATGTTAGCTAGAAGTGACTAATCGGACTTATATACAATTCAAGCCATAATTATTTATAGTGTTTCCAGGGCGGTCTGAATGAACAATGAAGGATATCATCCAGTTTACCATACTGCAGGTGAACTTATCCTTAGATGAAATGAAAACACAGTTCCATAACGTAACTTTATCCTTTCAGTTACATGTTGAAGTTAGGGTTAACATTAACTAGAACAACATATAGTTGCAACCAACGAAGGAAGGAATGTGTAGAGTAACCATATCCGTGTTGTAGATGTTTTAAGCAGTCCCTTCCAAGAGGATAACAAGATTCATAGGTTCTTAAAGTAATTTATACTATGTTTTTGAAAGAAAATCGCACGAAAGGTGTATTCTTTGAACGAGAGTGAACTCTTCGAGCAGTTCATCCTGAATTTATCCTTATACCTAAGGGGATGCGCTGATGAGAAGATACTTGAACCCTTGGTCCTAAAGAACGGTTTACTCCAAGTGAAAAGAATCTCCAAAAATGATTTCTTGTACCTCAACCTACTATTTCATAGAGATAATTTTTACGAGGGTGTTGCGACTAGCCGTGAAACATTGAGAGTAGAAACCCGCCTAATGCCTTTCCTACGATAGGGTGACCACTGGGTGGGTCCCAGAGAACTGATTTATCGGCCCGCGTTTTTACCAAGTCTAACCTTAAGAGGAACATTTTATGAGCACAAAGACTTACTAATAAATTTATAAATCTGCCATCCGAAGTGGCTCAAGAGTTTTTAATAAAGATCTTAATAGTAAGCTTTTATCCCTAACGGGGGGCGAGAAGAAGTGTGATCCATACATGGTGTAGTTTAATACGAAAACCTTTAATAAAATCAACCGAGGAAGTTTTGAAAAGCCTTTAAACGTTTGATGCGACAACATAAATGGAACGAAGTTCTTGGTAAATTTAGAAGTATGTACAACGTGTATCATTTGCTCAAAACCATTTGACTTCAACTTAATAAAGGAGCGATTTTTAAATAATTTGGAGGTATAACTTGGAATGTACTAACCAAAATAAGTAAGGGTAAATTTATACATATATGCTTTTATAAATCGCATAAGTGACAGAAAAGTTTTTAGTACTTTCATTTGTCCATAAATCTCGTGAGGACCGCACAAATAAACAACGTGTAAAAATCAACGTGTGAAATTTTTTGATAAACATAGTTTTTCGCATTTCAAAGGTTACGAGTTGAAAAAGATTGAGTGGAAAATCTTTGAATCATCGGTTGACATGTTACTAGGTAACGAAAACTAATGAATTAAATGTAGTTTTGATAACATAAGTCTTTGGGCAAAAATGTTCACGTGTGAAGCCGTTAAAAAGTGAGGTACGAAGGGTAAAGCATGAGGATGAGAAGTTAATCGTTTCTTGACTTTGCAGAAAGCCAAACAGGTTATGACTAATATTAAAGTCGGAATACTGACGGTGTTAATATCGCTAGATGGGAATCTCTTGAAATAAGTCAGGATTTCGAGTTATGTAAGAAAGAGCATCGTTCCAAAAGGCGTGGCAAATAAGATCCTTGGGGTAACGCAATAGATTTGAATGGTTTAAGTGTTAGTGGATGCCCTAAGGCTCTGCACGGCGTGGTAGTAAGTGCCTTCATCACTTACACACACATAAATCACTCAATTTCGACGGTTATAAAGTCTTCATGATGACTTGGATACGAATAAGCAACGAAAAATTTTGTATAATAAGCAACGAAAGTTTTATAGAAATCGTTTTAGGTGACAATGTAAGAAAAGAAACGAAGTTCTTTGTAATCTAGGGTTACGTACAACTTGTACCATTCAAGGTAAAATATCTTTTGAACAAAAGATTTGATTTGTAAAAGTAAAATTTCATATGTGTCTGTCAAAATAAGTAATTATTTACTTTATTGTATATAACGTATATGATTTCAAAAATTCGCACGAACGGCAAATAAAATAAATTTACTTTCATAAAACTTTGAGAGGATCGCACAGTAAAATAGTGTAAGTAAAATTTTTTTAGCAAACTAAATTTTCATATTTCGGAGGTTACAAGTTGGAAAAAGATTGATGAGAATCGAGTAAAAGAATTTTGAAAATCTCGGGTGATATTTGAGCAAAAATGTTACGAGGTAATGAAAACTGTTGGATCTAAATGTGGTTGATGACTATTAGTAGTGCATAAGTCCTTCGACCAAAAATGTTTAAGTGTAAAGTTGTTGCTTATAAGTGAGATACGAAAGTGAGAGTATGAGGATGGGAATTAACTACCCATTGATTTTGGAAATCTCGAACTGATATGACTAATATCGAGGTAAGAAGGATGTTGGTGTGATTACCATCGAATAAGAATTCTTTTGGGATAAGTTAGGATTCAGAGTCGCGTAAGAATGAGCATCGAATAAGATTCTTGGGTAGTCCTTAAGATAGAATTTGAATTGCCGAAGTGACGGAATACAATTTCCTTTATGTATCGTTGTCCATAGTATCGGTTTCTTTCGTAGTTAGAAAGTGAGCAGATTTGGTGAGACGATCACCAATAACCCAGGTAGTGTCATAACTGCCTATTGTTTTCGGCAGCTTCGGGATGAAATCCATTGTCATCCCTTCCCATTTCCATTGTGGGATCTCGGGTTGTTGAAGTAACCCAGATGGCTTTTGGCTCACTATCCTCTCGAAGTACGCGAATAATCTTGTCACTATCAATATCTTTCGCTTTCATCCTTGAAAGCCAGTCCGTTTCAACTATTTCATCAAAGCTTCCCAACTCGATGAGTATTAGGTTAATCCTAAAGTCCATTCCAACTTTTATATCTAGCTTCCTAACTTGATGAGTATTAGGTTAATCTTAAAGTCCATTCCAACTAAATCTTATTATACTACCGCGAAAAATTCTATCAACCTTCTCAAATAACATCTGATTGTGCGTAGATGACTAATCCTTTAAAACTTCCAACTACTACTTTAAAACTTTCCAAGTTTTGTTGACATGAGGTCATTTCCAATGACCCACCTGTTAATTTTAAGGTACTACCTTAAATTATTCCTCTATCTCTGTCAGATTACCATTAACTTGTCTTAGAGAATACTTAACCCTCATGGTTGTTAATGGCTTACTAGTCATAACACTAAGGTTCTTAGTTGTAAGGTTTCTATCACTCTAGTATTAAACAACTTCGAGACAATAAAAGTTGTGAAGAAATGTACCCTAACTAAAATCAGGATCCATGCGAGTCTCCATAGCTGAGATAATGATTGCTCTACCGCAAGTAAGTCCAAAGTTTTTCCTGTTTAAGAACTTTTTCCTTAAGTATTCAGGGTGTCTATATCTATAACAAATTTTTGGGTTACAGTATCTAGGCTACGTGGTTATTCTTTTCCTACCTCTAACGGACCATAATGCGTATACTCAAGCGGTTCCTAACAAAATTTTCTTTGAATCACTTCATATTCCTCATGTAGTAACGTTGGGACTTCTGTATGATTTACTTCAATATAATCACGCTGGCCTGGCGTCATTATATTGTACTAAATCGCACGTTCATTCCAATATCGCTCCATATGGTTAATGTAACGTGATCACTTCAAGTTCTACTCAGTTTCATATAGCGTTGCTTTATCTATGCTATCTCAAAACATAATCTACATAGTTAATCTCACGGTTCCTCGGTGTGGGTGTGTATGTCCCGCAGATCATGCATCAATGCCTAAATGTCCCGAAATTTCTTCAAAATGTTCGGGTTCAGGTAGTGTCGTTAGGTTCCTTTCTAGAAATTCAATATGGGTCTCGTGTCGAGTTGTACGTGTAGCAAGTAGTAATACGATATGTTTCGAGGCGACTCCCAAGTCCTTGGGTATGGCTGAGCATCAGTGGAAGGCACTCTGACCTTGTGAAAGGAGATGGCCTCCCGACTTCTCCAATGCCTAAGAGTGTCAGGGACCTAAGTCCAGAAGTGTCGTTAGATCGTCGAGTAGTGGTGGAGAATGGAAGAGATAAGTGACGGTCACGAAAGTGTACGGGATACAGGTCATCTTGCAGAAACTGAACATCCTTCGAATGTTCATACGTTGTACGTGGCTAATTAGGGTGAGCTCGAGGTGCGGTTACTCCGACAAATCCTCCTAGATTGCGTGAAGTAATGTTCCGATTTCTGAAATGGTAGAACAGTAGTGTGGATTACATTACTAGTACTTAGAGTTAGAAGAGTGGGGAAAAGGGTTCAGAAAACATCTGAATTAGGAAAGATAAGTTCTCCAAGTCGGTATAGCGAAAAGCAGACGGGTAGCAAGCACGTAATCAGGCATAGTAACTACAGCAGCCTAGATCGTCTACAGTAGTGCATAGCATGGCAATGAAAACAGTACTAAACAGAAGTAACAAGCGAAAGCAGATAGTAGCATGCAGCAGCGTAAAATAAGCACACAGTAAGTTCGCATGGCAGTAAAGGTAAGTAGTAGCATGCAGTAAGATTATACAGCAGTAGAAATAAGCAGTGGCATGCAGTAGTAGTAAGCAGTAACATGCAGTAATATAACATAGTAGCATGCAGTGGTCCGCATAAACAAGTAAAGTAGCAAGTTGTAGATTAGTCCTATTAGTGAATCCTACTTGGTCCGGTCTAGACTCACTAATGCAACCTAATTCCCTACAACCAATGCTCTGATACCAGCTGTGACGCCCCGTACAAAATCATCGTGTACGTTACATCAACAACAGGATCATTACAAGGTCAAACATTATATGCTGTTTGAAAACCGATATGCATTCATAAAAGATAACGTTTTTACAAAATATGAATAGGAAACATTAACATGAGTACATGATACTAAGGTCATTACAAAGCTATTGTTCTGAAAATAACATAAGTTGCGAATGCAAAGTAAAAGTTCTATGCTTGAGACATCTCTAAGTAATGCAGCGGAAGTCTAACACAGCAAGTCTGTAACAGCAAGTCTATACACCGAGACTAGAATAGCAAGGCTAACAGCGGAAGCAACATCGTCTAAGCACCTGAGAATTACATGCTTAAAAAGTCAACACGAATGTTGGTGAGCTATAGTTTGTTTGTATTAGTAATGTAACGTAGGCCACGAGATTTCAGTGCTGCAAACAGCGTATCAAAACAGTATGTTCAAATCAGTATGAATAAGTATATGTATAACCGTGGGCACCCGGTAACTAGACTTAACGTTTATAACCCCCTAAAAGTGCACTTGGCAAGTGCGTATGACTTACGAAGTATTAAACACCCGTTAAATGCTAGCGCGACTAGCCCGAGTGGGGATGTCAAACCCTATGGATCCATATCTAAGATTCGCGTTCACCGGTTCAAAAACCAATGACTAAACGTTACCGTGCTAAAGGGAATGTTTATGCCGTTGTATAACCCACACACATATAAAGTTTAAGTACTCGTGCCTAGTATGTAAAACGTAAAAAGCGCATGTATTCTCAGTCCCAAAATAATTAAAGTAAAAAGGGATGCTATAACTCACAGTGATAAAAGCGGTAAAGTCGGTAATGAAAGTACGCAAGTAGTAAGTCGGTCCGAAAGGTCGTCAACCTAAATCAAAGGTTACTAGGTCAGTAGGTTGTCTTAATAAGTTCTAATAGTGCATAAAATAAGTTTAAGTGTCATCATCATCATCATTCATCATCATAAAAGCTAAGTGAGTTTGACAAGAATAGAGATCGAAACAATAGGCTGACTTCAGTCAGCTGCACCGACCTCTACGTAAATCGAAAAGACATATGGTCAGTGGCTATGGATCCGTATATGAGTCCCCTAACAGCTGACCAATTTTCAGGACCTAACTCGTCTTCGTTTGACCGTGGCGACAGTTTAAGTGCGAGTAGGTCAGAAAATTCAGCACAACGTTAATAGGGTGTAGTGACTCTCGGAGGGCCATAAATCCTAAACCGTAACTCGGATTAAGACGAGGCCTAAATGGAAAATCATCTACTCGAACCGAACTAACTGAAAATAAACTTTCCAGTAGCCCAGGTGGTCTGATCAGATACGAAAATCAGTGGACAATTGCTCCGGTGGGGTTCTTGGTGCTCGATGCTCATCACGGTTCTCATCCTTGATGCTTGTAGCTTCAAGTGTACAACTCGTTGATGGTTTAGCATCACTTTTGACCAAGATTCACCATCAATACACAATATGTTAAGACCAAGTAAGAATACAACTCATTCATGAGTCTTAGATGGATGATGAACCAAGGTTACATCATATCCTTAGTCTTAACACTAATACAAGTCACAATAACAACTAAAGTTACAAACTTTACATCAATTTAACAAGTATGAACACAATCTAAGTCAAAAGAGGTGATGGAACCCTAAGCTAGAGAGCTTGGATCCATTTCACACAAGTTACAAGGTTACAAAGCTAGAAAGCTTGAACCTTTAAGTGTTCTTGAAGATCTTGAAGCATAAGGCTTGGATCTTTAAGATATATGAAGATAACAAACATAAGTTTGAATCTTTTTCACAAAACAACATGATCAAAGCAAAAAGAACTTAGATCTAACAAAAAGATATGAAGATTCAAGCTAGAAAGCTTGCATCTTGATTGTTCTTGAAGATCTTGAAGCATAAAGCTTGGATCTTGAAGATGCATGAAGATTACAAACAAAAGTTTGAATCTTTATCATAAAATAGAAAGATTAAAGTATAAAAGAAGTAGATCTACAAAAGTTATGAAGATTTAAGCTAAAAGCTTGAATCTTCCATGTTCTTGAAAGATTCATGCTTGAATCAACAAGATATAAGTAAGATCAAAGCTAAAAGGAACTTTGATCTCCATAAAATGATGATGATGATCATGAATTTGAAAAGAAAAAGAAGAAGGAAAAGAAGACTTACAAGTAATGCTAGAAAGGAAAGAAAGAGAGAAAGAACAAGTGTGTGAAAAAAACTAAAATGATCAAGTGTGGAAATGAGAGGCTAAAGGCTAGTATTTATAAGCAAAGAGTGATCACATGGATTGATGACATGGCAAGATCTAGGGTGGTGGTGGTGGATGGTTTATGGAGGGGGAGGGGAAGAACAAAAAGTTTACTTTTTGGCTAATGGTGTCTAAAGTGTGTCCTTTTGCTAGAATCTTATGTAACAAAGTTAATTATCCTTATCCATAATGCTAGCATGACTCACTAATTATTTATTTATTTATTTATTATTATGGGCCACTAGTAAATATATTTGGGCTAATTAATTGGGTCACTAGCTAGAGTAGGGTGGGCTTGAGCCCAACAAGGTAAAAAGTCCAAAAAGGCTAACTATTGGGCTTTAGCAATTAAATAAATAAAATTAAGCATCCAAAGGCCCAAGTAATTATTATTATTATAAAATAATAATTAATATTTCGCTGTCCAAAAGTTTCGGTTCCGACAAAAGTCAAACGTACGCGCAGTCCGCGTTTTAATCGTAACGGCAAGTAACGCTAACGGTTATAAAGCATCCAATGGACAAGTTAAGCATTCTAATCATACCAAGGCACGTTTTAAAGTATATATGAATATAAAACACGTGTGCCAAGGTTCCAGAGTAATAAAGTAACGCAGTACGCACAACTACGCAGTTTCGCAAAAATACAAGGCACAAAAGCAAGTCGAAAAAGCCGGGTCGTTACACCTAAGTCTGCCAATGTTTCTATTGAACTAAGACTACCCAGAAAACATGGAATTGTGAAACTTCCTGGATCAGATAGTTTTTCTGGTATCTTATTCAACAGCACTGCTGAACAATTAACATTCATAGTAACAGCCGAGAGTTCTTCCATTTTCTTTCTATTTGAAATTAGATCTTTCAAGAATTTAGCATATCTAGGCATTCCTGAAATCACATCAATGAAAGGAAGATTTACATTTATCTGTTTAAACATATCCAAGAATTTGGATTGCTCGGCTTCAAGTTTCTCTTTCTTCATTTTACCCGGGTAAGGAAGTGGTGGTTGGTATGGTTTAACATAAGGTTTATCCTTAGCTGTGTTATCTTCATTAACCTTTTCAACTACCAGTTCTTTTTCCTTATCTTGATCAGGTTGTGGTTCTTGTGGAGTAGGAATAGCTTCATCAGAAGTTACAGGAATTTCAGGTGGTTTAAGTGTTGTACCACTTCTTGTGGTAATGGCTTTAGCTGTTTCATTCCGGGGATTAGCATTTGTATCACTAGGTAGACTTCCCAGTTTTCTTTCACCTATTAACCTTGCTAGGTTACTTACTTCTTGTTCCAGATTTTGAATAGAAGCTTGTTGATTTCTAAATGCTTGAGCATTTTGTTCATTGGTTTGTTTTTGAGATGTGAAAAACTGCGTTTGAGTTTCAACTAGCTTCGTCATCATATCTTCTAAATTCGGCTTTTTATCATCGATTTGTTGTGGTGGTTTGTTTTAAAAATTAGGTCTTTGCTGATTGTAATTATTATTAGATACTTGTTGATTGCTAGGACCTTGTTGGTTGTTGTATGGAATATTTCTGTTATAATTCTGGTTTTGATTGTAAATCGGTCTTGGCTGTTGATAATTATTCTGATAATTATTTCCAGGCCTTTAGTTTATGTATGAAATATTCTCTCTTTGTTCCATTGTTAATTCAATACTGAGACAATCTTTTGTCAAATGTGGTCCTCCACACTGCTCACAACTAATTCGTATTGAGTGAATATCTTTAGTCATCTTTTCCATTCGTCTTTCCACAGCATCTATCTTTGCGAAAATGGAATCTAAGTCATGGCTAGAATCGGCTCTAGCTGCTTTAGATGATCTAACGATATCTTTTTCTTGGTGCCACTCATGTGAGTGGGAGGCAGTGTTATCAATAATTTTGTAAGCATCAGTTTCGGTTTTCTTCATAATAGAACCACCAGCTGCTATATCTATGTCTTTTCTTGTAGTGATGTCACATCCTTGGTAGAATATTTGTACTATTTGACAGGTGTCTAAACCATGTTGCGGACATCCTCTTAATAACTTTCCATATCTTGTCCACGCCTCATATAGAGTTTCATTTGGCTTCTGTGTGAACGTGACAATTTCTGCTTGAAGTCTTACGGCTTTAGATGCAGAAAAGAATTGTTTAAGAAATTTTTCAACTAAAACATCCCATGTATCAATCGCCCCTTCAGGTAACGATTCCAACCAATCTTTGGCTTCTCCCTTTAAAGTCCAGGGAAATAACATGAGATATATCTGTTCATCCTCCACTTCTCGGATTTTAAATAGTGTGCAGATCCTATTAAAGGTACGTAGATGTTCATTTGGATCTTCCTTCGGCGCACCACTAAATTGGCATTGATTAGTCACCATGTGTAGAATTTGTCCTTTGATTTCATAATCTGGCGCATTAATGTCTGGATGAGTAATTGCGTGACCTTGGCCAGTGCGTTTAGCTCTCATTCGGTCTTCCATACTTAAAGGTTCCAGATTCTCCATAATTGAATTTGTTGAATCGGAATCACTAGAGGATTCTGATTTAATGGTTCGTTCCTCAACAATCTCTGTTTGAATGATTGGTGGTTCCGGAGGAAAGTTTAGTGGTTCAGGATCTACGAATCGTTCCTGAATATTCTCCGGATTCTCAATTGTGAGGTCGGGTTTTAAAAATGGATTATCAGAAATTTGAACTGAAGTACTTGGTCGACTGGATGATGATTCTAAAGAAAAATCAACGGCGGTTATATTTGCTAAATGTCTTGATCTAGTTACAGGTGGTGAACGTACAAAAGGTGGTGAACGTCTTGCTCGGTGCATTCACTGAATATCCTATTAGTTTTTAAAAGGAAAGAAAAATTATAATAAGTTATCCAATCAATAGACTTTTCTGATTTTGCCCACGTTTCGAATAGCCAAAAGATGCAGCAGAGGGGCAGGATTCGTTTGGTCTCAATATAATTGAGGACTGTTTGGCTCCAATAACCCGTTCCACGTACAAATCCAACTATTACTACGAACCAGAAAATTTTGATATCTATTAATTTAACTACTTAAAACAAATTTTCGTAATTTTAAGAAATTTAGATAAGAAGTAGAATAAAAATCTATGTCCTAAAAACTAGAATAGCGAGAAATAAGAAAGAAAAAGAGCGCGTAGGAAAAAAATCGAAAAAGAAAAATGGTTGAAAAATAAAAGTTGACGGAAAAATAAAAGAAACTTATAAAACTTAAAAATACTTGACTAACCTAACCTTATTACTACAACTAGCTTAAAATTATAATCGCAAATTGAGATTACTAATTGGAATGATAATTGATACATAGGTAAAAGTCGTCTAAAAATATTAAAGCTTACGGGTAAAACTATATCTCAAATGGAAATAACTTAAAAAGAAACTAAAACTTAAAAAGGCGTCGCAAAATTCTAAAGTACCTAAATCTTAGTCTAAAGAAAAAGCACTTAAGGAATTCTACGGCAAAGACTAAAAATCTAGGAGTAAAAATAACTATGGCAAAATCTAAGTTTAAAACTAAATATGAGCTAAAAATATAAATATTACGCTAAAACAATTAAAAAGGGACAAAATATAAAAATATACAAAAAGTTGTAAAAAAAAATACAATTTTTTATAAAAATATTATATTTATATTAATTATTTATTAAAACTACTAATTTTACAATTTAATTAAACTAATTTAACTAAAATATAAATTAAATAAAACTTAAATTAAAATAAAACTAATTATAATAATAATAATAATTAGGGTTAATAATAATTATAATTAATAATAATCCGTAATAAATGTAGTTTAGGGTTTCTGTCGGTGTCAGAGAAACTCCGCGAGTTGCGGTATTTAAAACATCAAACCCCGCGAGTCGCGGGGTTCCAGTTTTCAACTGACAGGTTATTTAAATTCAACGCGTTTTTCTTTATTTATTTATTTTTTTTTTTTCTGTTTTTAATTTTTCTGTTTCTATATAAATAAAAGATATTTAAATAAAACTTTATATCTTTATAAACTAAAATAAAAATAAAGAAACTTATAAAACTTAAATATTTAACAAAATCTTAAAAATACATAAATTTTTTTTTTTTTTATATTAGCATTGCGCTTCCGGCTTTTAAGAGAATCCCCGGCAGCGGCGCCAAAAATACTTGATGTTTTAGCAGAGTAGTATATAAAATAGCTTATTTTTTTGCAGGAAATACTATTAAATACGATACAATTTTACACAAGATATTTATTTATTTATAGAATGGATATACTTAAACCTTGCTACAACACTTATAGGCAGTGTACCTAATCGTACAGTAGTGTAGTTTTTAGTAAGTCCGGTTCGTTCCACAGGGAATCTTTTTAAACAAAGCTTAACGCTATATTAGTTTACTTTTATAGAAATACAAATATATATATAAGTAATATTATTATTATAAAGGGGGGTTTTTACCGTTTAATGACCGGTTTGTCGATTTTAAAACTTTAGTCGCAGTTAAAACTTAATGTAAAATATTAAATAAATAAAAGACTTAATTTAAAGCGTAAAATAAATAACGATAATAAAATTGCAATAAATAAAAGTGCGATAAAATAAAATTGCGATAATTAAAAAAGTACGATAATTAAAAATGCGATTAAATAACAATAAATAAAAGTGCGATAATTAGAAGTGCAATTAAATATAAAATAAAGGAAATTAAATATGAAATAAAAGAATTATGCTTATTTAAACTTCCGTAATCATGATGTTTGACGTGTTGATTTTAGTTTTATGCCCATGGGTTAATTGTCCTTTGTCCTGGATTATTTAATATGTCCATACGGATTTGTCCATAATAGTCCATCAGTCATAAATATAAAGAGCGAAAGCCTTCGTCAAATTATTCTTATTCCCGAAGTCAAATATTCCAACTAATTGGGGATTCGAATTGTAACAAGGTTTTAATACTTTGTTTAATGAATACACCAGGTTATCGACTGCGTGTAAACCAAGGTTTTACTACTTTGTTAACAATTACACCAATTACCCTTGAATGTAATTCACCCCTGTTTCAACAAGTTTATTAACTATTAATCCAGTTCCGTATCCGGTAAAATGAATAATTATTGGTATTTATAGATATCCCGCCCACCGTACCCAGTCAAGCGTATGTGGTTATATATAAATACGTCAAATTATAAGTTTGTATATTAAATTAACAAGGTATTGTTTAGTTAATATAAAACCCATTAATAGCCCATAGTCTAATTTCCACAATTGTCGTTCTTTTGTCCAAACCCCAATTATGGTACAAAGCCCAATTACCCAATTTTAGTAATTAGCCCAACATCATGATTACTTCGGATTAAATAAGCATAATAATAACTTAGCTACGAGACATTAATATAAAAAGGTTGAACATAACTTACAATGATTAAAAATAGCGTAGCGTTACACGGACAGAATTTCGACTTACACCCTTACAACATTCGCTAACATACCCTTATTATTAGAATTATAATTAAAATTAAAATATAAATTATAAATATATATATTTTACGATATAGATAGAGAGATGGATGGATATATTGTGTGAATTTTTACGATCAGAATGCGCGAGCTTTATAGGGAGTTTCAGAAATTGGGGCTCCGCGACTCGCGGCCAATTTTGCCTTCAAACTCCGCGAGTCGCGGAGTTTGAAATTACAGCTCAGAGGAGTTTGGCTCTTTATTTACCGACGGTTTTAAATAAATATAATATATTAAATAATTATAAGAATTATTTAAATATTATATTATATTTATGTGCATAGTTAACTTGTAATTTTTAGTCCGTTGCGTCGAGCGTTGAGAGTTGACTCTGGTCCCGGTTCCGAATTTTCGAACGTCCTTGCGTACAATTTAATATCTTGTACTTTGCGTTTTGAATCTTGTACTCTTGTAATTTCGAGACGTTTCTTATCAATAATTGGAACCTCTTTGATTGTCTTTTGTACTTTTGAGCTTTTTGGTCGTTTGCGTCTTCAATTCGTCGAATCTGTCTTTTGTCTTCACCTTTTATTATTTAAACGAATATCACTTTTAAATAGAACAATTGCAACTAAAAGCTTGTCTTTCTTGAGGAATAATGCTATGAAATATATGTTCGTTTTTAGCATTATCAAATATTCCCACACTTGAGCGTTGCTTGTCCTCAAGCAATATCGTCTTGAAATACTAGAATCACTTCTTTATTCTTCACACTTTGTACATCAGTGATTTTCTATACGGCGGTATAAACAATGGTAGTAACGATATGGTTTACAGTCCCACATGACTATAAAAATTTAGATCCATTAAGGAAATTGGATCTTTATGAAAACATTTGATCTTTTGAAAATTAAATCTAGTTTTTACCCTAGATAAGTTTTCCGGAATAACCCTTTACCGGTGTTGCAAAATATTTTTGTGGGTTTGGTGGGTTTCAGATTTGAAAATTTTAGCTCAAAACTTATGGTTTTGTGTCACCCACTTGCTAACCTTGTATTTGGAAAGCAACATGTCCAGTTTACTTGTCCCGTATATTACCTTTCGGTAAACTACCGTTCGGTTGTAAAGGAAAGTGTTGAACAAGCAACTGTTAAGGCAATGTCCCCTGACATGCTTTTAATTATGGTCTATAACGTATCGGACGCAATTACTATCCTTGGTAGGAGCAATAGTAAAGCTCACCCTTATAATTTTTCGGTATGGCACAAGGTCCTGTCTTTGACCACTATGCAACCACCGTTCTTACGGTTGATACCCGATTTAGTTCAGGTGACCTAATGAATTCCAGGTGAATTCCTAGGATTTTACGTTCAATGGTAATGAACGTATTGAAAATAGGGTTTTCAGAAAATAAATCGGTTTGTAATTTTGATCAAAATATTTTCTCGTTCAAGCTCGAGTTTAGATATCCTTGAATTCCATGAGTTTGTAATTCTCAATCTTTAAGGTCAATCTCAAGGATTGAGTAATATCAGGCTTAAAAGCTGATTTTTGATCTTTTAAGGAGATTATCCTTTCTGGGGATCTGATTCATTAGTCTTATCAAGCTAATTTGCATGGTGCCCCCCCCCATTGTACGAGATAAATCCTTCTCATGGTTAGGATAAATCTGACCACTTGGCGACCCTGTTTAATGCTGAGGTACGTGGATTTCCTGCTGATTTTAGTGATGACTTTTCTGGATTTTTCGTCAACCTACAGCTGGTCTGGACGACAACTTCATGACCTAAATCAAGAAGCGCGTGTCTTTTTCGGAAGACTTTACTTCCTTTTAATGATGGAATTGATTCATCGTGTAGATCCATCTTTTCTTTTCTTTCATCGGGTAAAACAGTTTAGTTTAGTCCAAAGCAAAAGTATTTTCAGTTATTTGTTACAGAAATATGTGATATATGTTTTGAATAACTTGGAGAATTTTCCCACACTTGGCTTTTATTTTCCTTTTTATCGTCCTCTATTCCATTTTAAATGAATTTTAACATTTTGGTTTGTTTCTCAATTTATGTCCTTTTCGAGGTTACAATAATTTCGGTGTTAAAACCTAGTTTTATCGTTCATAAATATGTATAAACATGATTTTGAGTTCATTTAATTGAAAATTTTGAAAAATTTTACTAGAATTGGGTAGTCAGTATATAAGACTAGGGCTGTTCTTTATTATCAGAGAGCACTAGATTCTAATACAACTACTGCTTTACTAGTATTTTTAATGGTAACCAAGTGTATAAAGTAAAAATTTTAAAATCCGAAAGAATTTAACCCCTTCCCACACTTAAGATCTTGCAATGCCCTCATTTGCAAGAAATCAGTAACAATTTAAATTATTGAGGGTGATTTGTGTGAAAATGATTAAATTTTTACCAAAGTTTCCAAATATATTGGCGTTTGTTTGCTGAATGATAAATGGTGCACATCATTTGTTCATTCCGTCTTGTTGTTATTTCACATATATTTTGCATCTTGTCGTCAAAATTAGTTGCTTTTGCTGAACTTAATGCCAGTCTTTGAAAATGCGTTGTTTTACCCTGTTGTGTACATAAGATAAACTGCAAACATATATACATATTTTTGAAGTTTGGTATATTACCCCACATTCAAAAATTATTAAAATCTAAGAATAAAAGTTAGACAATTATAAAAACTATTACAATATTAACAAAAGTATTAAACGTATCAATCATTACAAATTACAAAATAAATAAAATTAAGTATACTAGAGATGATACTGGTACCAATAGGGGTTCCAGGCATAACCATAGGTGCTATAGAATGCTTCGGCAGGGTTATACGTAGGATACGGTGGTTGCATCTCTATAGACCAGGGAGGGAAGATGGGTTTCGGTGTAGGAATATAGTTTCTACCTATATGTTGGCAATGAGCTATGATTTGGTTCTGATGAACTTGCCAATCTTCAAATGCTCTCTGTCTAGCATTTTCGTACTCCTGAGAAGCTATAAACCTTTGCATTTCTTGCATCTCATTCCCCCCTCCTACATTACCTTGCTGTTGGTTTCTCTCAACCTGTGGATGTCTACCATGGTATGGTACTGCGGCATTATTTCGCCTCTTCAAAACTTTCGCACCATGGTATACATTTAAACCTATAGTATCGCGGGGTTCTGGTTCTTCTACTAATAATCCCCCCCGACTTATATCCACACCGAGATATTCACCAATCAAAGTAATAAAAATACCACCTCCTATTATGCTATGCGGTCTCATCCCCCGAACCATAGCTGATAAATAATAACCCACACAATACGGTATACTTACAGCGCTTTGTGGGTCTCGAATACACATATGGTAAAACAAATCCTGTTCATTTACCTTTTCCTTGTTCTTACCCCTTTGTGTAATCGAATTAGCTAAAAACCTATGAATTACTCTTAATTCAGCTCTATCTATGTCCAAATAAGAGTAATTTCCCCCTTTGAAACGGTGATGGCTTGTCATTTGACTCCACACACCGTGTGTATCAAAATTTTCATCTATCTTTCTACCGTTTAGTATCAACCCTCTACAATCGGCAAATGCTAACTCCTCAGGCGTATATATACGTAAAGCCTGAGCCATGTCCAGTAAAGACATGTGGCGCATCGAACCGCCTAACAAAAATCTAATAAAAGAACGATCGGTTAAACTAGCTACCCGATCATTCAACTCTATAGTACACAACAATTCTTCACACCATACTTTATATACAGGTCTACGCATGGTGAATAAACGTACCCAGTCATTAAAAGTAGAATTACCATACCTCTGTACAAGTAATTCCCTAATTGGCCCGGCCAATTCTACAGCTTCTAAGGGTCCCCATTCTATGACCCTTGGTACCTCAACAACCTTAGAATGAAGAGTATGCAAACCCCTTTAATATTTTGGATAATCTATCCAAAGTCTGTCAAATCTCAGGTTCAGGTGCAACTCTTCCAAGTGCATATCAGAAAAGGTCATGACTGGATGAGGTATATCCTGCTTGTAGTAGTTATCCACCTCCTGTTGTTCCGCATTCTCAGCAGGAGCATTGCGGGCTTGGGATGAAGATTCACCCCTTTCAGTCTGCAAAACACATCAAACACAATTTTTGTGCATCCAAATATGCATTAGTGTCAGCAAAATCATCAATCAAAATAATTACAATGACATGATCAATTTATATCAAACTTAAGCTCATTTTCACATTTTTATCAAATCTACACTTTTTCAAATAAGCATATACGAAAATGTTCGCCAAGTTCATAAGCATTCAACTCAAATAACATGTCAAACTAATCATTACTAGCAATTAAACAAGTCTCAAATGGCATTATCTTTCAAAAATCAAGTTCATGAATTTTTAGACTTGAAAAAGTCCACTTTAATTCTCAAAATCATGTTTAGGCTCAAAGTTTGGATCATTTAACTACCTAAACATGTTACACTACTTAATTTAGCAACAATTCATGACAAAAATCGGCCATAACCTGTTTATATCAAAAAGCCCCAAATTTGCTCAAGAACACAAACCCTAGATTACTCAAAATTTGAAGTTTAAGGCTTCTAATCATGTTAAACAGCATCAATCTAGGTTATACAAGCATAATACATAAACAATTTAAGCCTAATTATACTAAAAAGCATCAAAATCAAATTGGGGAAAAAATTGCTCAAGAACACTAATTTCGGATTAAATGGTATTTAGGTGTAGAAATTTACCGTTTTTCTTGAGTAATTCCTTGATAGCATCCTTCTTAACATGATTTTAGTAAAAGATTTGGTGATTAACGGTTAAAAATTGTGATTTTGGGGGTGTTTTTGGTGGTTTTTTCGACAGTTTTCGCAGTATTTTTTTTAGTTTTGTGTGTGTTCTGAGCTGTTCTGCTCGATTTTATTTTTTTCTGATTTTTCGTCCCTCCGCGACTCGCGGTGAATTACCCTTCAAACTCCGCGAGTCGCGGAGTTTGCTAATTTTTTTTTTTATATAATCTTTAACTTATAAAACAATTAAGTAATTAATTTTAAAATTTTGTTTCCCTTGTTATTTAGGACGAGGTCGTTTCGGATCGATGTCCTAGTCCGTCCTTCGACAAAATTTTAAAATTTGTCTTTTTGTAGCGATTGTTTTAAAAGCTAAGATTTTTGGTTTTTTAATGTTTTTGGCATACTTTAATTCAATAAGATTAAAAATAATGATAATAAAAGTTCTCGTCCCTCCCTCGGGTAAAGCAATTTCAGTTCAAAGACCTAGTCTTCAACTTACGACGAATTTTAAAAATCATATTTTTAACTTAATGAGATAAAGTAAATTTTTGTTTTTAAATTCACACAATTTAAATATAAAATTCAAAATTAATATTAAAAATTCACACCAAACTTAAAATTTGAAATGCATAAAATTAAAATTTCATATTTTAAAAATTAAAAATTCACACCAAACTTAATTTAAAAATTCATATTATAAATTCACACCAAACTTATATTAATTTTTCAAATATTTACAATTTTAAAAATATTGTTTTTACAAAGTTTACAATATTAATTTAAGATTTAAATATTAATTTTAAAAACATGGTAAAAATAAAATTAAAAATCTTTTTGGCTTTTTATCCCACTTTAATCAATCAAATATTATCAAAAATATGCGCCCCTCTTTTTGGTAAAGTAATTTCGGTTCCAAGACCTAATTTAACTCATGACGAATTTTTGAAATATTTTGGGTTGATTGTTTAAAGATATTTATACCTTAAGAATAAACGTTAAATTTCGCAGTGATGTAATAAATTTTTGAATGATATCAATAATTTCGGTCGCCAAACCTAATTTTATTTAATACCAATTTAATACTTTATAGCGAACAAATTAGCGTTTATCATCAAAAGGTTTAAAAATTAAAAATAAATAAAATAAAAACTGTACAAACATACCTGTGAAATAGATTTCTTAGTTATATGATCTATCCCATTCATAAGAGAGTCGGTTTAATTGGTTTTCCATAGCTACATAGGCGTAACCTCGAGCATTCAGTGTCTTTTCTTCTAAACATATGAACGGTCCGTCTCTGCATAAAGTAACAAATTCGGTATTTGAATAGGTTTGATTATTTGAACATTTACCTCCATGTGACCATTTTCCGCATTTGTGACATCTTTCTAGGTGTCGTGCTCTTCTTTTCGCTGCGGATTTTGATTTTCCTTTACCAAATTGTAACTTATTATCTTCGCATCTGGATTCTTTTCTAACTCCGTCCATTCTTTCTCTGATTACTGATACTAGTTCACTCGGTAGTATGTCATTATTACGTTTTGTGATCAAAGCGTGTAGCATTAGACCATGGTTTAGTTCACAGGCAGTCTTCATTTCGTAAAAACCTAAAAAAAATAAAAATTCAGAATGGGGGGCGAAGACTAGTTCTTTAGGGTCTGCTAGGGAAAGACCATTCGGGTTCCATTTTCCAGAACTACACGAAAACAGATAATATAACTCTAACAGAAATACATATTATCCTTTAAAGACTTGATTCTCCCCACACTTAGTTAGCTGTGGTGTCGAAATTGTGATTAACTTCGTTGTCGACTTCCATCGGACCATGTATGTAATGTTTAACTCTGTGACCATTAACTTTAAATTCAATCCCATTTGAATTTATTAATTCTATCGTTCCGTATGGGAAAACTCTTTTGACTATGAATGGTCCAGACCATCTTGATTTCAATTTTCCAGGAAATAGCTTGAATCGTGAATTGAAAAGAAGAACTCTGTCTCCTTCTTTAAATTCTTTTGAACTTCTGATTCTTTTATCATGCCATTTCTTCGTTCTTTCTTTATAGATTAACGAATTTTCGTATGCTTCATGTCTTAATTCTTCTAATTCGTTTAGTTGACTTAATCGTAAACGTCCGGCTTCATGTAAATCAAGATTACATGTCTTCAAAGCCCAAAATGCTTTGTGTTCAATTTCTACTGGAAGATGACATGCTTTTCCATAAACAAGTCTAAAAGGTGTGGTTCCAATTGGAGTTTTGTAGGCTGTTCTAAAAGCCCAGAGTGCATCCTCCAATTTAATGGACCATTCCTTCGGATTTGATCCTACGGTTTTCTCTAGAATACGTTTTAAGGCTCGGTTGGTATTTTCAACTTGTCCACTTGTTTGTGGATGATATGCGGTGGAGATTTTATGAGTTACTCCATATCTTTTAAGAACTTTCTCAAGTTGATTATTACAGAAATGAGTACCCCGATCACTTATTAAAGCTTTCGGTGTTCCAAACCTTGCAAAAAGACGTTTTAAAAAGTTGACTACAACTCGTGTATCGTTAGTTGGGAGAGCTTGTGCTTCCGCCCATTTAGATACATAATCAATGGCTACGAGTATATATAGATTATTATGAGATTTTGGAAATGGACCCATAAAGTCAATACCCCAAATGTCAAATACTTCACATACTTGGATGACATTTTGTGGCATTTCATCACGTTGACTTATTTTTCCGGCCCTTTGACAAGCATCACAGGATTTGCAAAGAAGGTGTGCGTCTTTGTAAATTGTAGGCCAATAGAATCCAGCATCATAAACTTTTCTTGCTGTTAGTTGAGGCCCATAATGCCCTCCTGTTGGTCCTGTGTGACAATGGTTTAAAATTTTACTAGCTTCATCTCCAAATACACATCGGCGTATTATTCCATCGGGACAACTTTTAAACAGATGTGGATCTTCCCAAAAATAGTGTTTTATATCACTGAAGAATTTCTTTCGTCTTTGGTACGATAATCCTTTTTCAAGGAATCCACATGCTAAATAGTTTGCATAGTCTGCAAACCATGGGATTTCTTTATAATCTATCTTCAATAGATATTCATCAGGAAAGTTGTCTTGTATGGCCGATTCATTTAGAACTTCTAATTCAGGATTTTCAAGACGAGAAAGTTGATCAGCGGCGAGATTTTCTGCTCCTCTTTTATCTCGGATTTCAATATCAAACTCTTGTAAGAGTAAGATCCAACGGATTAATCTTGGTTTAGCATCTTGTTTCGAAAATAGGTATCTAAGAGCAGAATGGTCGGTATAGACCACCGTTTTTGCTAGAACGAGATATGATCGAAATTTGTCAAAAGCAAAGACAATAGAAAGGAGTTCTTTTTCAGTAGTTGTATAGTTCGTTTGTGCTCCTTGTAACGTCTTACTAGCATAATATATAGGTTGAAATCGTTTTTCAATCCTTTGTCCTAAAACGGCTCCCATTGCAAAATCACTTGCATCGCACATTAGTTCAAATGGTAGATTCCAATTTGGTGTTATCATGATCGGTGCATTAGTGAGTTTTTCTTTAAGAATATTAAAAGATTTGATACACTCATCTGAAAAGATGAATGGAGCATCCTTTTCTAGGAGTTTATTCATAGGAGTGGCAATTTTTGAAAAATCTTTTATGAAACGTCGGTAAAAACCGGCATGCCCTAGAAAACACCTAACTCCTCTAACATTGGTGGGATGTGGAAGTTTAGCAATTACATCTACTTTAGCTCTATCCACTTCAATTCCTTCTTTTGAAATTTTATGTCCAAGAACGATGCCTTCTTTAACCATGAAATGGCATTTCTCCCAATTAAGTACTAGATTTGATTGTTCGCATCTAATAAGCATTCGTTCAAGATTAACTAGACATGATTCAAATGTATCACCGAAGACTGAAAAGTCATCCATGAATACTTCCATGCATTCTTCTATCATGTCATGAAAAATCGCCATCATACACCTTTGAAAGGTTGCAGGGGCGTTGCAAAGTCCAAATGGCATGCGTTTGTAAGCAAAAGTACCATAAGGGCACGTGAATGTGGTTTTCTCTTGATCTTCGGGTGCTATTGGAATTTGAAAATATCCGAAAAATCCATCTAGAAAACAATAGTAACTATTTCCGGCTAATCTTTCCAACATTTGATATATGAAAGGTAAGGGAAAGTGATCTTTTCTGGTGGCGTCATTTAATTTTCTATAATCAATACACACACGCCATCCTGTTACAATCCTAGTAGGAATAAGCTCATTTTTCTCATTTGTAATGACAGTCATGCCACCCTTCTTAGGCACGCATTGAACTGGGCTTACCCATGGACTATCAGAGATTGGATAAATTAAACCTGCATCTAGCAGTTTAATAATCTCTTTCTTAACTACATCTTGCATATTAGGATTTAGTCTTCGTTGGCGTTGCACATACGTTTTATGACCTTCTTCCATAAGAATTTTATGTGTGCAATACAAAGGACTTATTCCTTTAATATCATGAATCTTCCATGCAATGGCTGGTTTATGAGCTTTCAACACAGAAATGAGTTGTGATTTCTCATTTTCAGTAAGAGAAGACGATATTATTACAGGTAATTCAGATTCACCATGTAAATAAGCGTATTCCAAATGGTTTGGAAGTGGCTTTAACTCTAATTTCGGAGGTTCTTCGATCGATGATTTGTATCGATATCTGTCTTCTTATTTTAGCATTTGAATTTCTTCTGTTGTTGGTTCATATCCATTAGCTATTAGTGTAGCTAATATTTCAGCTTCATCAATTGGTTCATTACCTTCTCCTAAAGAGCATTCTCCTGTTCCTTGTAATTCTGGAAATTCTTCTAATAATTCTGCATGTGCATCTATAGTTTGAATATAATAACATGTATCATCTGCAGATTGCGGTTGTTGCATTGCTCTATCAACTGAAAAGGTAACACTCTCATCCTCTATACTTAGGGTTAATTTCTTACCGAACACGTCTATCATTGCTTTAGCCGTGTTTAAGAAAGGTCTTCCTAATATGAGAGGAACTTGAGAATCTTCTTCCATGTCCAAAACAACAAAATCTACTGGAAATACTAAAGTACCAACTTTAACTAGCATGTTCTCCATTATCCCTCTAGGATATTTTATTGATCTATCGGCTAGTTGTATGCTTATTCTGGTTGGTTTCAATTTTCCAAGGTCTAGTTTAGCGTATAGTGAATATGGCATTAGATTTATACTAGCACCTAAGTCTGCCAATGTTTCTATTGAACTAAGACTACCCAGAAAACATGGAATTGTGAAACTTCCTGGATCAGATAGTTTTTCTGGTATTTTATTCAACAGCACTGCTGAACAATTAGCATTCATAGTAACAGCCGAGAGTTCTTCCATTTTCTTTCTATTTGAAATTAGATCTTTCAAGAATTTAGCATATCTAGGCATTCCTGAAATCACATCAATGAAAGGAAGATTTACATTTATCTGTTTAAACATATCCAAGAATTTGGATTGCTCGGCTTCAAGTTTCTCTTTCTTCATTTTACTCGGGTAAGGAAGTGGTGGTTGGTATGGTTTAACATAAGGTTTATCCTTAGCTGTGTTATCTTCATTAACCTTTTCAACTACCAGTTCTTTTTCCTTATCTTGATCAGGTTGTGGTTCTTGTGGAGTAGGAATAGCTTCATCAGAAGTTACAGGAATTTCAGGTGGTTTAAGTGTTGTACCACTTCTTGTGGTAATGGCTTTAGCTGTTTCATTCCGGGGATTAGCATTTGTATCACTAGGTAGACTTCCCAGTTTTCTTTCACCTATTAACCTTGCTAGGTTACTTACTTCTTGTTCCAGATTTTGAATAGAAGCTTGTTGATTTCTAAATGCTTGAGCATTTTGTTCATTGGTTTGTTTTTGAGATGTGAAAAACTGCGTTTGAGTTTCAACTAGCTTCGTCATCATATCTTCTAAATTCGGCTTTTTATCATCGATTTGTTGTGGTGGTTTGTTTTAAAAATTAGGTCTTTGCTGATTGTAATTATTATTAGATACTTGTTGATTGCTAGGACCTTGTTGGTTTTTGTATGGAACATTTCTGTTATAATTCTGGTTTTGATTGTAAATCGGTCTTGGCGGTTGATAATTATTCTGATAATTATTTCCAGGCCTTTAGTTTATGTATGAAATATTCTCTCTTTGTTCCATTGTTAATTCAATACTGAGACAATCTTTTGTCAAATGTGGTCCTCCACACTGCTCACAACTAATTCGTATTGAGTGAATATCTTTAGTCATCTTTTCCATTCGTCTTTCCACAGCATCTATCTTTGCGGAAATGGAATCTAAGTCATGGCTAGAATCGGCTCTAGCTGCTTTAGATGATCTAACGATATCTTTTTCTTGGTGCCACTCATGTGAGTGGGAAGCAGTGTTATCAATAATTTTGTAAGCATCAGTTTCGGTTTTCTTCATAATAGAACCACCAGCTGCTATATCTATGTTTTTTCTTGTAGTGATGTCACATCCTTGGTAGAATATTTGTACTATTTGATAGGTGTCTAAACCATGTTGCGGACATCCTCTTAATAACTTTCCATATCTTGTCCACGCCTCATATAGAGTTTCATTTGGCTTCTGTGTGAACGTGACAATTTCTGCTTGAAGTCTTACGACTTTAGATGCAGAAAAGAATTGTTTAAGAAATTTTTCAACTAAAACATCCCATGTATCAATCGCCCCTTCAGGTAACGATTCCAACCAATCTTTGGCTTCTCCCTTTAAAGTCCAGGGAAATAACATGAGATATATCGTTTCATCCTCCACTTCTCGGATTTTAAATAGTGTGCAGATCCTATTAAAGGTACGTAGATGTTCATTTGGATCTTCCTTCGGCGCACCACTAAATTGGCATTGATTAGTCACCATGTGTAGAATTTGTCCTTTGATTTCATAATCTGGCGCATTAATGTCTGGATGAGTAATTGCGTGACCTTGGCCAGTGCGTTTAGCTCTCATTCGGTCTTCCATACTTAAAGGTTCCAGATTCTCCATAATTGAATTTGTTGAATCGGAATCACTAGAGGATTCTGATTTAATGGTTCGTTCCTCAACAATCTCTGTTTGAATGATTGGTGGTTCCGGAGGAAAGTTTAGTGGTTCAGGATCTACGAATCGTTCCTGAATATTCTCCGGATTCTCAATTGTGAGGTCGGGTTTTAAAAATGGATTATCGGAAATTTGAACTGAAGTACTTGGTCGACTGGATGATGATTCTAAAGAAAAATCAACGGCGGTTATATTTGCTAAATGTCTTGATCTAGTTACAGGTGGTGAACGTACAAAAGGTGGTGAACGTCTTGCTCGGTGCATTCACTGAATATCCTATTAGTTTTTAAAAGGAAAGAAAAATTATAATAAGTTATCCAATCAATAGACTTTTCTGATTTTGCCCACGTTTCGAATAGCCAAAAGATGCAGCAGAGGGGCAGGATTCGTTTGGTCTCAATATAATTGAGGACTGTTTGGCTCCAATAACCCGGTCCACGTACAAATCCAACTATTACTACGAACCAGAAAATTTTGATATCTATTAATTTAACTACTTAAAACAAATTTTCGTAATTTTAAGAAATTTAGATAAGAAGTAGAATAAAAATCTATGTCCTAAAAACTAGAATAGCGAGAAATAAGAAAGAAAAAGAGCGCGTAGGAAAAAAATCGAAAAAGAAAAATGGTTGAAAAATAAAAGTTGACGGAAAAATAAAAGAAACTTATAAAACTTAAAAATACTTGACTAACCTAACCTTATTACTACAACTAGCTTAAAATTATAATCGCAAATTGAGATTACTAATTGGAATGATAATTGATACATAGGTAAAAGTCGTCTAAAAATATTAAAGCTTACGGGTAAAACTATATCCCAAATGGAAATAACTTAAAAAGAAACTAAAACTTAAAAAGGCGTCGCAAAATTCTAAAGTACCTAAATCTTAGTCTAAAGAAAAAGCACTTAAGGAATTCTACGGCAAAGACTAAAAATCTAGGAGTAAAAATAACTATGGCAAAATCTAAGTTTAAAACTAAATATGAGCTAAAAATATAAATATTACGCTAAAACAATTAAAAAGGGACAAAATATAAAAATATACAAAAAGTTGTAAAAAAAAATACAATTTTTATAAAAATATTATATTTATATTAATTATTTATTAAAACTACTAATTTTACAATTTAATTAAACTAATTTAACTAAAATATAAATTAAATAAAACTTAAATTAAAATAAAACTAATAATAATAATAATAATTAGGGTTAATAATAATTATAATTAATAATAATCCGTAATAAATGCAGTTTAGGGTTTCTGTCGGTGTCAGAGAAACTCCGCGAGTTGCGGTATTTAAAACATCAAACCCCGCGAGTCGCGGGGTTCCAGTTTTCAACTGACAGGTTATTTAAATTCAACGCGTTTTTCTTTATTTATTTATTTTTTTTTTCTGTTTTTAATTTTTCTGTTTCTATATAAATAAAAGATATTTAAATAAAACTTTATATCTTTATAAACTAAAATAAAAATAAAGAAACTTATAAAACTTAAATATTTAACAAAATCTTAAAAATACATAAAATTTTTTTTTTTTTATATTAGCATTGCGCTTCCGGCTTTTAAGAGAATCCCCGGCAGCGGCGCCAAAAATACTTGATGTTTTAGCAGAGTAGTATACAAAATAGCTTATTTTTTTGCAGGAAATACTATTAAATACGATACAATTTTACACAAGATATTTATTTATTTATAGAATGGATATACTTAAACCTTGCTACAACACTTATAGGCAGTGTACCTAATCGTACAATAGTGTAGTTTTTAGTAAGTCCGGTTCGTTCCACAGGGAATCTTTTTAAACAAAGCTTAACGCTATATTAGTTTACTTTTATAGAAATACAAATATATATATAAGTAATATTATTATTATAAAGGGGGGTTTTTACCGTTTAATGACCGGTTTGTCGATTTTAAAACTTTAGTCGCAGTTAAAACTTAATGTAAAATATTAAATAAATAAAAGACTTAATTTAAAGCGTAAAATAAATAACGATAATGAAATTGCAATAAATAAAAGTGCGATAAAATAAAATTGCGATAATTAAAAAAGTACGATAATTAAAAATACGATTAAATAACAATAAATAAAAGTGCGATAATTAGAAGTGCAATTAAATATAAAATAAAGGAAATTAAATATGAAATAAAAGAATTATGCTTATTTAAACTTCCGTAATCATGATGTTTGACGTGTTGATTTTAGTTTTATGCCCATGGGTTAATTGTCCTTTGTCCTGGATTATTTAATATGTCCATACGGATTTGTCCATAATAGTCCATCAGTCATAAATATAAAGAGCGAAAGCCTTCGTCAAATTATTCTTATTCCCGAAGTCAAATATTCCAACTAATTGGGGATTCGAATTGTAACAAGGTTTTAATACTTTGTTTAATGAATACACCAGGTTATCGACTGCGTGTAAACCAAGGTTTTACTACTTTGTTAACAATTACACCAATTACCCTTGAATGTAATTCACCCCTGTTTCAACAAGTTTATTAACTATTAATCCAGTTCCGTATCCGGTAAAATGAATAATTATTGGTATTTATAGATATCCCGCCCACCGTACCCAGTCAAGCGTATGTGGTTATATATAAATACGTCAAATTATAAGTTTGTATATTAAATTAACAAGGTATTGTTTAGTTAATATAAAACCCATTAATAGCCCATAGTCTAATTTCCACAAGTGTCGTTCTTTTGTCCAAACCCCAATTGTGGTACAAAGCCCAATTACCCAATTTTAGTAATTAGCCCAACATCATGATTACTTCGGATTAAATAAGCATAATAATAACTTAGCTACGAGACATTAATATAAAAAGGTTGAACATAACTTACAATGATTAAAAATAGCGTAGCGTTACACGGACATAATTTCGACTTACACCCTTACAACATTCGCTAACATACCCTTATTCTTAGAATTATAATTAAAATTAAAATATAAATTATAAATATATATATTTTACGATATAGATAGAGAGATGGATGGATATATTGTGTGAATTTTTACGATCAGAATGCGCAAGCTTTATAGGGAGTTTCAGAAATTGGGGCTCCGCGACTCGCGGCCAATTTTGCCTTCAAACTCCGCGAGTCGCGGAGTTTGAAATTACAGCTCAGAGGAGTTTGGCTCTTTGTTTACCGACGGTTTTAAATAAATATAATATATTAAATAATTATAAGAATTATTTAAATATTATATTATATTTATGTGCATAGTTAACTTGTAATTTTTAGTCCGTTGCGTCGAGCGTTGAGAGTTGACTCTGGTCCCGGTTCTGGATTTTCGAACGTCCTTGCGTACAATTTAATATCTTGTACTTTGCGTTTTGAATCTTGTACTCTTGTAATTTCGAGACGTTTCTTATCAATAATTGGAACCTCTTTGATTGTCTTTTGTACTTTTGAGCTTTTTGGTCGTTTGCGTCTTCAATTCGTCGAATCTGTCTTTTGTCTTCACCTTTTATTATTTAAACGAATATCACTTTTAAATAGAACAATTGCAACTAAAAGCTTGTCTTTCTTGAGGAATAATGCTATGAAATATACGTTCGTTTTTAGCATTATCACGCGCCTTGGAAAGGTGTAATCCGTTTTGGGAAACGCGGGAAGCTGAATCCAAGGTATATTGGTCCTTTCGAAATCTTGGAGAGTATTGGAACCGTTGCGTATCGTTTAGATCTTCCGCCTCAATTGAACTCCGTTCATCCTACCTTCCATGTATCTAACTTGAAAAAGTGTCTTGCCGAACCCGATATCGTCATTCCTCTCGAGGAACTTACTATTGATGACAAACTTCATTTTGTGGAGGAACCGGTTGAAATTGTGGACACCTCCATCAAGACATTGAAACAAAGCCGAATCCCGATTGTTAAAGTCCATTAGAACACCAAAAGGGGACCCGAGTTTACTTAGGAAAGGCAAGATCAAATTCAAAGGAAGTATCCTCATCTATTCGTGAATTCGGAAACACAAGATCTCGAGGAAGAAACAACGACTACTACGCCTACTTAAATTTCGTGACGAAATTTCTTTTAAGGAGTAGGTAATGTAACATCCCGCCTTTTTCCATTTACTTTTCCGTTATACTAATTTAAACTCCGTTATATGTTTATAACATCTCCCGTTAATACGCGTTTTAAATTTTCTCGTTTAGGTAATTCACGCACTCGATCCAAATTAGAGGGACTAAACTTGCCAAGAGGCCAAAGATTTGACTAGGTCAACTAGTCAAACCTTCAACCTCCTCCTCTCATTTCAACATCTCCATCTTTCTTCTACTCCCTTTTTCTCTCAAGAACACCAACAAGAATTCATCATCTAAATTCGGATTAGGAAGCTAGCAACAAAACAAATTGCAAATTCGTGATCCTTGCATCTTCCTCTTTGATTCCATACCGATTTCATTACATTTGGGTAACTTTCTAAAATCACTAGATTTTGTGTTCTTGATGTTTTTAACTTATAAAAGTGTTAATTAGTGTCTATGGCTCAAGTCTAACATGAATATATGATTTATATGCTCGATCTCGTTGTTTTAGTGTAACTAGCATGAACTTGAATTTTGGTGTGTTGTTCTTGAATTTAGAATGATCATATGTTGTTAGATGTTAAAAGTTGATGTTTTAATTGTGTTACTAGCATCACTAGCTTCAATTTGATGTGTATGTTGCCTTAGAAAACTTCATGAACTTGATTATTGATTTTGGTGAATTTGGGTTAGGGTTTGATGAACTTGAAATGGACTTTTGATGCATTGAATACCATGGATTATTATTGGTAAGTGTTTAGTTGGATTGTATGCTTGATTACCTTCGAAATGGCATATCATTCATGTAAATTGGTTGCCCGAATCATTAAATTGCATTTATGAACTTGTATGCGGTTAATGTTAAGCATTAGATGCGGTTTTGGTTGTTGTAATAGGTAGATTGATGGATGAAATGTGTTTAGTTGTTTTCCTCGTCAAATTACCTTCCCAACGGTATAAGATACTTGTCTTGATTGTTTGCGGATCATAAATGGTGATTGTTTGAAGTTAGGTTCGTGCATAAAACTTAAAAACTGCCAGAATTCTCTGCACAGGTAATGGCGCGGCGCGCCATATACCCGCGCGGCGCGCCAAAGTGGTCTGTCCAACTTTGTCAATTTTTGAATAATGTTTGCTATGCTACGCACCTCCGATTCACATGTAACTTGTTCTAACATGCTCATACATGATTAAAAACCTCAGAAAAATAGTTCGGGACCCGACCCGAACGTGTTGACTTTTTCGTTGACTTTGACCGACCAAAGTTTGACTTTTGGTCAAACTTAACCAAATGATTATGCAACCTTCCTAACTTGTTTATATACTTGTATCTTGCATGAAACTTGACAATTTGATTTCACATGCTACATAATCGAGTCGTAACGAGCCATAGGACTAATTGAACATCTTTGACCTATCGTGTTTACCGTTATTGATACGACCTATTTGTTTAGGTCAAGACTAGCACTATCCTTCGCACACGTTATTTTGTGAAGTAATTTTCGTACGTGCACTCAATGTGAGATCATAGTCCCACTTTTACTCTTTTGCACTTACATTTGGGATGAGAAAAACATAAACGTTTCTTTTTACTAAGTGAACACAAGTACAGGAAAACAAACATTCTACATACGAGTTTGAACAAAAATCCTCAATTCGATTATCATTAGTTACACTTACCGGGTGTAAGCGAGAACTTATGTTATATGGCCATATGGGTTTGACAAACCCTCATTCAAATGGTTCGCTACCGTTTACGAATGAAATGTATTTTCGAGAAACAGTGTATGTTCTAACACTATTTTGATGGGGTTCTATGGAAGGAATGTTAAGCATTGATAATTGGGTGCTCGTGAAACAAACTTTTGGAATGTATTACTATTATCTCATGGTTGCAAATCTTGTAGTTCACTTGTACTTACTTACTTAAACCTATGATTTCACCAACGTTTTCGTTGACAGATTTCTAGGTTTTTCTCAGGTCCTTGAACGATACATGATACATGCTTCCGCTCATTATTTTGATACTTGCATTGGATGTCGAGTATATATGCATACATGGAGCGTCTTTTGGCTACTTTTAAATTGTGTCGCATAAGTTTCATTTGTACTTAAAACTTTGTATCGTAACTTGTGGTGGAACTATTCTTGTAAACTTTGAACAATCTTTACATTTGAAATGAATGCGACATATCTTTTGGTCAAACGTTGTTTTAAAGACTTATGACCACATAACGGGACCTAAGTAGACGGCGCCGTCAATGACGATTTTTTCGGGTCGCTACATGAATGGTAGCTGTTGTTATAGGAAAATTCTGCTAACGGTAGATGTCGATCCCAACTGTTTTCGAAATTAATAACACAAGCTCGTAGCAAGTCTTCAAGCGTTTGTATCGTCCTTTCGCTCTGCCCATCAGTTTGTGGATGATAGGCAGTACTTATGTCTAGACGAGTTCCCAATGCTTGCTGTAATGTCTGCCAGAATCTTGAAATAAATCTGCCATCCCTATCAGAGATAATAGAGATTGGTATTCCATGTCTGGAGACGACTTCCTTCAAATACAGTCGTGCTAACTTCTCCATCTTGTCATCTTCTCTTATTGGCAGGAAGTGTGCTGACTTGGTGAGACGATCAACTATTATCCAAATAGTATCATAACCACTTGCAGTCCTTGGCAATTTAGTAATGAAATCCATGGTAATATTTTCCCATTTCCATTCCGGGATTTCAGGTTGTTGTAGTAGACCTGATGGTTTCTGATGTTCAGCTTTGACCTTAGAACACGTCAAACATTCCCCTACGTATTTAGCCACATCGACTTTCATACCTGGCCACCAAAAATGTTTCTTGAGATCCTTGTACATCTTCCCTTCCAGGATGTATTGAGTATCTGGTTTTATGAGCTTCTCTAAGTACCATTTCTCTCATATCTCCAAATTTTGGTACCCAAATCCTTTCAGCCCTATACCGGGTTTCGTCTTCATGAATATTAAGATGCTTCTCCGATCCTTTGGATATTTCATCCTTTAAATTTCCCTCTTTTAAAACTCCTTGTTGCGCCTCCTTTATTTGAGTAGTAAGGTTAGTGTGAATCATTATATTCATAGATTTTACTCGAATGGGTTCTCTGTCCTTTCTGCTCAAGGCGTCGGCTACCACATTTGCCTTTCCCGGGTGGTAACGAATCTCAAAGTCGTAATCATTCAACAATTCAATCCACCTACGCTGCCTCATATTCAGTTGTTTCTGATTAAATATGTGTTGAAGACTTTTGTGGTCGGTATATATAATACTTTTGACCCCATATAAGTAGTGCCTCCAAGTCTTTAATGCAAAAACAACCGCGCTTAATTCCAAATCATGCGTCGTATAATTTTGCTCGTGAATCTTCAATTGTCTAGACGCATAAGCAATCACCTTCGTCCGTTGCATTAATACACAACTGAGACCTTGCTTTGATGCGTCACAATAAATCACAAAATCATCATTCCCTTCAGGCAATGACAATATAGGTGCCGTAGTTAGCTTTTTCTTCAATAATTGAAACGCCTTCTCTTGTTCATCCTTCCATTCTAATTTCTTCCCTTTATGCGTTAATGCAGTCAAGGGTTTTGCTATTTTGGAGAAATCTTGGATGAATCTTCTGTAGTAACCAGCTAGTCCTAAAAACTGGCGTATGTGTTTCGGAGTTTTCGGGGTTTCCCACTTTTCAACAGTTTCTATCTTTGCCGGATCCACCTTAATACCTTCTTTATTCACTATGTGACCGAGGAATTGAACTTCTTCCAACCAAAATGCACACTTTGAAAACTTAGCGTACAATTCTTCCTTCCTCAATACTTCTAAAACCTTTCTCAAATGTGAAATGTCCCGTTCTTATTGATTAAAAACGTTCCATATTAATTGATTTCGTTGCGAGGTTTTGACCTCTATATGAGACGTTTTTCAAAGACTGCATTCATTTTTAAAACAAACCATAACCTTTATTTCATAAATAAAGGTTTAAAAAGCTTTACGTAGATTATCAAATAATGATAATCTAAATTATCCTGTTTACACACGACCATTACATAATGATTTACAATACAAATATGTTACATCAAAATCAGTTTCTTGAATGCAGTTTTTACACAATATCATACAAACATGGACTCCAAATCTTGTCCTTATTTTAGTATGCAACCGCGGAAGCTCTTAGTATTCACCTGAGAATAAACATGCTTTAAACGTCAACAAAAATATTGGTGAGTTATAGGTTTAATCTATATATATCAAATCGTAACAATAGACCACAAGATTTCATATTTCAATACACATCCCATACATAGAGATAAAAATCATTCATATGGTGAACACCTGGTAACCGACATTAACAAAATGCATATATAAGAATATCCCCGTCATTCCGGGACACCCTTCGGATATGATATAAATTTCAAAGTACTAAAGCATCCGGTACTTTGGATGGGGTTTGTTAGGCCCAATAGATCTATCTTTAGGATTCGCGTCAATTAGGGTGTCTGTTCCCTAATTCTTAGATTACCAGACTTAATAAAAAGGGGCATATTCGATTTCGATAATTCAACCATAGAATGTAGTTTCACGTACTTGTGTCTATTTTGTAAATCATTTATAAAACCTGCATGTATTCTCATCCCAAAAATATTAGATTTTAAAAGTGGGACTATAACTCACTTTCACAGATTTTTACTTCGTCGGGAAGTAAGACTTGGCCACTGGTTGATTCACAAACCTATAACAATATATACATATATATCAAAGTATGCTCAAAATATATTTACAACACTTTTAATATATTTTGATGTTTTAAGTTTATTAAGTCAGCTGTCCTCGTTAGTAACCTACAACTAGTTGTCCACAGTTAGATGTACAGAAATAAATCGATAAATATTATCTTGAATCAATCCACGACCCAGTGTATACGTATCTCAGTATTGATCACAACTCAAACTATATATATTTTGGAATCAACCTCAACCCTGTATAGCTAACTCCAACATTCACATATAGAGTGTCTATGGTTGTTCCGAAATATATATAGATGTGTCAACATGATAGGTCGAAACATTGTATACGTGTCTATGGTATCTCAAGATTACATAATATACAATACAAATTGATTAAGTTATGGTTGGAATAGATTTGTTACCAATTTTCACGTAGCTAAAATGAGAAAAATTATCCAATCTTGTTTTACCCATAACTTCTTCATTTTAAATCCGTTTTGAGTGAATCAAATTGCTATGGTTTCATATTGAACTCTATTTTATGAATCTAAACAGAAAAAGTATAGGTTTATAGTCAGAAAAATAAGTTACAAGTCATTTTTGTAAAGGTAGTCATTTCAGTCGAAAGAACGACGTCTAGATGACCATTTTAGAAAACATACTTCCACTTTGAGTTTAACCATAATTTTTGGATATAGTTTCATGTTCATAATAAAAATCATTTTCCCAGAATAACAAATTTTAAATTAAAGTTTATCATAGTTTTTAATTAACTAACCCAAAACAGCCCGCGGTGTTACTACGACGGCGTAAATTCGGTTTTACGGTGTTTTTCGTGTTTCCAGGTTTTAAATCATTAAGTTAGCATATCATATAGATATAGAACATGTGTTTAGTTGATTTTAAAAGTCAATTTAGAAGGATTAACTTTTATTTGCGAACAAGTTTAGAATTAACTAAACTATGTTCAAGTGATTACAAGTTTAAACCTTCGAATAAGATAGCTTTATATGTATGAATCGAATGATGTTATGAACATCATTACTACCTTAAGTTCCTTGGATAAACCTACTGGAAAATAGAAAAATGGATCTAGCTTCAATGGATCCTTGGATGGCTCGAAGTTTTTGAAGCAGAATCATGACACGAAAACAAGTTCAAATAAGATCATCACTTGAAATAAGATTGTTATAGTTATAGAAATTGAACCAAAGTTTGAATATGATTATTACCTTGTATTAGAATGATAACCTACTGTAAGAAACAAAGATTTCTTGAGGTTGGATGATCACCTTACAAGATTGGAAGTGAGCTAGCCAACTTGAAAGTATTCTTGATTTTATGTAACTAGAACTTGTAGAATTTATGAAGAACACTTAGAACTTGAAGATAGAACTTGAGAGAGATCAATTAGATGAAGAAAATTAAAGAATGAAAGTTTTTGTAGGTGTTTATGGTCATTGGTGTATGGATTAGATATAAAGGATATGTAATTTTGTTTTCATGTAAATAAGTCATGAATGATTACTCACATTTTTGTAATTTTATGAGATATTTCATGCTAGTTGCCAAATGATGGTTCCCACATGTGTTAGGTGACTCACATGGGCTGCTAAGAGCTGATCATTGGAGTGTATATACCAATATTACATACATCTAAAAGCTGTGTATTGTACGAGTACGAATACGGGTGCATACGAGTAGAATTGTTGATGAAACTGAACGAGGATGTAATTGTAAGCATTTTTGTTAAGTCGAAGTATTTTTATAAGTGTCTTAAAGTCTTTCAAAAGTGTATGAATACATATTAAAACACTACATGTATATACATTTTAACTGAGTCGTTAAGTCATCGTTAGTCGTTACATGTAAATGTTGTTTTGAAACCTTTAGGTTAACGATCTTGTTGTATGTTGTTAACCCATTGTTTATTATAACAAATGAGATGTTAAATTGTTATATTATCATGATATTATGATATATAATATATCTTAGTATGATATATATAGAGTTAAATGTCGTTACAACGATAATCGTTACATATATGTCTCGTTTCGAAATCATTAAGTTAGTAGTCTTATTTTTACATATGTATTTCATTGTTAATACACTTAATAATATATTTACTTATCATTTAACATAATTAACCAAGTGTATCAATATCTTAATATGATTCATATGTAACTAGTAAGACGTTGTTATAACGATAATCGTTATATATATCGTTTTCGAGTTTCTTAAATTAATAGTCTCATTTTTATGTATATAACTCATTGTTAAAATACCTAATGAGATACATACTTATAATAAAATCATGTTAACTATATATATAACCATATATATGTCATCGTATAGTTTTTACAAGTTTTAACGTTCGTGAATCACCGGTCAACTTGGGTGGTCAATTGTCTATATGAAACCTATTTCAATTAATCAAGTCTTAACAAGTTTGATTGCTTAACATGTTGGAAACACTTAATCATGTAAATAACAATTTCATTTAATATATATATAAACATGGAAAAGTTCGGGTCACTACAGTACCTACCCGTTAAATAAATTTCGTCCCGAAATTTTAAGCAGTTGGAGGTGTTGACGTATCTTCTGGAAATAAATGCGGGTATTTCTTCTTCATCTAATCTTCATGCTCCCAGGTGAACTCGGGTCCTCTACGAGCATTCCATCGAACCTTAACAATCGGTTTCTTGTTTTGTTTAAGTCTCTTAACCTCACGATCCATTATTTCGACGGGTTCTTCAATGAATTGAAGTTTTTCATTGATTTGGATTTCGTCCAACGGAATAGTGAGATCTTCTTTAGCAAAACATTTCTTCAAATTTGAGACGTGGAAAGTGTTATGTACAGCCGTGAGTTGTTGAGGTAGCTCCAGTTGGTAAGCTACTGGTCCGACACGATCTATAATCTTGAATGGTCCAATGTACCTTGGATTTAGTTTCCCCCGTTTACCAAATCGAACAACGCCTTTCCAAGGTGAAACCTTAAGCATGATCATTTCTCCAATTTCAAACTCTATATCTTTTCTTTTACTATCCGCGTAGCTCTTTTGTCGACTCTGGGCGGTTTTCAATCTTTGTTGAATTTGGATGATTTTCTCTGTAGTTTCTTGTATTATCTCCGGACCCGTAATCTGTCTATCCCCCACTTCACTCCAACAAATCGGAGACCTGCACTTTCTACCATTAAGTGCTTCAAACGGCGCCATCTCAATGCTTGAATGGTAGCTGTTGTTGTAGGAAAATTCGGCTAACGGTAGATGTCGATCCCAACTGTTTTCGAAATCAATAACACAAGCTCGTAGCATGTTTTCAAGCGTTTGTATCGTCCTTTCGCTCTGCCCATCAGTTTTTGGATGATAGGTAGTACTCATGTCTAGACGAGTTCCTAATGCTTGCTGTAATGTCTGCCAGAATCTTGAAATAAATCTGCCATCCCTATCAGATATAATAGAGATTGGTATTCCATGTCTGGAGACGACTTCCTTCAAATACAGTCGTGCTAACTTCTCCATCTTGTCATCCTCTCTTATTGGCAGGAAGTGTGCTGATTTGGTGAGACGATCAACTATTACCCAAATAGTATCAAAACCACTTGCAGTCCTTGGCAATTTAGTGATGAAATCCATGGTAATGTTTTCCCATTTCCATTCCGGGATTTCGGGTTGTTGAAGTAGACCTGATGGTTTCTGATGCTCAGCTTTGACCTTAGAACACGTCAAACATTCTCCTACGTATTTAGCAACATCGGCTTTCATACTCGGCCACCAAAAATGTTTCTTAAGTTCATTGTACATCTTCCCCGTTCCAGGATGTATTGAGTATCTGGTTTTATGAGCTTCTCTAAGTACCATTTCTCTCATATCTCCAAATTTTGGTACCCAAATTCTTTCAGCCCTATACCGGGTTCCGTCTTCCTGAATATTAATATGCTTCTCCGATCCTTTGGGTATTTCATCCTTTAAATTTCCCTCTTTTAAAACTCCTTGTTGCGCCGCCTTTATTTGAGTAGTAAGGTTAGTGTAAATCATTATATTCATAGATTTTACTCGAATGGGTTCTCTGTCCTTTCTGCTCAAGGCGTCGGCTACCACATTTGCCTTCCCCGGGTGGTAACGAATCTCAAAGTCGTAATCATTCAACAATTCAATCCACCTACGCTGCCTTATATTCAGTTGTTTCTGATTAAATATGTGTTGAAGACTTTTGTGGTCGGTATATATAATACTTTTGACCCCATATAAGTAGTGCCTCCAAGTCTTTAATGCAAAAACAACCGCGCCTAATTCCAAATCATGCGTCGTATAATTTTGCTCGTGAATCTTCAATTGTCTAGACGCATAAGCAATCACCTTCGTTCGTTGCATTAATACACAACTGAGACCTTGCTTTGATGCGTCACAATAAATCACAAAATCATCATTCCCTTCAGGAAATGACAATATAGGTGCCGTAGTTAGCTTTTTCGTCAATAATTGAAACGCCTCCTCTTGTTCATCCTTCCATTCAAATTTCTTCCCTTTATGCGTTAATGCAGTCAAGGGTTTTGCTATTTTGGAGAAATCTTGGATGAATCTTCTGTAGTAACCAGCCAATCCTAAAAATTGACGTATATGCTTTGGAGTTTTTAGGGTTTCCCACTTTTCAACGGTTTCGATCTTTGCTGGGTCCACCTGGATACCTTCTTTGTTCACTATGTGACCGAGGAATTGAACTTCTTCCAACCAAAATGCACACTTTGAAAACTTAGCGTACAGTTTTTCTTTCCTCAATACTTCTAGCACTTTTCTCAAATGTTTACCATGTTCTTGGTCATTCTTTGAGTAAATAAGTATGTCATCAATGAAAACAATGACAAACTTGTCAAGGTATGGTCCACACACTCGGTTCATAAGGTCCATGAACACAGCTGGTGCATTAGTTAAACCAAACGGCATGACCATAAACTCATAATGACCATAACGTGTTCTGAAAGCAGTCTTTGGAATATCATCTTCTTTCACCCGCATTTGATGATACCCGGAACGTAAGTCAATCTTTGAATAAACAGACGAGCCTTGTAGTTGATCAAATAAGTCGTCGATTCTCGGTAGTGGGTAGCGGTTCTTGATGGTAAGTTTGTTCAACTCTCGGTAGTCGATACACAACCTGAATGTACCATCTTTCTTCCTGACAAACAAAACAGGAGCTCCCCACGGTGATGTGCTTGGTCGAATGAAACCACGCTCTAAAAGTTCTTCTAATTGGTTTTGCAGTTCTTTCATCTCGCTGGGTGCGAGTCTGTAAGGAGCACGAGCTATTGGTGCAGCTCCTGGTACAAGATCTATTTGAAATTCAACGGATCGATGTGGGGGTAATCCCGGTAATTCTTTCGGAAATACATCGGGAAATTCTTTTTCAATGGTAACATCATTGATGATCTTTTCTTCAGTTTGTACTCTCTCGACGTGTGCTAGAACAGCATAGCAACCTTTTCTTATTAGTTTTTGTGCCTTCAAATTACTAATAAGATGTAGCTTCGTGTTGCCCTTTTCTCCGTACACCATTAAGGGTTTTCCTTTTTCTCGTATAATGCGAATTGCATTTTTGTAACAAACGATCTCTGCTTTCACTTCTTTCAACCAGTCCATACCGATTATCACATCAAAACTCCCTAACTCTACTGGTATCAAATCAATCTTAAATGTTTCGCTAACCAGTTTAATTTCTCGATTCCGACATATATTATCTGCTGAAATTAATTTACCATTTACTAATTCGAGTAAAAATTTACTATCCAAAGGCGTCAATGGACAACTTAATTTAGCACAAAAATCTCTACTCATATAGCTTCTATCCGCACCCGAATCAAATAAAACGTAAGCAGATTTATTGTCAATAAGAAACGTACCCGTAACAAGCTCCAGGTCTTCCTGTGCCTCTGCCGCATTAATATTGAAAACTATTCCGCGGCCTTGCCATTCGTGTTCTCCTGGTTCGGGCAATTTCTAATAATGTGGCCCGGTTTTCCACATTTATAACAAACTACATTGGCATAACTTGCTTCGACACTACTTGCTTCGCCATTACTCGTTCCGACACCATTTGTTCCTTTCGTTCTGTTAACCCCTGGTCCGTATACCTCACACTTTGCCGCGCTATGACCATTTCTTTTACACTTGTTGCAAAATTTGGTGCAGAACCCCGAGTGATACTTTTCACACCTTTGGCATAGCTGCTTCTGATTGTTGTTTTTGTTGCGGTTGTTATTGTTGTTGGGATGATTGTTGTAGTTGCTGTTGTTGTTGTTGTTGTTGGGCCGTTTGTTGTAGTTGCGATTGATGTTGCGATTGTTGGGATAATTGTTGCGATTATTATTGTAATTGCTGTTGTTGTTATATTGGTGATTCTTATCGCCGTTTTCCTCCCACTTTCTTTTGACTTGCTTCACATTGGCCTCTTCAGCTGTCTGTTCTTTAATTCTTTCCTCAATCTGGTTCACTAGTTTGTGAGCCATTCTACATGCCTGTTGTATGGAGGCGGGCTCGTGTGAACTTATATCTTCTTGGATTCTTTCCGGTAATCCTTTCACAAACGCGTCGATCTTCTCTTCCTCATCTTCGAATGCTCCCGGACACAATAGGCACAATTCTGTGAATCGTCTTTCGTACGTGGTAATATCAAATCCTTGGGTTCGTAACCCTCTAAGTTCTGTCTTGAGCTTATTGACCTCAGTTCTGGGACGGTACTTCTCGTTCATCAAGTGCTTGAATGCTGACCACGGTAGTGCGTACGCATCATCTTGTCCCACTTGCTCTAGATAGGTATTCCACCATGTTAACGCTGGACTTGTGAAGGTATGTGTAGCGTACTTCACTTTGTCCTCTTCAGTACACTTACTTATGGCAAACACCGATTCGACCTTCTCGGTCCACCGTTTCAATCCGATCGGTCCTTCGGTTCCATCAAATTCCAAAGGTTTGCAGGCAGTGAATTCTTTGTAGGTGCATCCTACACGATTTCCTGTACTGCTAGATCCAAGGTTATTGTTGGTATGTAGCGCAGCCTGTACTGTGGCTAAGTTTGAAGCTAGAAAAGTACGGAATTCCTCTTCATTCATATTCACGGTGTGTCAAGTAGTCGGTGCCATTTCCTTCAAAATAGTCAAATGGAACAAGTTAATCATACAGAATATTAAGAGTAGTTAATAGTATTTCGTAGCATAATATGAACTCATTTATAAAAGCTTTTTCTTCATATTAGCGTTTTATAAGTTTTAATTCGGGTAGTACCTACCCGTTAAGTTCATACTTAGTAGCTAATATACAATTCAACTACTACAATTCTATATGAAAAACTGATTATAATAATATTTCGCGTTCAAACTTTTATACAATATTTTACCAACTTACAATACCGCTTATTTTACATAAAGCATGAAATATAACACACAATAACTTTGATACAAGATAGTTGTCAAGATAATTCTAGCTAGTACACAAGTCGTTCAGCAAAGGCAATAAAGACACGTAATTCATACGTCCAGAAACAAGTCATGCATTCTGGTTTTACTAGGACTACTTCCCATCCTTGGTCTTGTGGAACATAACCGTTATGGCCGTTGATAAGACAGCGTGTTGTAACGTCGTCAAAGGGACGAGGGTTACGTAATGACCAACAGTCTCGTAATAACCTAAAAACCTCATTTCTTACCCCAATTACCGACTCCGTCACTTGTGGGAACGTTTTGTTTGATAGTTGTAGCCCGATGTTCTTTTTCTCACTTTGGTGAGAAGCGAACATTACTAAGCCGTAAGCATAACATGCTTCTTTATGTTGCATGTTAGCCGCTTTTTCTAAATCACGAAGTCCTATATTCGGATATATTGAGTCAAAATAATTTCTTAACCCGTTGCGTAAAATAGCATTTGGGTTCCCCACAATATATGCGTCAAAGTAAACACATCGTAACTTATGGATTTCCCAATGTGATATCCCCCATCTTTCGAACGAAAGCCTTTTATAAACCAAGGAATTCTTGGAACGTTCTTCGAATGTCTTACAAACTGATCTCGCCTTAAATAGTTGTGCCGAGGAATTCTGACCGACTCTAGACAAGATTTCATCAATCATGTCTCCGGGTAGGTCTCTTAAAATATTGGGTTGTCTATCCATTTTGTGTTTTTATACTGTAAAATAGACAAGAGTTACATTCATAAAAAAAATACTTATTAATACAAGCAATTTTTACATATATCATAAAGCATAAGCACACTATATTACATATATTACACCACACGAATACAACTATCTTATTCTGACTCGCTCGTTTCTTCTTCTTCGGTTTTGGTTCGTTTTGACAAGTTTCTAGGGATATATGATGTTCCCCTAATACGAGCCATCGTTTTCCACATTGGTTTAGAAAAACCTGGTGGTTTAGAGGTTCCCGGGTTATTGTCACAACTTAAGAAATACGGGTGTTGATGATACATATAAAGTTCATCGGGTTTGGAATCAAATTTCTCTATTTTTATGACCTTTCCCATATTGTTCTCTTTTGCCTTATTAAATTGTGTTGGGGTAATTTCTATAACATCATCGGATTCCTTGTCGGGATCCGATTCATCGGAGAATTGGTAATCCTCCCAATACGTTGCTTCCTTGGCGGAAACACCATTGACCATAATTAACTTTGGTCGGTTGGTTGAGGATTTTCTTCTACTTAACCGTTTTATTATTTCCCCCACTGGTTCTATTTCTTCTTCAGGTTCCGATTCTTCTTACGGTTCCGATTCTTCTTCCGGTTCCGACTCTTCTTCCGGTTCCTCTTCGGGAACTTGTGAATCGGTCCACGAATTATTCCAATTTACATTTGACTCTTCATTATTATTAGGTGAGTCAATGGGACTTGTTCTAGAGGTAGACATCTATCACATAATATCAAACACGTTAAGAGATTAATATATCACATAATATTTACATGTTAATAATATATAGTTTCCAACAAAAATGTTAAGCAATCATTTTTAAAGAAAACACGGTCGAAGTCCAGACTCACTAATGCATCCTAACAAACTAGATAAGACACACTAATGCAAATTTTTCTGGTTCTCTAAGACCAACGCTCTGATACCAACTGAAATGTCCCGTTCTTATTGATTAAAAACGTTCCATATTAATTGATTTCGTTGCGAGGTTTTGACCTCTATATGAGACGTTTTTCAAAGACTGCATTCATTTTTAAAACAAACCATAACCTTTATTTCATAAATAAAGGTTTAAAAAGCTTTACGTAGATTATCAAATAATGATAATCTAAAATATCCTGTTTACACACGACCATTACATAATGGTTTACAATACAAATATGTTACATCAAAATCAGTTTCTTGAATGCAGTTTTTACACAATATCATACAAACATGGACTCCAAATCTTGTCCTTATTTTAGTATGCAACAGCGGAAGCTCTTAGTATTCACCTGAGAATAAACATGCTTTAAACGTCAACAAAAATGTTGGTGAGTTATAGGTTTAACCTATATATATCAAATCGTAACAATAGACCACAAGATTTCATATTTCAATACACATCCCATACATAGAGATAAAAATCATTCATATGGTGAACACCTGGTAACCGACATTAACAAGATGCATATATAAGAATATCCCCATCATTCCGGGACACCCTTCGGATATGATATAAATTTTGAAGTACTAAAGCATCCGGTACTTTGGATGGGGTTTGTTAGGCCCAATAGATCTATCTTTAGGATTCGCATTAATTAGGGTGTCTGTTCCCTAATTCTTAGATTACCAGACTTAATAAAAAGGGGCATATTCGATTTCGATAATTCAACCATAGAATGTAGTTTCACGTACTTGTGTCTATTTTGTAAATCATTTATAAAACCTGCATGTATTCTCATCCCAAAAATATTAGATTTTAAAAGTGGGACTATAACTCACTTTCACAGATTTTTACTTCGTCGGGAAGTAAGACTTGGCCACTGGTTGATTCACAAACCTATAACAATATATACATATATATCAAAGTATGTTCAAAATATATTTACAACACTTTTAATATATTTTGATGTTTTAAGTTTAGTAAGTCAGCTGACTACGGCGCCTATTTTATCATTACCTGAAGGGAACGATGATTTTGAAATATATTGTGACGCTTCGCGACAAGGTTTTGGTTGCGTTCTTATGCAACGGAAGAAAGTTATTGCATACGCATCCCGACAATTAAAGATTCACGAGCGGAATTATACGACGCATGATCTAGAACTGGGAGCAGTCGTGTTTGCATTGAAGATATGGAGACACTACTTGTATGGGGTTAAATGCACTGTGTTTACTGATCATAAAAGCCTTCAACATATTTTCGATCAAAAACAGCTGAACATGAGGCAACGTAGGTGGGTCGAGTTAATAAACGACTATGATTGTGAAATTCGTTATCATCCCGGGAAAGCGAATGTGGTGGCTGACGCTTTAAGCAGAAAGGAACGAGAACCAATTCGAGTACGAGCAATGAACATAAAAATTCGCATGAATCTCAACTCACAAATCAAAGAGGCTCAACGAGAAGCTCTTACTAAAGAAAACATAGGAAATGAAATAATGAAGAAGTATGGGAAACAACTCATTATGCGGGAAGATGGAATTCGATATTTTGCAAACCGTATTTGGGTACCAAAGTTGGGTGGATTAAGGAAGTTAATATTGAATGAGGCACATAAGACAAGATACTCGATACATCCTGGAGTTGGAAAGATGTATCAAGATCTTAAGACGCATTATTGGTGGCCTAATTTGAAGACAGACGTTGCAACATATGTTGGGGAATGTTTAACTTGTTCCAAAGTCAAAGCAGAACACCAGAAGCCGTCAGGATTACTTCAACAACCAGAAATCCCAGAATGGAAATGGGACGGTATTACCATGGATTTCATCACGAAGTTACCAAAGACTGCCTGGGGATACGACACCATTTGGGTGATTGTTGATCGTCTCACCAAGTCTGCACATTTCCTGCCTATAAAGGAAACGGATAGAATGGAGAAACTATTACGATTGTATATAAAGGAAATTGTTTCAAGACATGGAATACCTATTTCCATTATATCCGATCGTGATAGTAGATTTACCTCAAAGTTCTGGCAATCACTACAGGAGGCACTAGGAACTCGTTTGGATATGAGTACCGCATATCATCCGCAAACCGACGGGCAGAGTGAAAGAACGATTTAGACTCTTGAAGACATGCTCAGGGCATGTGTGATCGATTTTGGAAACGGATGGGATAAATATCTACCATTAGCAGAATTCTCGTATAATAATAGTTATCATGCGAGCATTAAAGCTGCACCATTCGAAGCATTGTATGGAAGGAAGTGTAGATCTCCTATCTGTTGGAATGAATTAGGAGATCGACAATTAACTGGTCCCGAGATCATACACGAAACGACTGAGAAGATAGTACAAATCAAGGAGAGATTGAAAACAGCCCGTAGTTGCCAAAAGAGCTACGCCGATGTCCGAAGGAAACCATTAGAGTTTCAGATCGGGGACATGGTTATGCTAAAGGTGTCACCTTGGAAAGGTGTAATACGCTTCGGAAAAAGGGGTAAACTGAACCCAAGATATGTAGGCCCGTTCAAGATCATCGAACGCATTGGACCGGTAGCTTATCGACTCGAGTTACCGCAACAACTCGCCGGAGTACATAATACCTTTCACGTCTCAAACCTTAAGAAGTGTTTTGCAAAGGAAGATCTCACCATTCCTCTTGAAGAAATCCATGTCGACGAGAAACTACAATTCATCGAAGAACCAATCGAAATCATGGATCGTGAAGTTAAACAGCTCAAGCAGAGCAACATACCGATAGTTAAGGTTCGTTGGAATGCTAGAAGAGGTCCCGAGTTTACATGGGAACGAGAGGATCAGATGAAACAAAAGTATCCACACTTGTTTCTCGATGACGCAAAATAGGTACAATTTTAAAATTTCGGGACGAAATTTATTTAACGGGGAGGTAATGTAACGACCCGCACTTTTTCGATCGTTCTATACTTATAAGATTAATATTTACATAAATTAAACCTTACCAACATGATAAGCAATCCAAATTGTTGAGACTTATGTTTTCGAAAAGAGTTTTACACAACGTTTGACCGTCTAGTTTGACCGATGATATCACGAACTATACAATATATGATAATTATACGTTTGTGTATATATATGTATATATACATATTTAACATGATCTAAGAATGTTTTAATATCTCATTTTGTATTAATAACAATAAGTTATAAGTATATTTTGAAACTACTAACTTAAGTTTTCAAAACGATAACCATACGTAACGTTATTTGACTTAAATACTTATAACCTATAATGTTTATACATATATCGTATAAGTAATGTATTTAATCACTTTTAAAGGGCTTACATACATAAAACAATATAAGTATATTTACAAAAGATAGCTATATTTGAATCCTCGTTCCGTTTTCTCAAAGATTTCTATACGTATACCTAGGGTATATGTACCCGTATCATACGCAGCTTCTAGATGTATTTACTATTGGTATATACCAATAAAAATCTGCTCCTTAGCAGCCTTAAATAATTAAGAAACATGTGGAACCAACCATTTGTCAAGTAGCATGAATTATTTAGCAAGAAAACAAAGTTAGGTATCTTTTTTTTCCTTTATAACCTAAAAACGTTTTTATGCATGCACACCATTTCTTCACCCCATTTTCTCATACTTACACTTCCATTTCTCTCTCAAAATACTCTTAAATTCATACTTGATCATCCCCAAGCATTTTCCCCATCATTTAGCTTCAAAAACAACACTTAAACCTCATAAGAAAACCTTACAAAAACACTTCAAGAAATCCTTCCAAGAACACCAACTTACTTCCAATCTTTCATCCACTTCCATCACCCTTTTGGTTCTAGGTTCTTACTCCTCTTTTACAGCAACCTTGTCCAAGGAACTTGAGGTAGAATCTATGTTCATAACCTTATTCGATTCATATATATATAGCTATCTTATTTTGTGGTATAAAAGTTTAACAACAAGAACATAGTTTGAAAGTTTTCAAACTTGTTTGCAAACTAAATAGATCCTTCTAACTTAACTTTTAAAATACTTCAAGACCTGTAATATATCTTAAATATATGCTAATTTAACAAGGTATAACTTGGTTTTTTAAAGAACACCTTAAAAACTGAATTTACGACATCGGAGTGCAACCGGGAGCTGTTTTGGGTTGGATAATTAAAAACCATCTTAAACTTTGAATTGGAGGTTTATTTTCTGGAAAAATGATTTTTACTATAAATATGATAACACATAAAAATTTCATGATTTAACTCAAAGTATAAGTATTTTTAGAAAAATAATCATTTAAGGTTGTTTACATGATGGAAAATGATTAACTTCATAAGTTTCACTAAAGTTTGACCTATGACCTGTGATTTCGAATACAAACTAAGGTATTTACAGTTCATAGTCTTAAAGAGGGACTCGATCCAAGGAAGTGGCAAGTTGAATCAACGAAAACGGAGTTGTAACGAAGAAACTATGACCAAAACGAGATCGGATATCTAAGACTAGTTTAGCTACGAAAATAATTGGAGAAAATTAAATAAATCACATCTTTTTAAAATAACATGATATTTTATATATATGTACTCATAATTTAATTTTATATGGTTCAGGATCACCCGTAAACAATACGAGAAGATTAATCATAAGATCCCATGATTGTACGCAACATGTCATTTGACAACACCGGTACTTTATGTACGCAACACGTCATTTGACAACACCGGTACCATGGGTCAAGATTAATCTCGACCAATACATATACGATGGGGTTTTATTTATTTCGTTGGGGGTTTTATTTATTTCATTGCGGGTATATTAAACATCTAAAAATGAACCATTAAAATTGAATTACTAACAACGAACTGCTAACTACGGACTAAGGAATTATTAAAAGTATTAAAAGTATAACAAGTATATATATGTGACGTTTGTTTAAAAAGAAAAGGTATTGATATATTATATATGGATAGGTTCGTGATATCAACCGGAGACCAAGTCAAATTATATATATCTTCAAGACGAAAGTGAGTATATAGTCCCACTTTTAAACTCTAAATATTTCGGGATGAGAATACATGTATTTTATGTTTTACGTTATGGACACAAGTAACTGAAAATATATTCTACGTTGAGTTGTACCACTGGCATACTTCCCTGTAGCTTGGTAACTAATATTTACAGCGGTATTGTAAACGCGAATCCTGTTGATAGATCTATCGGGCCTGACAACCCCAACCGGACTGGACGACCAGTATTCAACGGTTGCACAGTACTTCGTTTTGTGACTACACTTGGTACGGTGTAGTAAGATTTCATATTAAAGGGAATATGCGACGTGATTAAATGTTAAGTATGGTTACCAAGTGCTCAACCACTTAGAATATTTTTATGAAAATGTTTATATATGAAATCTTGTGGTCTATATATATATATATTGCTGCCAGCGCTAAACCTATATCTCACCAACTTTATGTTGACGTTTTAAACATGTTTATTCTCAGGTGATAATTAGAAGCTTCCGCTGCATTATGTTGAATTTGAGCAGGATCTTGCGTACGCATATTTGTGTCAAAAATAAAACTGCATATCCAAGAACTTGTGTTGTAAAATATGCTAGAAATCGTGTTGTTATCATCATTTGTAAAGTTTGTAAGTCGAAGATTATCGCTAAACGATAATCATCTTTATTTCGTCCAAAGCTTGTATCAAAAATAAGAATCATGGTTTGTAATGTATAATATATGCAGTTTTTCTTTTAAAAATGTCACATATAGAGGTCAATACCTCGCAATGAAATCATACGTTATCTAACACGTTCTTACGGTTAAGGACGGGTTATGACATTTGGTATCAGAGCGGTGGTCTTAGCGAACCAGGTTTGCATTAGTGTGTCTAACTGATAAGTCGTTAGGATACATTAGTAAGTCTGGACTTTGACCGGGTCTTATTTAAAAACCATTGCTTATCATCGTTGGTTAAAATTTATATGTAAATATTATATAGTACTAATGGGTTAGTTGTTGTGTGATAGATGTCGGGCTCAAAACTTGTTATCACATTCAGCGACTCAGAACCAGAATCTTCAGATGATGTTCCAGTCATTAACCTATCCGATGACGAAAATAATATCTTTGGGGAAGACTCACAAATTCCGGATGAACCGACTATAGAGAACCCGGAAAGTGAACCCGAGGAGGAAAGTGAACCCGAGGAGGAAAGTGAACCCGAGGAGGAAAGTGAACCCGAGGAGGAAAGTGAACCCGAGGAAGAAATACAAGAAATTACAAAAGAAGAGTTCGAACTAGGAAAGAAACGAAAGGCTAATGAATTAGAAAATTCAAATCCTGAGTTTAATAAGGATGATGTGGCACCAACTCCACTAGACACTACCACCCCTATTCCCGCTATTCCTATTCGTTCTATCCCGGCATCCAGTTCTTCAGTCCCACAGCCAAAATATAGGCAGACAGCCAGGATAAGCGTTAAGCGATCCTTTGAACCTAAACGTCCTAGAAAATAGACCAAACGATGCGCTGCCGTATTAAACCATGGGATCATATAATGTTTTGTATAATATTATTAGTGTGGTTTGTTTAATGTTTGATGTAAGATAAGCATATGTAAGATAGTGAAGTGTGAAATGCAATAATTTTCCATGGTTAAGTATTATTTAGATGGTAGTAATTGATTCTGTACTAAGCTATTAAGTATGGACATTAACGGGTAGGTACTACCCTAGATATAATTATAAAACGCTAATAAGAAGAAAAGGCTTTTATAATAATACCTGGTTCATATTATTAATAAGCTATAATGTACTGTAAATATACACTACATCTATAATATTCAATGTGAATAATTATTTTCTTTTCATTCTTATAGAAGAATATGGCGCGATTGAACCGAATGACGGAACAAGAAATCCAGGAACTCATCAATCAGCGAGTGAACGACAGAATGTTATGGGTCGAGGCTGCAAGAGGTGCTGCAGTTAACCCAAATCCTCTTGTGGGGTGCACTTACAAAACTTTTCAAGCTTGCAAGCCCTCATCATTCAGTGGAACAGAAGGACCGATCGGTTTAACCCGGTGGATAGAAAAGATGGAGACTGTGTTTAAAATAAGTGGTTGTGTTGAAAAGGACATGACCAAGTATGCATCGTGCACTTTACAAGATAGTGCACTCACGTGGTGGAAAAATTATGTGAAGGCTGTAGGAGGAGATGTAGCTTATGATACTCCATGGGAAGAATTCAAAACAATGTTAATCAACGAATATTGTCCAAGGAACGAGGTTAGGAAGTTGGAAGATGAATTACGAAGTCTGAAGGTTATTGGTACTGAAATCACCAACTACAATCAGCGATTCATGGAATTAGTTTTGCTATGTCCTGAATTGGTTCCAACCGAAGAACGAAAAATTGAAATGTACAAAGATGGGTTGCCCAAAAAGGTCAAGGCAAATGTTACAGCATCGAAACCTAAGACAATTCATGAAGCTATAATCATGGCAAACGAGCTAATGGATCAGGTCATCATGGATAAGAAAGTATCCAATACTGATGTGAAGGTATCAGGTAACAAAAGAAAGTGGAATGGAAATTATGATCGAGGTAACCAACAACAATCTTTTAAGAAACAAGAAAACACGCAAGGTGCGGGTAGTGGTTTAAGCTTTGGTTATAAAGGACAAAATCCTTTATGCAACCGATGCCACAAACATCACTCTGGTTACTGTAATGTGGTATGCAACAAATGTAATCGAAAGGGTCATCTTGCTGAAGATTGTAGGGCTCTCGTTACAAATGGTACCAAGACTCCTGCCACCAATGCAAATAGAACTGCTTTGGCTACCATTACTTGTTTTGGGTGTGGAAAACAAGGTCACTATAAGAGCTAGTGCCCGAATCCAGAGAAGAATATCGGACCTGCACGTGGGAGAGCATTTGTTATTAATGCTAGAGAGGCATGTGAAGACCCGGAGCTTGTTACGGGTACGTTTACCATTAATAACTTATCCGCATCTATTATATTTGATACTGGTGCTGATAGAAGTTACGTGTGTAGAGACTTTCACGCTAAATTGAATTGTTCATCATTACCTCTAGATGCTAAGTACATGATTGAGTTAGCTAATGGTAAACTAATTAAAGCCGATAAAATTTGCCGTGATTGTAAAATAAATTTAGGCGGAGAAACATTTAAAATTGACTTAATACCCGTAGAATTAGGAAGTTTTGATGTAATAGTCGGCATGGACTGGATGTCCAAAATAGGAGCTGAAGTTGTGTGCGCCAAGAAGGCAATTCGCATTCCTCGTAAGAATAAAACACCAGTAATGATTTATGGAGAGAAGGGTAACTCAAAGCTAAAACTCATTAGTTATTTGAAAGCTCAAAAGTGCTTGAAGAAAGGGTGCTATGCTATCTTAGCACATGTTAATAAAGTCGAAAAGAAAGAAAAAGAGAAGTGCATCAATGACGTTCCTGTGGCAAGAGATTTTCCTGAAGTATTTCCGGAAGAGTTGCCGGGATTACCTCCATTTAGATCTGTAGAATTTCAAATAGATTTAGTACCAGGAGCTGCACCAGTGGCTCGTGCTCCATATAGACTTGCACCGTCTGAGTTAAAAGAACTTCAAAGTCAGTTAAAAGAATTACTAGACCGTGGATTCATACGACCAAGCACTTCACCGTGGGGAGCTCCAATTTTATTCGTCAAGAAGAAAGACGGATCTTTCTGAATGTGTATAGATTATCGTGAATTAAATAAGTTAACTATCAAGAATCGGTATCCACTACCGAGAATTGACGACTTATTTGATCAACTCCAAGGATCATGTGTGTACTCGAAAATTGACCTAAGATCGGGTTATCATCAATTACGTGTCAAAGAAGAAGATATACCGAAAACTGCTTTTCGGACACGCTACGGTCATTACGAATTTTTGGTCATGCCGTTTGGATTGACGAATGCGCCAGCTGTATTCATGGACCTCATGAATCGAGTTTGTAGTCCATATTTAGATAAGTTTGTTATCGTTTTCATTGATGATATTCTTATCTATTCCAAGAGTGAGCAAGAGCATGAACGGCATTTAAGGTTGATATTAGAGTTATTGAGAAAAGAACAGCTATATGCTAAATTTTCTAAATGTGCTTTCTGGTTGAAAGAAGTGCAATTTCTTGGCCACGTTGTTGGTAGCAAAGGAATTCAGGTTGATCCAGCAAAAATTGAAGCCATTGAAAAATGGGAGACTCCTAAGACACCAATGCAGATACGCCAATTTTTGGGTTTAGCCGGTTATTATAGAAGGTTTATTCAAGATTTTTCCCGAATAGCTAAGCCGTTGACAGCGTTAACCCAAAAAGGGAAGAAATATGAATGGACTTCCGAGCAGGAGAGTGCATTTCAATTACTGAAAAAGAAGTTGACTACGGCGCCTATTTTATCATTACCAGAAGGGAACGATGATTTTGAAATATATTGTGACGCTTCGCGACAAGGTTTTGGTTGCGTTCTTATGCAACGGAAGAAAGTTATTGCATACGCATCCCGACAATTAAAGATTCACGAGCGGAATTATACGACGCATGATCTAGAACTGGGAGCAGTCGTGTTTGCATTGAAGATATGGAGACACTACTTGTATGGGGTTAAATGCACTGTGTTTACTGATCATAAAAGCCTTCAACATATTTTCGATCAAAAACAGCTGAACATGAGGCAACGTAGGTGGGTCGAGTTAATAAACGACTATGATTGTGAAATTCGTTATCATCCCGGGAAAGCGAATGTGGTGGCTGACGCTTTAAGCAGAAAGGAACGAGAACCAATTCGAGTACGAGCAATGAACATAAAAATTCGCATGAATCTCAACTCACAAATCAAAGAGGCTCAACGAGAAGCTCTTACTAAAGAAAACATAGGAAATGAAATAATGAAGAAGTATGGGAAACAACTCATTATGCGGGAAGATGGAATTTGATATTTTGCAAACCGTATTTGGGTACCAAAGTTGGGTGGATTAAGGAAGTTAATATTGAATGAGGCACATAAGACAAGATACTCGATACATCCTGGAGTTGGAAAGATGTATCAAGATCTTAAGACGCATTATTGGTGGCCTAATTTGAAGACAGACGTTGCAACATATGTTGGGGAATGTTTAACTTGTTCCAAAGTCAAAGCAGAACACCAGAAGCCGTCAGGATTACTTCAACAACCAGAAATCCCAGAATGGAAATGGGACGGTATTACCATGGATTTCATCACGAAGTTACCAAAGACTGCCTGGGGATACGACACCATTTGGGTGATTGTTGATCGTCTCACCAAGTCTGCACATTTCCTGCCTATAAAGGAAACGGATAGAATGGAGAAACTATTACGATTGTATATAAAGGAAATTGTTTCAAGACATGGAATACCTATTTCCATTATATCCGATCGTGATAGTAGATTTACCTCAAAGTTCTGGCAATCACTACAGGAGGCACTAGGAACTCGTTTGGATATGAGTACCGCATATCATCCGCAAACCGACGGGCAGAGTGAAAGAACGATTCAGACTCTTGAAGACATGCTCAGGGCATGTGTGATCGATTTTGGAAACGGATGGGATAAATATCTACCATTAGCAGAATTCTCGTATAATAATAGTTATCATGCGAGCATTAAAGCTGCACCATTCGAAGCATTGTATGGAAGGAAGTGTAGATCTCCTATCTGTTGGAATGAAGTAGGAGATCGACAATTAACTGGTCCCGAGATCATACACGAAACGACTGAGAAGATAGTACAAATCAAGGAGAGATTGAAAACAGCCCGTAGTCGCCAAAAGAGCTACGCCGATGTCCGAAGGAAACCATTAGAGTTTTAGATCGGGGACATGGTTATGCTAAAGGTGTCACCTTGGAAAGGTGTAATACGCTTCGGAAAAAGGGGTAAACTGAACCCAAGATATGTAGGCCCGTTCAAGATCATCGAACGCATTGGACCGGTAGCTTATCGACTCGAGTTACCGCAACAACTCGCCGGAGTACATAATACCTTTCATGTCTCAAACCTTAAGAAGTGTTTTGCAAAGGAAGATCTCACCATTCCTCTTGAAGAAATCCATGTCGACGAGAAACTACAATTCATCGAAGAACCAATCGAAATCATGGATCGTGAAGTTAAACAGCTCAAGCAGAGCAACATACCGATAGTTAAGGTTCGTTGGAATGCTAGAAGAGGTCCCGAGTTTACATGGGAACGAGAGGATCAGATGAAACAAAAGTATCCAAACTTGTTTCTCGATGACGCAAAATAGGTACAATTTTAAAATTTCGGGACGAAATTTATTTAACGGGGAGGTAATGTAACGACCCGCACTTTTTCGATCGTTCTATACTTATAAGATTAATATTTACATAAATTAAACCTTACCAACATGATAAGCAATCCAAATTGTTGAGACTTATGTTTTCGAAAAGAGTTTTACACAACGTTTGACCGTCTAGTTTGACCGATGATATCACGAACTATACAATATATGATAATTATACGTTTGTGTATATATATGTATATATACATATTTAACATGATCTAAGAATGTTTTAATATCTCATTTTGTATTAATAACAATAAGTTATAAGTATATTTTGAAACTACTAACTTAAGTTTTCAAAACGATAACCATACGTAACGTTATTTGACTTAAATACTTATAACCTATAATGTTTATACATATATCGTATAAGTAATGTATTTAATCACTTTTAAAGGGCTTACATACATAAAACAATATAAGTATATTTACAAAAGATAGCTATATTTGAATCCTCGTTCCGTTTTCTCAAAGATTTCTATACGTATACCTAGGGTATATGTACCCGTATCATACGCAGCTTCTAGATGTATTTACTATTGGTATATACCAATAAAAATCTGCTCCTTAGCAGCCTTAAATGATTAAGAAACATGTGGAACCAACCATTTGTCAAGTAGCATGAATTATTTAGCAAGAAAACAAAGTTAGGTATCTTTTTTTTCCTTTATAACCTAAAAACGTTTTTATGCATGCACACCATTTCTTCACCCCATTTTCTCATACTTACACTTCCATTTCTCTCTCAAAATACTCTTAACTTCATACTTGATCATCTCCAAGCATTTTCCCCATCATTTAGCTTCAAAAACAACACTTAAACCTCATAAGAAAACCTTACAAAAACACTTCAAGAAATCCTTCCAAGAACACCAACTTACTTCCAATCTTTCATCCACTTCCATCACCCTTTTGGTTCTAGGTTCTTACTCCTCTTTTACAGCAACCTTGTCCAAGGAACTTGAGGTAGAATCTATGTTCATAACCTTATTCGATTCATATATATATAGCTATCTTATTTTGTGGTATAAAAGTTTAACAACAAGAACATAGTTTGAAAGTTTTCAAACTTGTTTGCAAACTAAATAGATCCTTCTAACTTAACTTTTAAAATACTTCAAGACCTGTAATATATCTTAAATATATGCTAATTTAACAAGGTATAACTTGGTTTTTTAAAGAACACCTTAAAAACTGAATTTACGACATCGGAGTGCAACCGGGGGCTGTTTTGGGTTGGATAATTAAAAACCATCTTAAACTTTGAATTGGAGGTTTATTTTCTGGAAAAATGATTTTTACTATAAATATGATAACACATAAAAATTTCATGATTTAACTCAAAGTATAAGTATTTTTAGAAAAATAATCATTTAAGGTTGTTTACATGATGGAAAATGATTAACTTCATAAGTTTCACTAAAGTTTGACCTATGACCTGTGATTTCGAATACAAACTAAGGTATTTACAGTTCATAGTCTTAAAGAGGGACTCGATCCAAGGAAGTGGCAAGTTGAATCAACGAAAACGGAGTTGTAACGAAGAAACTATGACCAAAACGAGATCGGATATCTAAGACTAGTTTAGCTACGAAAATAATTGGAGAAAATTAAATAAATCACATCTTTTTAAAATAACATGATATTTTATATATATGTACTCATAATTTAATTTTATATGGTTCAGGATCACCCGTAAACAATACGAGAAGATTAATCATAAGATCCCATGATTGTACGCAACATGTCATTTGACAACACCGGTACTTTATGTACGCAACACGTCATTTGACAACACCGGTACCATGGGTCAAGATTAATCTCGACCAATACATATACGATGGGGTTTTATTTATTTCGTTGGGGGTTTTATTTATTTCATTGCGGGTATATTAAACATCTAAAAATGAACCATTAAAATTGAATTACTAACAACGAACTGCTAACTACGGACTAAGGAATTATTAAAAGTATTAAAAGTATAACAAGTATATATATGTGACGTTTGTTTAAAAAGAAAAGGTATTGATATATTATATATGGATAGGTTCGTGATATCAACCGGAGACCAAGTCAAATTATATATATCTTCAAGACGAAAGTGAGTATATAGTCCCACTTTTAAACTCTAAATATTTCGGGATGAGAATACATGTATTTTATGTTTTACGTTATGGACACAAGTAACTGAAAATATATTCTACGTTGAGTTGTACCACTGGCATACTTCCCTGTAGCTTGGTAACTAATATTTACAGCGATATTGTAAACGCGAATCCTGTTGATAGATCTATCGGGCCTGACAACCCCAACCGGACTGGACGACCAGTATTCAACGGTTGCACAGTACTTCGTTTTGTGACTACACTTGGTACGGTGTAGTAAGATTTCATATTAAAGGGAATATGCGACGTGATTAAATGTTAAGTATGGTTACCAAGTGCTCAACCACTTAGAATATTTTTATGAAAATGTTTATATATGAAATCTTGTGGTCAATATATATATATATATATATATTGCTGCCGGCGCTAAACCTATATCTCACCAACTTTATGTTGACGTTTTAAACATGTTTATTCTCAGGTGATAATTAGAAGCTTCCGCTGCATTATGTTGAATTTGAGCAGGATCTTGCGTACGCATATTTGTGTCAAAAATAAAACTGCATATCCAAGAACTTGTGTTGTAAAATATGCTAGAAATCGTGTTGTTATCATCATTTGTAAAGTTTGTAAGTCGAAGATTATCGCTAAACGATAATCATCTTTATTTCGTCCAAAGCTTGTATCAAAAATAAGAATCATGGTTTGTAATGTATAATATATGCAGTTTTTCTTTTAAAAATGTCGCATATAGAGGTCAATACCTCGCAATGAAATCATACGTTATCTAACACGTTCTTACGGTTAAGGACGGGTTATGACACACACACTCAGTTCATAAGGTCCATGAACATAGCTGGTGCATTAGTTAAACCAAACGGCATGACCATAAAATCGTAATGACCGTAACGTGTTCTGAAAGCAGTCTTTCAAATATCATCTTCTTTCACCTGCATTTGATGATACCCGGAACGTAAGTCAATCTTTGAATAAACAGAAGAGCCTTGTAGTTGATCAAATAAGTCGTCGATTCTCGATAGTGGGTAGCAGTTCTTGATGGTAAGTTTGTTCAACTCTCGGTAGTCGATACACAACCTGAATGTACCAACTTTCTTCTTAACAAACAAAACAGGAGCTCCCCACGGTGATGTGCTTGGTAGAATGAAACCACGCTCTAAAAGTTCTTGTAATTGGCTTTGCAGTTCTTTCATCTCGTTGGGTGCGAGTCTATAAGGAGCACGAGCTATTGGTGCAGCTCCTGGTACAAGATCTATTTGAAATTCAACGGATCGATGTGGGGGTAATCCCGGTAATTCTTTCAGAAATACATCGGGAAATTCTTTTGCGACGGGAACATCATTGATGCTCTTTTCTTCAGTTTGTACTTTCTCGACGTGTGCTAGAACAGCATAGCAACCTTTTCTTATTAGTTTTTGTGCCTTCAAATTACTAATAAGATGTAGCTTCATGTTGTCCTTTTCTCCGTACACCATTAAGGGTTTTCCTTTTTCTCGTATAATGCGAATTGCATTTTTGTAACAAACGATCTCTGCTTTCACTTCTTTCAACCAGTCCATACCGATTATCACATCAAAACTCCCTAACTCTACTGGTATCAAGTCAATCTTAAATGTTTCGCTAACCAGTTTAATTTCTCGATTTCGACATATATTATCTGCTGAAATTAATTTACCATTTGCTAATTCGAGTAAAAATTTACTATCCAAAGGCGTCAATGGACAACTTAATTTAGCACAAAAATCTCTACTCATATAGCTTCTATCTGCACCCGAATCAAATAAAACGTAAGCAGATTTGTTGTCAATAAGAAACGTACCTGTAACAAGCTCCGGGTCTTCCTGTGCCTCTGCCGCATTAATATTGAAAATGCTTCCGCGGCCTTGTCCATTCGTGTTCTCCTGGTTCGGGCAATTTCTAATAATGTGGCCCGGTTTTCCACATTTATAACAAACTACATTGGCATAACTTGCTCCGACACTACTTGCTCTGCCATTACTCGTTCCGACACCATTTGTTCCTTTCGTTCTGTTAACCCCTGGTCCGTAGACCTCACACTTCACCGCGCTATGACCATTTCTTTTACACTTGTTGTAAAATTTGGTGCAGAACCCCGAGTGATACTTTTCACACCTTTGGCATAGCTGCTTCTGATTGTTGTTGTTGTTGTTGCCGTTATTATTGTTGTTGGGATGATTGTTGTAGTTGCTGCTATTGTTGTTGTTGTTGTTAGGCCATTTGTTGTAGTTACGATTGATGTTACGATTGTTGGGATAGTTGTTGCGATTATTATTGTAATTGCTGTTGTTGTTGTATTGGTGATTCTTATCACCGTTTTCCTCCCACTTTCTTTTGACTTGCTTCACATTGGCCTCTTCAGCCGTCTGTTCTTTAATTCTTTCCTCAATCTGGTTCACTAGTTTGTGAGCCATTCTACATGCCTGTTGTATGGAGGCGGGCTCGTGTGAACTTATATCTTCTTGGATTCTTTCCGGTAATCCTTTCACAAACGCGTCGATCTTCTCTTCCTCATCTTCGAACGCTCCCGGACACAATAGGTACAATTCTGTGAATCTTCTTTCGTACGTGGTAATATCAAATCCTTGGGTTCGTAACCCTCTAAGTTCTATCTTGAGCTTATTGACCTCGGTTCTAGGACGGTACTTCTCGTTCATCAAGTGCTTGAATGCTGACCACGGTAGTGCGTAAGCATCATCTTGTCCCACTTGCTCTAGATAGGTATTCCACCATGTTAACGCAGAACCTGTGAAGGTATGCATAGCGTACTTCACTTTTCCTCTTCAGTACACTTACTTATGGCAAACACTGATTCAACCTTCACGGTCCACCGTTTCAATCCAATCGGTCCTTCTGTTCCATCAAATTCCAAAGGTTCGCAGGCAGTGAATTCTTTGTAGGTGCATCCTACACGATTTCATGTACTGCTAGATCCAAGGTTATTGTTGGTATGTAGCGCGGCCTGTACTGCGGCTATGCTTGAAGCAAGAAAGGCACGAAATTCCTCTTCACTCATATTCAAGGTGTGTCGAGTAGTCGGTGCCATTTCCTTCAAAATAGTCAAATGAAACGAGTTAATCATATAGAATATCAAGAGTAGTCAATAGTATTTTGTAGCGTAATATGTGAAATGTCCCGTTCTTATTGATTAAAAATGTTCCATATTAATTGATTTCGTTGCGAGGTTTTGACCTCTATATGAGACATTTTTCAAAGACTGCATTCATTTTTAAAACAAACCATAACCTTTATTTCATAGATAAAGGTTTTAAAAAGCTTTACGTAGATTATCAAATAATGATAATCTAAAATATCCTGTTTACACACGACCATTACATAATGGTTTACAATACAAATATGTTACAACAAAATAAGTTTCTTGAATGCAGTTTTTACACAATATCATACAAGCATGGACTCCAAATCTCGTCCTTATTTAAGTATGCGACAGCGGAAGCTCTTAATATTCACCTGAGAATAAACATGCTTAAAACGTCAATAAAAATGTTGGTGAGTTATAGGTTTAACCTATATATATCAAATCATAATAATAGACCACAAGATTTCATATTTCAATACACATCCCATACATAGAGATAAAAATCATTCATATGGTGAACACCTGGTAACCGACATTAACAAGATGCATATATAAGAATATCCCCATCATTCCGGGACACCCTTCGGATATGATATATAAGTTTCGAAGTACTAAAGCATCCGGTACTTTGGATGGGGTTTGTTAAGCCCAATAGATCTATCTTTAGGATTCGTGTCAATTAGGGTGTCTGTTCCCTAATTCTTAGATTACCAGACTTAATAAAAAGGGGCATATTCGATTTCGATAATTCAACCATAGAATGTAGTTTCACGTACTTGTGTCTATTTTGTAAATCATTTATAAAACCTGCATGTATTCTCATCCCAAAAATATTTGATTTTAAAAGTGGGACTATAACTCACTTTCACAGATTTTTACTTCGTCGGGAAGTAAGACTTGGCCACTGGTTGATTCACGAACCTATAATAATATATACATATATATCAAAGTATGTTCAAAATATATTTACAACACTTTTAATATATTTTGATGTTTTAAGTTTAGTAAGTCAGCTGTCCTTGTTAGTAACCTACAACTAGTTGTCCACAGTTAGATGTACAGAAATAAATCGATAAATATTATCTTGAATCAATCCACGACCCAGTGTATACGTATCTCAGTATTGATCACAACTCAAACTATATATATTTTGGAATCAACCTCAACCCTGTATAGCTAACTCCAACATTCACATATAGAGTGTCTATGGTTGTTCCGAACTATATATAGATGTATCGACATGATAGGTTGAAACATTGTATACGTGTCTATGGTATCTCAAGATTATATAATATACAATACAAGTTGATTAAGTTATGGTTGGAATAGATTTGTTAACAATTTTCACGTAGCTAAAATGAGAAAAATTATCCAATCTTGTTTTACCCATAACTTCTTCATTTTAAATCCGTTTTGAGTGAATCAAATTGCTATGGTTTCATATTGAACTCTATTTTATGAACCTAAACAGAAAAAGTATAGGTTTATGGTCGGAAAAATAAGTTACAAGTCATTTTTGTAAAGGTAGTCATTTCAGTCGAAAGAACGACGTCTAGATGACCATTTTAGAAAACATACTTCCACTTTGAGTTTAACCATAATTTATGGATATAGTTTCATGTTCATAATAAAAATCATTTTCTCAGAATAACAACTTTTAAATCAAATTTTATCATAGTTTTTAATTAACTAACCCAAAACAGCCCGCGGTGTTACTACGACGGCGTAAATCCGGTTTTACGGTGTTTTTCGTGTTTCCAGTTTTTAAATCATTAAGTTAGCATATCATATAGATATAGAACATGTGTTTAGTTGATTTTAAAAGTCAAGTTAGAAGGATTAACTTTTATTTGCGAACAAGTTTAGAATTAACTAAACTATGTTCTAGTGATTACAAGTTTAAACCTTCGAATAAGATAACTTTATATGTATGAATCGAATGATGTTATGAACATCATTACTACCTTAAGTTCCTTGGATAAACCTACTGGAAAAGAGAAAAGTGGATCTAGCTTCAATGGATCCTTGGATGGCTCGAAGTTCTTGAAGCAGAATCATGACACGAAAACAAGCTCAAGTAAGATCATCACTTGAAATAAGATTGTTATAGTTATAGAAATTGAACCAAAGTTTGAATATGATTATTACCTTGTATTAGAATGATAACCTACTGTAATAAACAAATATTTCTTGAGGTTGGATGATCACCTTACAAGATTGGAAGTGAGCTAGCAAACTTGAAAGTATTCTTGATTTTATGAAACTAGAACTTTTGAAATTTATGAAGAACACTTAGAACTTGAAGATAGAACTTGAGAGAGATCAATTAGATGAAGAAAATTGAAGAATGAAAGTGTTTGTAGGTGTTTTTGGTCGTTGTTGTAGGGATTAGATATAAAGGATATGTAATTTTGTTTTCATGTAAATAAGTCATGAATGATTACTCATATTTTTGTAATTTTATGAGATATTTCATGCTAGTTGCCAAATGATGGTTCCCACATGTGTTAGGTAACTCACATGGGCTGCTAAGAGCTGATCATTGGAGTGTATATACCAATAGTACATACATCTAAAAGCTGTGTATTGTACGAGTACGAATACGGGTGCATACGAGTAGAATTGTTGATGAAACTGAACGAGGATGTAATTGTAAGCATTTTTGTTAAGTAGAAGTATTTTGATAAGTGTATTGAATTCTTTCAAAAGTGTATAAATACATATTAAAACACTACATGTATATACATTTTAACTGAGTCGTTAAGTCATCGTTAGTCGTTACATGTAAGTGTTGTTTTGAAACCTTTAGGTTAACGATCTTGTTAAATGTTGTTAACCCAATGTTTATAATATCAATTAAGATTTTAAATTATTATATTATCATGATATTATCATGTATGAATATCTCTTAATATGATATATATACATTAAATGTCTTTACAACGATAATCGTTACATATATGTCTCGTTTAAAAATCATTAAGTTAGTAGTCTTGTTTTTACATATGTAGTTCATTGTTAATATAATTAATGATATGTTTACTTATCATAGTATCATGTTAACTATATATATATCCATATATATGTCATCATATAGTTTTTACAAGTTTTAACGTTCGTGAATCACCGGTCAACTTGGGTGGTCAATTGTCTATATGAAACATATTTCAATTAATCAAGTCTTAACAAGTTTGATTGCTTAACATGTTGGAAACATTTAATCATGTAAATATCAATCTCAATTAATATATATAAACATGGAAAAGTTCGGGTCACTACAATATGAACTTATTTATAAAAGCTCTTTCTTCATATTAGCGTTTTATACTCTTTAATTCGGGTAGTACCTACCCGTTAAGTTCATACTTAGTAGCTAACATACCATTTCAACTACTACAATTCTATATGAAAAACTAATCACAAAAAAATATATATCATATTCAAACCTTTATACAATAACTTGCAAACTTACAATACCGCTATTTTACATATAGCAGGAAATATAGCACATAAAACTTTGATACAAAGTAGTTGCGAAGATAATTCTAGTTAATAAATAAGGCGTTCAGCAAAGGCAACAAAGACACGTAATTCATACGTCCAGAAACAAGTCATGCATTCTGGTTTTACTAATACCACTTCCCATCCTTGGTCTTGTGGAACGTAACCGTTGTGACCGATAGTATGACAACGTGTTGTAACGTCGTCAAAAGGACGAAGGTTACGTAATGACCAACAGTCTCGTAATAACCTAAAAACCTCATTTCTTACCCCAATTACCGACTCCGTCACTTGTGGGAATGTTTTGTTTAATAGTTGTAGCACGATGTTCTTTTTCTCACTTTGGTGAGAAGCGAACATTACTAACCCGTAAGCATAACATGCTTCTTTATGTTGCATGTTAGCCGCTTTTTCTAAATCATGAAGTCCTATATTCGGATACATTGAGTCAAAATAATTTCTTAACCCGTTGCGTAAAATAGCATTTGGGTTCCCCGCAATATATGCGTCAAAGTAAACACATCGTAACTTATGGGTTTCCCAATGTGATATCCCCCATCTTTCAAACGAAAGCCTTTTATAAACCAAGGCATTCTTGGAACGTTCTTCGAATGTCTTACAAACTGACTTTGCCATAAATAGTTGTGCCGAGGAATTCTGACCGACTCTAGACAAGATTTCATCAATCATGTCTCCGGGTAAGTCTTCTAAAATATTGGGTTGTCTATCCATTTTGTGTTTTTATACTGTAAAATAGACAAGAGTTAGATTCATAAAAGATACTTATTAATACAAGCAATTTTTACATATATCGTAAAGCATAAGCACACTATATTACATATATTACACCGCACAAATACAACTATCTTATTCCGACTCACTCGTTTCTTCTTTTTCGAACTTGGTTCTTTTTGCTAAGTTTTAGGGATATATGATGTTCCCCTAATACGAGCCGTCGTTTTCCACATTGGTCTAGAAAAACCTGGTGGTTTAGAGGTTCCCGGGTTATTGTTACAACTTAAGAAATACGGGTGTTGACGATACATATAAAGTTCATCGGGGTTGGAATCAGATTTCTCTATTTTTATGCCCTTTCCCTTATTGTTCTCTTTTGCCTTTTTAAATTCATTTGGGGTAATTTCTATAACATCATCGGAATCCTCGTCGGGATCCGATTCATCAGAGAATTGGTAATCCTCCCAATATTTTGCTTCCTTGGCGGAAACACCGTTGACCATAATTAACCTTGGTCGGTTGGTTGAGGATTTTCTTTTACTTAACCATTTTATTATTTCCCCCACCGGTTCTATTTCTTCTTCCGGTTCCTCCTCCTCCGGTTCCGATTCTTCTTCCGATTCCGATTCTTCTTTCGGTTCCTCTTCGGGAACTTGTGAATCAGTCCACGAATCATTCCAAATTACATTTGACTCTTCATTATTATTAGGTGAGTCAATGGGACTTGTATTAGAGGTAGACATCTATCACATAATATCAAACACGTTAAGAGATTAATATATCACATAATATTCACATGTTAAAAATATATAGTTTCCAACAAAATTTGTTAAGCAATCATTTTTCAAGTAAACACGGTCGAAGTCCAGACTCACTAATGCATCCTAACAAACTCGATAAGACACACTAATGCAAAATTCTGGTTCTCTAAGACCAACGATCGGATACCAACTGAAATGTCCCGTTCTTATTGATTAAAAATGTTCCATATTAATTGATTTCGTTGCGAGGTTTTGACCTCTATATGAGACATTTTTCAAAGACTGCATTCATTTTAAAACAAACCATAACCTTTATTTCATCAATAAAGGTTTAAAAATTTTTTTTACGTAGATTATCAAATAATGATAATCTAAAATATCCTGTTTACACACGACCATTACATAATGGTTTACAATACAAATATGTTACAACGAAATAAGTTTCTTGAATGCAGTTTTTACACAATATCATACAAGCATGGACTCCAAATCTTGTCCTTATTTTAGTATGCAACAACGGAAGCTCTTAATATTCACCTGAGAATAAACATGCTTTAAACGTCAACAAAAATGTTGGTGAGTTATAGGTTCAACCTATATATATCAAATCGTAACAATAGACCACAAGATTTTATATTTCAATATACATCCCATACATAGAGATAAAAATCATTCATATGGTGAACACCTGGTAACCGACATTAACAAGATGCATATATAAGAATATCCCCATCATTCCGGGACACCCTTCGGATATGATATAAATTTCGAAATACTAAAGCATCCGGTACTTTGGATGGGGTTTGTTAGGCCTAATAGATCTATCTTTAGGATTCGCGTCAATTAGGGTGTCTGTTCCCTAATTCTTAGATTACCAGACTTAATAAAAAGGGGCATATTCGATTTCGATAATTCAACCATAGAATGTAGTTTCACGTACTTGTGTCTATTTTGTAAATTATTTATAAAACCTGCATGTATTCTCATCCCAAAAATATTAGATTTTAAAAAGTGGGACTATAACTCACTTTCACAGATTTTTACTTCGTCGGGAAGTAAGACTTGGCCACTGGTTGATTCACGAACCTATAACAATATATACATATATATCAAAGTATGTTCAAAATATATTTACAACACTTTTAATATATTTTGATGTTTTAAGTTTATTAAGTCAGCTGTCCTCGTTAGTAACCTACAACTAGTTGTCCACAGTTAGATGTACAGAAATAAATCGATAAATATTATCTTGAATCAATCCACGACCCAGTGTATACGTATCTCAGTATTGATCACAACTCAAACTATATATATTTGGGAATCAACCTCAACCCTGTATAGCTAACTCCAACATTCACATATAGAGTGTCTATGGTTGTTCCGAAATATATATAGATGTGTCGACATGATAGGTCGATACATTGTATACGTGTCTATGGTATCTCAAGATTACATAATATACAATACAAGTTGATTAAGTTATGGTTGGAATAGATTTGTTACCAATTTTCACGTAGCTAAAATGAGAAAAATTATCCAATCTTGTTTTACCCATAACTTCTTCATTTTAAATCCGTTTTGAGTGAATCAAATTGCTATGGTTTCATATTGAACTCTATTTTATGAATCTAAACAGAAAAGTATAGGTTTATAGTCGGAAAAATAAGTTACAAGTCGTTTTTGTAAAGGTAGTCATTTCAGTCGAAAGAACGACGTCTAGATGACCATTTTAGAAAACATACTTCCACTTTGAGTTTAACCATAATTTTTGGATATAGTTTCATGTTTATAATAAAAATCATTTTCCCAGAATAACAACTTTTAAATCAAAGTTTATCATAGTTTTTAATTAACTAACCCAAAACAGCCCGCGGTGTTACTACGACGGCGTAAATCCGGTTTTACGGTGTTTTTCGTGTTTCCAGGTTTTAAATTATTAAGTTAGCATATCATATAGATATAGATCATGTGTTTAGTTGATTTTAAAAGTCAAGTTAGAAGGATTAACTTTTATTTGCGAACAAGTTTAGAATTAACTAAACTATGTTCTAGTGATTACAAGTTTAAACCTTCGAATAAGATAGCTTTATATGTATCAATAGAATGATGTTATGAACATCATTACTACCTCAAGTTCCTTGGATAAACCTACTGGAAATGATAAAAATAGATCTAGCTTCAAAGGATCCTTGGATGGCTTGAAAGTTCTTGAAGCAGAATCATGACACGAAAACAATTTCAAGTAAGATTTCCACTCGAAATAAGATTGTTATAGTTATAGAAATTGAATTAAAGTTTGAATATGATTATTACCTTGTATTAGAAAGATAACCTACTGTAAGTAATAAAGGTTTCTTGATCTTGGATGATTACTTGGAATGGATTTAGAAAACTTGGAAGTAAACTTGCAATCTTGGAAGTATTCTTGATTTTATGAAACTAGAACTTTTGGAATTTATGAAGAACACTTAGAACTTGAAGATAGAACTTGAGAGAGATCAATTAGATGAAGAAAATTGAAGAATGAAAGTGTTTGTAGGTGTTTTTGGTCTTTGGTGTATGGATTAGATATAAAGGATATGTAATTTTGTTTTCATGTAAATAAGTCATGAATGATTACTCATATTTTTGTAATTTTATGAGATATTTCATGCTAGTTGCCAAATGATGGTTTCCACATGTGTTAGGTAACTCACATGGGCTGCTAAGAGCTGATTATTGGAGTGTATATACCAATAGTACATACATCTAAAAGCTATGTATTGTACGAGTACGAATACGGGTGCATACGAGTAGATTTGTTGATGAAACTGAACGAGGATGTAATTGTAAGCATTTTTGTTAAGTAGAAGTATTTTTATAAGTGTCTTGAAGTCTTTCAAAAGTGTATGAATACATATTAAAACACTACATATATATACATTTTAACTGAGTCGTTAAGTCATCGTTAGTCGTTACATGTAAATGTTGTTTTGAAACCTTTAGGTTAACGATCTTGTTAAATGTTGTTAACCCAATGTTTATAATATCAAATGAGATTTTAAATTATTATATTATCATGATATTATGATGTACAAATATCTCTTAATATGATCTATATACATTAAATGTCGTTACAACGATAATCGTTAAATATATGTCTCGTTTCAAAATCATTAAGTTAGTAGTCTTATTTTTACATATGTAGTTCATTGTTAATACACTTAATGATATATTTACTTATCATTTAACATAATTAACCAAGTGTATCAATATCTTAATATGATTCATATGTACCTAGTAAGACGTTATAACGATAATCGTTATATATATCGTTTTCGAGTTTCTTAATTTAATAGTCTCATTTTTATGTATATAACTCATTGTTAAAATACCTAATGAGATACATACTTATAATAAAATCATGTTAACTATATATATAACCATATATATGTCATCGTATAGTTTTTACAAGTTTTAACGTTCGTGAATCACCGGTCAACTTGGGTGGTCATTTGTCTATATGAAACCTATTCCAATTAATCAAGTCTTAATAAGTTTGATTGGTTAACATGTTGGAAACACTTAATCATGTAAATATCAATTTCATTTAATATATATAAACATGGAAAAGTTTGGGTCACTACACCATTACGGGGTGACAGCCCAACTCTTGCTTTTAAATTAGATATTTTAAGGGCTTTTTGGTAAATTCATATGAGACCCAACTTTAAGGCTTGGGATCAGTTGTTGGAGTCTCATTAACTCCATTTCCATCTACTTCAACCTCATCCATTCAATTCTAGAGAGAGAGTAAGATCCTAGTGTGAGAAAACTCCTTTTGGAGAAGAAGAAGGAATCTTGCTTAAGCTCAAGTTATAAAGTTTTTCATCTACTTCCTAGCTACATTTTAAGTGTAGTGGTATTCTTTAATCTTAATTTCCTTATTTAATTTGATTAAGGGTTAGGGTTTAGGGTAGATGATGAACTTAAAACCCATTTGTGGGTGAATTGGGTGTTTTGGGTGAATTGGGTGTTTTGGGTGAAATTGGGTCATGTAGACTCAAAGATGACTAACTAGGGTTTTCAAAGTGTTAGATTGATATTTATGAACTTAAATTAGTTAGTAAATTACTAGCACGCCTATATTTATGTAAGTGGGCATTGTGTGGGTTAGTAGATGACCCGAAATGGGTGTGTTGACCTTAAATTGGTCAAATGGGTCAAAATGGATCTAAGTTAGTTAATGTTTGTGATTAATGCATAAACCTTATGTTGAAGTGTGTTTTAAACCTATCTTGGCTAATATTAGGGTTTTGGTGTGAGTTGACCCGATTTTAGGGTAAGTGTCCAAATGGGTCAAAATGACTTAGTAATGGTGAGTGTTGTGAGTTTGACCTACTTGAATGGTTGATTGATTATATGTACATTATAATAGGTGCATTACCTTGAAGATTCAAGCTTGGTTTATTGATTCACCGAAGGCGTAAGGTGAATGGAATAAGTATACATGTACGTATATGATGTGTTTACTTGTAGAAATAGATATGTGTTGTCCAAGTTAGTGATATATGCGTTGTACTCTAACGATTTTAAGAACGGATATATGTTGTCTAATTTAGTGTTATATGTGTTGTACACTAATGATTTATGAATGGATATGTGTTGTCCAATTTAGTGTTATATGTGTTGTACACTAACGATTTTATAAACGGATATGTGTTGTCCAAGGGTTAGTGATATATGTGTTGTGAACTAACGGTTGTTATGAACACCAATGGGAAATTTGAGTACCATTCCTATTACGATTGGTTAACCATGGTTGTATGAATTGTGTATTAGCATATTTAATTATGAACTATATGCTTTTGTTATTGCTAGCTCAAATGTGAATTGCGGTTATTGGTATATGCATAATGTTTTGCATGGTTGTCGAATTGATAGCTTGTGTACGGTATTGTGTAAGTGTTTGCAAGTAGATATATTATATATGTATATGTATAATTATTGCATTCACTAAGCTTATCTTACCCTCTCGTTGTTTACCTTTTTATAGGTTCGGTTGTGGACAAGGGTAAGGGCATTATCTTGGATTAGAGATCCCGCTTTGTTGTTGTTGGACGCTTTTTAGATGTGTTAGCTTTTGAAGTTTGACCGAGGCTTAGGTAGTTTAACCCCAAACACCATGCTCGTAGTGTCGTTTGGTATTTAAACTTAATGTGGTCGAAACTCAAACTTTTGTATGAAACTAGTAAAACGGCCGATGTGGGCCCCGCTTTGTAAAACTTATTTTTATGGTTGATTTGTGTTAGTTTTACATGTTTGAATATGTGGTTAAAAGCATTTTGTCTAATTATGTCGGGAAGTGGCCGATCTTTTTCGCGTATCATGACTTTTTGGATAGACCAGTTTGGCGCGCCGCGCCATGTGCTGTTCCAGCAAAAAAAAAAATTATTTGTTATATTTAAGCGGGTTCGTTTGCAATTTGGTTTGGGTTGTTACAAGTGGTATCAGAGCATGGTCTAAGGGATTTAGGCGACTTGAGATAGGTGCCCAGACTTAGACTTAATTGTGTATGCGCTTTATGCGAGACTTGTAGGAGACGGGTCGGACCGGGAGTTGATTAGTGCTTAGGTTTATGTGAACTAACCTTGCGCTAATTGTTTTGTGTTGTGTTAGCAATCATCAAGCGAGATAGACGTTGTACTAGCAAGATTATGCGACGTGCTCGCGTAACAATGATTAGCTACCATCGTTACGGGTTCAAATCGTGTCAAACAAGCGATGTACGATGATTGTTGAGCAAGATGGGGTAGCGTGGTGTATATGTATATACATATTGTAGCGACCCCGACAAATCGTCAATTGACGGCGTCGACTACTTAGGTCCCGTTGCGTGGTCATAGGTCTTTAACGTGACGTTTGACCAAAGATATGTAAAATTCCTTTCAAAAATAAAGATTGTTTCAAAGTTTACAAGAATTGTTCATCCAAAAGTTACGTTACAAAGTTATAGTTACATGTGAAACCTATGCGACACAGTTTTAAAGAAAGTCAAAAGACGCTCCATGAAATGCATGTATACTCGACATCCAATGCAAGTATCAAATAATGAGCGGAAGCATGTTTCACATAGCATTCAAAGACCTGAGAAAAACATAGAAATCTGTCAACGAAAACGTTGGTGAAATCATAGGTTTAAGTAAGTAAGAGAGTAAAAGTAAGTCGAACCACAAGATTTGCAACATTGATAAAATAGTAGTACATTCTAAAACTTAATATTCACGAGCACCCAATTATCAAGGCTTAACATTCCGTCCATTGAACCCCATTAATAGTGCTAGAACAACACTGTTTCTCGAAAATATATTTCATCTGTGGACGGTAGCTAACCGTCCGAGATGAGGGTTTGTCAAACCCATATGGCCATAAAACATAAGTTCACGCCTACACTTACACACTGCAAGAGTAACTAATGATAATCGAATTGAGAATTTTGTTCTAAACTCGTATGTAGAATGTCTGTTTGCATGTACTTGTGTTCACTTAGTTAAAAGAAGCGTTTATGTTTTCTCATCCTAAAAGTAAGTTCAAAAGAGTAAAAAGTGGGACTATGATCTCACCTTGAGTGCAAGAGTAATAAAGTACTTCAACAAGTAAACGCGTGCAAAGACAAAGCTAGTCTTGACCTAAACATATAGGTTGTATCAATAACGGTAAACACGATAGGTCAAAGATGTTCAATTAGTCCTATGGCTCGCTACGACTCGATTATAAAGCATGTGAATCAAATTGTCAAGTTTCATACAAGATACAAGTATAGAATCATGTTAGAAAGATTGCATAATAATTTGGTTAAGTTTGACAAAAGTCAAACTTTGGTCGGGTCAAAGTCAACGAAAAAGTCAACGCATTCGGGTCGGGTCTCGAACTATTTTTCTGAGGTTTTTATTCATATATAAGCATGTTAGAACAAGTCTCATGTGAATCGGAGGTCCATAGCGTGCCAAACATTTTTCTTATTTTGACCAAGGAGGTCAGAGCCTGGACACAACTTATGCCGCGCCGCGGCCCACAATTGTCGCGTCGCGACAATACACGGGAGCTGGTACCTGGCCAGTTTCAAATGTTCAAGTCTTGATCCAAAATTTGTTTTAGCACAAAATGCAAACCGTAAACATTTAGAACTCGCACCTTATATCATTGGAAAGCTCTTTTGACAAGGAACATAACTAAACATGTTTCATCAAACAAAAACATCATTTCCAATAACCAATTTCTCGTCATGTGATCATTTAAAGTCCATTTTCAAGTTTCAAGTTTACAAAATGCATTTTAAGTTTCGGGAATCCAATTCACACATATGATATGCCGTTTTGAAGGTAATGAAACATGCATTACAACTAAACACTAACAATTAACATTTCATGGCATTCAAGCATGAAAAAGTTCATCTCAAGAACGATCAAACCCTAATCAAGAATCACAAAATCATTAATCATGTTTTTAAAGTTTTACAAATCAACCTACACATCAAAATGAAGCTAGTGATACTAGTAACACAATTAATGAAAGGACCCGTTCATATACATTATAAACAATTCACAATAGTTGATTACATCGCGAGGTATTTGACCTCTATATGATACGTTTTACAAACATTGCATTCGTTTTTAAAAGACAAACTTTATTTACATCAAAAATTGACGGCATGCATGCCATTTCATATTACATCCAACAATAATTAACTTAATATTAATCTTGATGAACTCAACGACTCGAATGCAACGTCTTTCAAAGTATGTCATGAATGACTCCAAGTAATATCCTTAAAATGAGCTAATGCACAGCGGAAGATTTCTTTAATACCTGAGAATAAACATGCTTTAAATTGTCAACCAAAAGGTTGGTGAGTTCATTAGTTTATCATAATCAATCATTTCCGTAATAGTAATAGACCACAAGATTTTAGTTTCCATAAATATCCGTACACTCGCAAGTGTATAAAAGTATTCTATAAGTTGTAGGCACCCGGTAACAAGCCTTCACGTTCATGTTTTACCCTCTGAAGTACACCAGACCAGGTGTGTTTAATATAACTTCGAAGTACTAAAGCATCCCATAGTCAGGATGGGGTTTGTCATGCCCAATAGATCTATCTTTAGGATTCGCGCCTACCGTACATAGACAAGTAGTTTAATGTTACCAAGCTAAGGGTATATTTCTGGTTTAAACCCACGTAGAATTTGTTTTAGTACTTGTGCCTATTTCGTAAAACATTTATAAAACAGCACATGTATTCTCAGCCCAAAAATATATATTGCAAAAGTAATTAAAAAGGGAGCAAATGAAACTCACAATACTGTATTTCGTAGCAATTATGTATATGACGGCACTGAACAAGTGTAGGGTTTGTCTCGGATTCACGAACGTATCAATATTGTGATTCAATATTGCAGGAAAGTACGTAGACGCAACAAAAATGATAAACGTTAGGTTGACCTGACGAGCAATACCCTCGAACAATACCCATAACCTCCATAGCTATAACCCATAATTTCCTTAGCTCTATCCCGTTTGAAAACTTATTTTAAAATCGTCTGAATATAACTCCGTCGTAGTATTTTATGTATACTAATAATATCTTGAAATTATACTAAGTAAATATATATATGTAATTCGATTGAGAGAGTTTAGAGAAATATATTTTCAAGTTTCTATGAAATAATGAAACCTATTGAATTCTATTTATAATAGATTTTTGAATTATTAAAGTGAATTATTAAAGTATGAATTATTAAAGTGAATTATTAAAGTATGAATTATTAAATTTAATTATTAAAGTATGAATTATTAAAGTGAATTATTAAAGTATGAATTATTAAAGTGAATTATTAAAGTATGAATTATTAAAGTGAATTATTAAAGTATGAATTATTAAAGTTAAAGTAAAGTAAAAGTAAAATAAAGGTAAAGTTATAGTATAGTAAAAGTATAAAACTATGTACGTATAATACGCGTATTAATTTAAATCATTATATATATATTTAATAAAATAAAATATAAATATCGTTATCTTTATCATACTGGTTAAGTAATGAGTTGTCAAAAGTGGTTCTAGATATTTATCAAAGTTATATACGTTTTAATAATAAAGTTCTTTTTAAACTGAAAACGTTTTTGTACGCTTGAAACTAAATCGAGTACTTATAAATTTGGTTTTCCAAAATTAATTATATTCCAAATCATCCTTTAAAAAGGTTTTATCTATATCGTAAAACATTTTCAATATTATGAAAACTAATCATTATCTTACCAAAAGACACGAGACAATCATTGTAAAGCATGCATTGAAAGTTAAGCAGGAATCTCCACTAACTTTTGTCTAATTCTCGTTAATGAAACTTTTGTTCTTACTTGTAAATCACATTACCAAATATTCCGAATACCGCTAAAAAGAAATGATTTCTCAAATAAACGTGGACCTCATAACAGAGACTCGTAATCATAATTCAATGTATCTGATAATTTAATCATATGATATTATCTTTTAATTCCATCGATAAACATATTGAAACAAATACTTTTATGTAAAGTATTTTATATCTAATACTTTGTTAATGTTTTCAATTAATAAGTATATATTATATATACATATCAGTATACACATAAATGTTCGTGAATCGTTGAGCATAGTCAAAGGGTAATTGATTACATGAATATATATTTCAAAACTTTCGAGACTCAATATTACAGATTTTGCTTATCGTGTCGGAAACATATAAAGATTAAAGTTTAAATTTGATCGGAAATTTCCGGGTCATCATAGTACCTACCCGTTAAAGAAATTTCGTCCCGAAATTTGATTGAGGTCGTCATGGCTAACTATAAAAATGTTTTCATGGCGAATATGAGTTGAAAATAGAGTTTCATCATCATTGAGTAATATAGATAAAGCAATTTGATTATACGAAGAGTATAAGTGAAGCTATCGCAAGAGAGTGAAATGAGTAAATGTAGAATCGTTTTAACTGATGACGTAGTTATGATTGATTTCCGGAATTCATGCGATTTAAAGAAAATCTTCGTAATAAGATTTGGTTCTTCGGCGATTTAGGAAATTAGGATCTTCTTTGATTAAATGCAATAATCTGTTTCGATTGACCTGTCGGATATTTTACTATAAATCCACCCCCTTCTTTTCCTTATTTTCCATATCTAACATCTTCTATTCTTTCTCCTCAATTCATTCTTTAAACATTCGTTAATATGCTCCATCCAGTACTGATTCTTGATATACTCCTAACTTTCATATCTGTCATTCTTCTCTTTCATCTACCACCGGAGGATTTTATTCACTTCTACTATTACCTTGGGGTTATAGTATTTTTAATTTTCCCGTGCCTTTACGTGGCAATACGTATTGATATGTACGGTTTGTAATTTATGTGTTGTTGTCGAGCTTTATATTTTCTTTTATATTCAAGAGTTCCATACTTTTGTCTCATCTTCCCGACTTCAAGTCAAGCGAATAATGGTCCGGAATTCGTAGGTATGGATTTTGAAATGAACATAGTTAATGTTCTTAAGAAGGAAATCGTAATTGCACGATCTTGATTTGGTAAATTACCAGAATATCCGAAAAGATAGAACTATCAAGAAGATATGTTCTTAATATTTTTGGAAATTGGGTAGAATGTAAGAGTCGTGTAAATGGCACATGATGACGGTATGTTCTGTGAATCATCACGTTCCATTAAAAACTCAGCATGACTTACTGTAATATAATCACGTTGATCAAGTGTCATTATATTATACTAACTCATGCTTCAGTTCCCAACACTACTTCAAAACATTCATATTTTAAACTCGAAGATTTCAGCATTTAGAACTAAAATAGTTTCTTTTATGATATAACACAGATAGCATGAAGAGGTAATGGTTTCAGGTAAGAATACTTATGGAAATATCTTCAGAAATATGGAGGATATTTATAATGGAAGATATGATGATATCTTAGAATATTTAAGATAAGATGATGATGAAGAATATTGTCCACAAAGGTTTTAGAGTAAGGAGCAAGGTATTCGTTAATGACTTCATCAGAAACAGAATCATCAGGATTCTTTAAATACAGTGTTTGGTCCTTGTATTTTTCCTTGGTGTCCTTCATGGTCTACTCAATCCGTTTTTCAGTTCCAAACCTTCTCTTTTTCTCAGCTTTACTACCATACCATTCTTTATCATCAAACTTTTGACTGTTAAAGTCGTTTACAGTTTTTGCTGCTTCATCAGTATTTTGAGAACTAATTCGTAATTCAGGGTGTTTTTCAGAAACTTCACATTCAAAGTATGTAAGTATTGGCGTTAGGCGTTATATGTATACATATAACTGTTAGCGTAGAATCGCTGCGAATTTCAAAATACTGATTACTGATTCCCTGTAGTTGGTATGACAATTATTGTTACAGGATGTAGGTGAGTACATGATGGGGTTTCAATGAATAAGTATAATGACTTTTCAGAGAGGTTTAAGTTGAAGTTTATTAAAGTTGTTGATAAGTTTACTGCTAATGTGGCGAGATATAAAAGGTTTCCCGGTAACAATGATGAAGGGGTAATTGTATAAACAATTGAAGGTGATTTGCTGGAGCCGTGACAAAACTGTCTACTTTGGAAAGATGTGGAAAATTTATATTTGGTAATAAATGTCAAAGGGTCTGACACGGATACATGTTAAACTATAACTTTGGTTTCGAGAGCTTTTCAGGTGCATGACGGTGGGTAATGTGTGGTTGGATCATCATCTCGCGTATCTTCAGGAATTTCGAAGGGTTTGAACACATATGATGTTCTAGGATTTTGAATTTTACAATTATTCTTCTGGGTTCCATGAATAGAAATGATGTTCTAGTACAGTTTTGAAGTCAAAGTATAGTTTTGATAGGTGCAGGAATCTAAGAGTGATGATTTCGGTTATTTCTCGAATTGAATTCTGAAATTTCAAAATCAGAATATGTAATTAGATTCGAATGAGTATGGTTGTTTTGATTTCTATAAAAGAATGTGTATTGTTGTAAAAGTAGGGAGTATAGTTGATGATTGTTGAATCAGAATCGAAGAATGTAACATATTAATTGTGAATTTAAATATCTCTCGGGTATTACCTACCCGTTAAAAAAAATTCATGAGTAATGTTTTGTACCAGAGAATTTTATTACAATCTTTATGAAAATATATGTATATTTTCTTTCGATGTAATACAGATTTAATGAGTTAATATCATATTAAGCTCATTTGATTTTCGGCTTGAATTAGAAATGAATAATCTCTAAAACATTAGAGATTACATAATCTTCACAAAGTATTTCACTACTGTGATTAATACTTCATTTTTTATTCTTATAGATATTTCCTTAGTGAACTATGCTGATGCTCATAGAACTCTTGCTAACTTCGCAAGATACGAATGTTGTTTTCTAGAAAGTTTCGAGTGCATCGAAGATGAAAGTGTAAAATCAAACATGTTGTTGAATGATACACTTGGTTTATTATGAAACCGAATTCATTTAATTGAAGCAGAGATTGTAGTTAACGATGGTTAGGTTGTTAACGAAGGATGTACATCATAGCATATTAGTAATATGAATTTAACCGAGTAGTATCTACCCTTTTTCAATTCATACTCAATAGCTTAGTACGAAAGATTTATTATAGTTTCAGAATTCATATATATAAATATCTATAAATTCTTCAGAAAGAATGAGTTAATACTTCATAACTCGTTGATACAATATACGTGTTGTTGATTTGTGATGATATCCACAGTAATTTCTTGAACTGGCGGAGCTTATATGTTATAAGTGCTGCTAGTGCTGATGATGCTGGTATAACAAGTCTAGTTTGTAAATCACACAACATTCTTGTCAGGGTTTCGATTCTTCTTTCTATCATTTCTGTCCACTTATCTGATTTATGGTTAAGGCTGAAATAGATAATCTCTAAGACTTTAGAGATTACATAATCACCACATAATGTTTCTCCGATCAATACTTCATCGTTTGTTATTGTTGGTACTCCTTAGTATTTATGGTGCATGTGATATTGATATCTGAGGTACAGGTTGTGATGTTGAGGCGTGTGATGCGGACGTGATTGTTGATGGTGGTAATGATACTGTTGGTGTTGATGATGGTGATACCGTTGATGCCGGTGATGCTGCTGGTGCTTAGGGTATTGAGGCTTGCGATGTTGATGTTACTGGCGGTACTGGTTATACTGCTGGTGCTGCTGATGGTGTTTGTAATCTTTACACCATATGTTCCAGAGCCACTACTCGAGCGCGAAGTTCGTTAACTTCTGCTAGTACACCGGGATGATTGGCGGTTGGAGCGAGCGAAATAATAAGATTCATAATATGAGATAGTATATAATCGTGACGAGATACTCTAGCAATGAGTGAGAAAATGGTGTCTCGAATAGGTTCACCGGTAAGTGCTTCAGGTTCATCGCCAAGAGGGCAATGTGGTGGATGGAAAGGATCGCCTTCTTCTTGTCTCCAATGATTGAGTAGACTATGAACCCATCCCCAATTCATCCAGAATAGATGATGGTAGATTGGTTGATCCATTCCGGTGACGCTGCTTTCGGAGCTCAGGTAGATATTCATATCGGAATAGCTGTCAGAATCTGAGGAGTTCGAACTGGTTGAGAGATCCATCTCGTATGATCAGGGAAAGAATTTTTGGTATGAAATAGATTTTAGATTTGGTATTCTTCAATACATAATTTACATATGTGTATATAATACCAAAATCCCATAAATTATGGAGGAATCTTTGAAAGATGTCAGTTAAAGTTCACAGTAACAGATACGATAAGATATTAATTAGCAGATATGCTAAGGTGTGAATTTGTCTATACACTATTTTGCAATAAATGCAGAAAAATGCGTCTAGACTTAAGAATGATAAGCAGGTAATTTCCTAAGGATGATAAGTAGATGATTTCCGACTAAAAATGATAAGCAAAACTTTTGACATGCAGAAACGGTCGAAGTCCAGACTCACTAATGCATCTTAACGACTATCTGTTAGACACACTAATGTAAGACCTGGTTCGCTAAGACCACCGCTCTGATACCAACTGAAAGGACCCGTTCATATACATTATAAACGATTCACAATAGTTGATTACATCGCGAGGTATTTGACCTCTATATGATACGTTTTACAAACATTGCATTCGTTTTTAAAAGACAAACTTTCTTTACATCAAAAATTGATGGCATGCATGCCATTTCATATTACATCCAACTATAATTGACTTAATATTAATCTTGATGAACTCAACGACACGAATGCAACGTCTTACAAAGTATGTCATGAATGACTCCAAGTAATATCCTTAAAATGAGCTAATGCACAGCGGAAGATTTCTTTAATACCTGAGAATAAACATGCTTTAAAGTGTCAACCAAAAGGTTGGTGAGTTCATTAGTTTATCATAATCAATCATTTCCGTAAAAGTAATAGACCACAAGATTTCAGTTTTCATAAATATCCGTACACTCACAAGTGTATAAAAGTATTCTATAAGTTGTAGGCACCCGGTAACAAGCCTTAACGTTCATGTTTTACCCTCTGAAGTACACCAGACCAGGTGTGTTTAATATAACTTCGAAGTACTAAAGCATCCCATAGTCAGGATGGGGTTTGTCATGCCCAATAGATCTATCTTTAGGATTCGCGCCTACCGTACATAGACAAGTAGGTTAATGTTACCAAGCTAAGGGTATATTTCTGGTTTAAACCCACGTAGAATTTGTTTTAGTACTTGTGCCTATTTCGTAAAACATTTTATAAAACAGCGCATGTATTCTCAGCCCAAAAATATATATTGCAAAAGCAATTAAAAAGGGAGCAAATGAAACTCACAATACTATATTTCGTAGCAATTATGTATATGACGGCACTGAACAAGTGCAGGGTTTATCTCGGATTCACGAACGTATCAATATTGTGATTCAATATTGCAGGAAAGTATGTAGACGCAACGAAAATGATAAACGTTAGGTTGACCTGACGAGCAATACCCTCAAACAATACCCATAACCTCCATAGCTATAACCCATAATTTCCTTAGCTCTATCCCGTTTGAAAACTTATTTTGAAATCGTCTGAATATAGCTCCGTCGTAGTATTTTATGTATACTAATAATATCTTGAAATTATACTAAGTAAATATATATGTAATTCGATTGAGAGAGTTTAGAGAAATATATTTTCAAGTTTCTATGAAATAATGAAACCTATAGAATTCTATTTATAATAGATTTTTGAATTATTAAAGTGAATTATTAAAGTATGAATTATTAAAGTGAATTATTAAATTATGAATTATTAAATTGAATTATTAAAGTATGAATTATTAAAGTATGAATTATTAAAGTGAATTATTAAAGTGAATTATTAAAATATGAATTATTAAAGTATGAATTATTAAAGTGAATTATTAAAGTGAATTATTAAAATATGAATTATTAAAGTGAATTATTAAAGTATGAATTATTAAAGTGAATTATTAAAGTATGAATTATTAAAGTTAAAGTAAAGTAAAAGTAAAGTAAAGGTAAAGTTATAGTATAGTAAAAGTATAAAACTATGTACGTATAATACGCGTATTAATTTAAATCGTTATATATATATTTAATAAAATAAAATATAAATATCGTTATCTTTATCATACTGGTTAAGTAATGAGTTGTCAAAAGTGGTTCTAGATATTTATCAAAGTTATATACATTTTAATAATAAAGTTCTTTTTAAACTGAAAACGTTTTTGTACGCTTGAAACTAAATCGAGTACTTATAAATTTGGTTTTCCAAAATTAATTATATTCCAAATCACCCTTTAAAAAAGTTTTATCTATATCGTAAAACATTTTCAATATTATGAAAACTAATCATTATCTTACCAAAAGACACGAGACAATCATTGTAAAGCATGCATTGAAAGTTAAGCAGGAATCTCCACTAACTTTTGTCTAATTCTCGTTAATGAAACTTTTGTTCTTACTTGTAAATCACATTACCAAATATTCTAAATACCGCTAAAAAGAAATGATTTCTTAAATCAACGTGGACCTCATAACAGAGACTCGTAATCATAATTCAATGTATCTGATAATTTAATCATATGATATTATCTTTTAATTCCATCGATAAACATATTGGAACAAATACTTTTATGTAAATTATTTTATATCTAATACTTTGTTAATGTTTTCAATTAATAAGTATATATTATATATACATATCAGTATACACATAAATGTTCGTGAATCGTTGAGCATAGTCAAACGGTAATTGATTACATGAATATATATTTCAAAACTTTCGAGACTCAATATTACAGATTTTGCTTATCGTGTCGGAAACATATAAAGATTAAAGTTTAAATTTGATCGGAAATTTCAGGGTCATCACAATTAAAACATGAACTTTAACAATTTAACAACATTTAATCTTCCAAAATCAAAGATTAAGCAAACCCATTTTCAAGTGTTCAAACTAGTTACTCAAAACAACAAATCGAACAAACAAAACATATATTCATATTATACACGAGCCATAGACACTAATTAATACTTTTATAATTCAAAAACATCAAGAACACAAAATCTAGTAATTTTAGAAAGTTACCCAAATGAGATGAAATTGGTATCAAGTCGAAGAGGATGAAGAGAGGATTCCAAATATGTAATTTGTTTTGATGTTAGCCTCCAAATCCGAAATTAGATGATTAATCTTGTTTGAGTTCTTGAGAGGAAAATGGAAGTATGAAAAGAGAGAAAGAGAGAAAATGAGAGGAGGAGGTTGAAGGTTTGACTAGTTGACCTAGTCAAATCTTTGGCCTCTTTGCAAGTTTAGTCCCTCTAGTTCGGGTGCGGGTGCGTGAATTAACCAAACGAATTATTTTGAATTACACGAGAGTACGAGAGATGTTATAATCCAATAACGAAAATATTTTAAGAATGTTAGCTAATGGAGGCTACGAATTGAGATACTGAGGATATTATTACAATAAAAAGACGGGCGTTAAAATAATTTAACGAAAAAATGCGGGATGTTACATTACCCACACCTTAAAAGAAATTTCATCCCGAAATTTAGTTGGAAGCAATAGTCGTTGCTTCTTACTCGAGACCTTACGTTGTCAATGCTATGAATAAGTGAAGATACGTCCTTGGGCATTCCCACAAATTTTGACAGTCGAGATTTCAGTTTGTATTAAGACTTGGTTTTACGATCCAAAATTTCAACCAGTTTCCCATGAAGGGGAGTTTGCCATCAATAGTAAGTTTATCTAGGAGAGTAGTACGTTCCTGTTCTGTAGGACACGTCTCTAAGTTTGTTGGATGGAACGTAGGTTAAACAGAAACTTAATTGAGTCGGAAGTTCTAAACGGTAGGAGCGGTTCCAATGCGCCCCAAGGTTTCAAAAGGATTAATATTTCGCGGATTTAACTTTCCCTTATTCCCGAAACGGATTACACCTTCCCAAGGTGCGAGTTCTCAATATTACACGGCTACTGACTTGGGATTCGAGAGGTTTACGTCGAATATCGGTATAGCCCTTTTGGCGACTACGGGTCGTCTTGAGTCCTTCTCGGACTTGGACGATCTCAACTGTTATTTCTTGAATGAGTTCGGATTCGGTGATTTGCATGCCACATGCTTTGATCCAATGAATAGGGGTATGACATTTGCGGTCATATAGGGTTTCGGAAGTGCGGCGTTAATACACGAATGGTAACTGCTGTGTGAGAGGAGACAACTAAAGGCAACAATACAAGTTTGTAACATGTCTTTCCAAGATGTGAAATGTACGTTTGTTTGGTCCGTTGGTTGTGGATGATATACGGCACTCATGTTTAAACGTGTCCCTAAGGTTCCTTGTAAGGCATCCCGAATTTAGAAGTGAGACGAGTATCCCGATCTGAAATTTTAATGGAGATGGTATGCCGTGCCGAGCTAGAATTTTCTTTAATACACATTTGAACAGGTTTCGTTTCTCAAGAGGTCCGCACCGCGGAAGATCCATCGGTTCCCGAAAGGGGTTGTTAGGACTATTCACCATCGTGGCGAATACTAATATAATGTGAAGAGTTTCTCTCTCCATTGAGAAGTTTTATAAAAAGTTTCCTTACACGGAAGTGCGAGCGATAAGACAGGAGTGAAATGAGAACTTAGAATAGGATGAGTTCACACCTTGAGGTAACCATGTCGCGCACTTAGTGGTCGAATGTTGAGGCTTGGTGGGATAACGAGATAGTACACATAGTTGTATGATAAGTCAAAGAAGAGTAAAGCATCCTTGGATTGGGTGTTATCTTAAGTTCTAGTAATATCAGGCGGAAAATGGTGAAATAACAGGGCTATGTAATGTGGCACGTTTTGATGAGAAGGTTGATCGGGTCCATGATTAAGTATTCAAATTTTTCGAGCAAATTAACGAATTTCAGTTTCCTTGATTTCGAGTCGAGAGAGTATGCCTTTCGGGCGTTCAAGTAGAAATATTTCCATATTTGAGTTCCAGTGTGCTAAATGAATTTAGCTAGTAAGGTTTGTGTGAAAGATCATGTTCAAAGTTCGGACACGGAGAGGTTTAAATTTTTCCCTCAGTGAGTTAACGAGTTTAAAGGTTGTGCAACACGAGAAAAGTCAGAAATGAATCTTCAGTGATAACCGGCGAGATCTAAGATTTTACGAATACAAGTCTGAGTCGTGAGGGTTTCCCGATTACGTGTGGTTCCGATTGCGAGATGTATTGAGATACTTTGACCACTAACAACATGGTCTAAAAATTGAACTTCGTTTAACCAAAATTCTCACTTGGAGAATTCGGTATAGAGTTGCTCTTTTCTCAAGTGTTCGAGCGTAAGTCGGAGATGTTGTTCGTTTTCTTCTTCGCTTGAATAGGTTTAGAACATCAATTATAAGTACGGTAACGATTTGTCTAAATAAGTTTGCACACGCGGCTCTGGAGGTTTATGAATACAGACGGAGCCTTAGATTAACTGAACGGTACTAAGAGAGATTTACAACTATCGTAGCGAGTTCGGAAAATGGTTTAGGAGATATCGTCTCCCTCAACCCCCAATTGATGATAACAAGGATGGAGATCGATTTGGTATACTCACGAGATCCTCGTACTTGATCAAGAGGTCATTGATACGGGGAAAAAGAATATCAGTTCTTAACCGGAAATTATTTAGTTTATACAAGACGATAGGGAAACATTTCTTCTTAACGAATAGGTTTTGAGCTCCTCAGATCTATAGGTGTCAAGTCAAAATTCAAATTATCCACCCAATAAGTTTAACGTACATCCTCCGATATAAATTTGGTGGCACACAATAGTTTTTCGTGGGTCACTTGAATGGCCTAAGTAATATCTAAGGGGGAGTGGTGGAGTGCAAAGAGTACGAGTTAAAGTCTTGGTTATAAAACGTCTAACGGTAACCGAATCGAATAAGTATGAAATATGCGGGTTGTTGTGAAGAAACGTACCCGTGACTAGTCCATCATCATCTCGGGCATCCTAGGTGTCGATGTTGAAAGTTCAACGGCGGGCGTTGGGGTAGGATTTCTTCTTTGGGCACGCATTCCTATAATGACCCGGTTGGCCACATTCGAAACAAACAACCGCCCTTGGCGCATTGGGCATATTTTGAGCGACGGTAACGGTACTTTTACAAATATGGGCCACATGGCCACTTCTTTGACACCTGATGCAAAATGGTTTGCCACATTCACCCAAATGATGTTTGCGACATTCGTTACAGTAGGGCAGGTTTCCGGCATACCCTTTCTTGCCGTCGGAGGTGAAGGACTTCTTGGTGAAGTTGTTGTTGTAGTTGCTCGATGGAGAGGCTTCCCATTTTCTTTTGTTGTTACCCGGTTGGTCCTCGGCCGTTGGTGTCGGCGCTTCAATTTCATTCACCGTTTTTATAGATTGTGTAATGACCCGGATTTTTCCGATCGTTATATACTTATAAGTTTAATATTTACATATATTAAACCTTACCAACATGTTAAGCAATCTAAATTGTTGAGACTTATGTTTTTGAAAAGAGTTTTACACAACGTTTGACCGTCCAATTTGACCGATGATATCACGAACTATATAACATACGATAATTATACGTTTGTGTATATATATGTATATATATAAATTTACCATAATCTAAGGATGGTTTAACATCTCATTGTATACTAATAACAAGGGATTATAAGTATACTTTAAAACTACTAACTTATGTTTTCCAAACGATAACTATACGTAACGTTCATTGACATAAATACTTAAAACTTATGATGCTTATACATGTATTGTATAGATATGTATTTAATCACTTTTAAAGGGCTTTTATACATAAAACAATATAAGTATATTTACAAAAGATAGTTATATTTTAATTCTAGTTCCGTTTTCTCAAGATTTTTACACGTATATCTGGAGTATATGTACTCGTAGTGTACGCAGCATCTATACGTATTTACTATTGGTATATACACATAAAATCAACTTATAATCAGTCCTATAGTTGCCCTCATCAAGAGGTAAACTCATTTTAACATCTAGCATCAATAATTACACAAGGTTTCAAGATAAAATTTTGTTTTTGTCTCCCATGAAAACGCCATTTAATGGCTATAAGTATCATCATTTTGATTCAATTTCTATCTTCATTTCTTAGCTAAACACACACACTTTCATAACCCTTAAACACCTACTTCAATTCAGCAAGTTACCATGAAGATCTAGCCATAAAAACAAGCCTTAATCTTCATAAGAAAAACCTTCTAAGAACACTTCAATAATCCTTCCAAGTAAACAAGTTTACTTCCAACCTTTTGATCTAACTCCACCACTCTTTGATTCCAAGATTATTTCTTATCTTTTGCAGTAACTTTGTCCAAGTAACTTGAGGTAATAACCTTGTTCATAATCTTATTCGATTCATATTCATATAGCTATCTTATTTTGTGTTGTAAAATTTTAACAACAAGAACATAGTTTGAATGATTTCAAACTTGTTCGCAAACTAAATACATCCGTCTAAATTAACTTTTAAAACACTTCAAGACCAGTAATATATCATAAGGATATGCTAACTTAACAAGATACAACTTGATTTTACAAAGAACACCTTAAAACTGAATCTACATCGTTGGAGTGCAACCGGGGGCTGTTTTGGGTTGGATAAATAAAAACTATCTTGAACTTTGAATTGGAAGTTCATGTTCTGTAAAAATGATATTTCTTATGAATATGTTAACACATAAAAATTTCATTGTTTAACTCAAAGTGTAAGTATTTTTAGAAAAATGATCATTAAATGTTGTTTTTATGATGGAAAATGATCACTTTCATAAGTTTCACCAAAGTTTGACCTATAACCTGTGATTTCGAGTACAAACTAAGGTATTTACAGTTAATATTTTTAAAATTTGACTCGATCCAAGGAAGTGGCAAGTTGAACCAACAAAAACGGAGTTGTAATGAAGAAACTACGACTAAAACAAGATTGGGTATCCGAAGCTAGTTTAGCTACGAAAATATTTGGAGAAAAAGTAAATTAATCATATCTTTTCTAATTAATATGATATTTTATATATAATTACTTATGATTTGATTTTATATATTTCAAGACCACCCGTAAACAACACGAGAAGATTAATCATAAGACCTCATGATTGTACGCAACACGTCATTTGACAACACGGTACTTTATGTACGCAACACGTCATTTGACAACATGGTACCATGGGTTGAGATTAATTCTAATCAATACGAATACGATGGGGTCTTTATTTATTTTATTGAGCAACTAATTGTGGACCACTAACATCAGACTGCTAACTACGGACTAAGAAAACATTAAAAGTATTATAAGTACATATATATATATATATATATATATATATATATATATATATATATATATATATATATATATATATATATATATATATATATATAACGATTACTTGAAAAGAAAATATGTTGATATATTATATATATGGTTATTTTCGTGATATCTATCGGAGACCAAGTCGAGTTAAATACCTTCAAGGCAAAAGTGAGTATATAGTCCCACTTTTAAACTCTAAATATTTCGGGATGAGAATACATGCATTTTATGATTTACGTTATGGACACAAGTGATTAAAAATATATATTCTATGTTGAGTTGTACCACTTGCATACTTCCCTGTAACTTGGTAACTACTATTTACATGAGGTATTGTAAACGCGAATCATGTTGATAGATCTATCGGGCCTGACAACCCCAACCGGACTGGACGACCAGTATTCAACGGTTGCACAGTACTTCGTTTCGGTTACTACACTTGGTACGGTGTAGTAAGATTTCATAATAAAGGGAATATGTGATATTGATTAAATGTTAAGTATGGTTATCAAGTGCTCAACAACTTAGAATATTTTTATTAAAACGTTTATATATGAAATCTTGTGGTCTATATTTATAACGCTGCCGGCATTAAACCTATATCTCACCAACTTTATGTTAATGTTTTAAGCATGTTTATTCTCAGGTGATAACTAAAAGCTTCCGCTGCAACATGTTGAATTTAAGCAAGATCTTGAGTATGCATATTTGTATCAAAAATAAAACTGCATATCGGAGGATTTGTAATGTAAAATATGTTGGAAGTCGTATTGTTATTATCACATGAAAAGTTTGTAAGTCTAAGATTAAAATAAACGATAATCATTATTAAGTTGTTTAAACCTTGTATTTGTAATAAAAGCTATGGTTTGTATTGTAAAAACGAATGCAGTTTTTGAAAAATGTCGCATATAGAGGTCAATACCTCGCGATGAAATCATATGTTATTATATTTGTCCTTATGGTTTAGGACGGATTTTGACATGTGGTATCAGAGCGTTGGTCTTAGAGAACCAGAAAATTTGCATTAGTGTGTCTTATGGAGTTTGTTAGGATGAATTCGTGAGTCTGGACTTTGACCGTGTTTGATTTAGAAAACTATTGCTTATGCTTGTTGGTTAAAATTTAATATGTAAATATTATGTGGTACTAATGTGCTAGTTGTTATGTGATAGATGTCTGGTTTAGAACTTGTTATCACATTCAGCGACTCCTAACCAGAATCTTCAGATGGTGTTCCAGTCATTAACCTATCCGATGATGAAAACGACACCTTTGGGGAAGACTCACAATTTTTGGATGAATCAATTGAAGAGGAACATGAAAGTGATCCTGAGGAGGAAGAAATACAGGAAATTACGAAAGACAAGTTCGAAAGAGGAAAGAAACGAAAGGCTACTGAATTGGAAAATCCAAATCCCAAGTTTAGTGAGGATGTTGTGGCACCAACTCCACCAGACACTTCCACCCCTATTCCCGCTATTGCTATTAGTTCTATCCCGGCATCCAGTTCTTCAGCCCCTCATCCAAAACGCAGGGAGACAGTCAAGATAACCTTTAAGCGATTTCTTTGAACACAAACGTTTTGGGTTAAATGATGCGCTGTTGTTTTGAACCATGGGATCATATAACGTTTTGTATAATATTACTAGTGTGGTTTGCTTAATGTTTGATATAAGATAAGCATATGTAAAATAGTGAAGTGTGAAATGCAATAATTTTCCATGGTTGAGTATTATTTGGATGGTAGTAACTAATTTCTGTACTAAGCTATTAAGTATGAACTTTAACGGGTAGGTACTACCCTAGATATAATTATAAAACGCTAATAAGAAGAAAAGGCTTTTATAATAATAACTGGTTCATATTATTAATAAGCTACGATGTACTGTAAATACATACTACATCTATAATATTCCATGTGAATAATTATTTTTTTCATTCTTATTGAAGATTATGGCGCGATTGAACCGAATGACGGAACAAGAAATCGAGGAACTCATCAATCAGCGAGTGGACGACAGAATGTTATGGGTCGAGGCTGCAAGAGGTGCTGCAGTTAACCCAAATCCTTGTATGGGATGTACTTACAAAACTTTTCAAGGTTGCAAGCCCTCATCATTCAGTGGAACAGAAGGACCGGTCGGTTTAACCCGGTGGATCGAAAAGATTGAGTCTGTGTTTAAAATCAGTGGTTGTATTGAGAAGGACATGACCAAGTATGCATCGTGCACCCTACAAGATAGTGCACTCACATGGTGGAAAAACTATGTGAAGGACGTAGGAGGAGATTTAGCATATGATACTCCCTGGAAAGAATTCAAAACAATGCTAATCAACGAGTATTGTCCAAGGAACGAGGTTAGGAAGTTGGAAACTGAATTACGAAGCCTGAAAGTTATTGGTACTGAACTCACCAACTACAATCAGCGATTCATGGAATTAGCTTTGCTATGTCCCGAATTGGTACCAACCAAAGAACGGAAGATAGAACTGTACAAAGATGGTTTGCCTAAAAATGTCAAAGCAAATGTTACAGTATCGAAACCCAAGACTATTCATGAAGCCATCACCATGGCAAACGAGTTGATGGACCAGATTATTCTGGATAAGAACACCGATGTCAAGACATCAGAAAACAAAAGAAAGTGGGAAGGTAATCAACAATCCAACAAGAAACAAGAAACCATGCAAGGTGCGGGTAGTGGTTCAAGCTCTGGTTACAAAGGACAAAATCCTTTATGTAACAGATGCCACAAACATCACTCTGGTTATTGTAATGTGGTGTGCAAAAATTGTAATCGAAGGGGTCATCTTGCTGAAGATTGTCAGATTCCTGTTACAAATACAAATGGCACCAAGACTCCTGCCACCAATGCAAATAGAACTACCTTGGCCACTATTACTTGTTATGGGTGTGGGAAACAGGGTCATTATAAGAGCCAGTGCCCGAATCCAGAGAAGAATAACGGATCTGCACGTGGAAGAGCATTTATTATTAATGCTAGAGAGGCGTATGAAGACCCGGAGCTGGTTACGGGTACGTTTATCATTAATAACTTATCAGCATCTATTATATTTGATACTGGTGCCGATAGAAGTTACGTGTGTAGAGGCTTTTACGCTAAATTGAATTGTTCATCATTACCTCTAGATGCTAAGTACATGATTGAGTTAGCTAATGGTAAACTAATTAAAGCTGATAAAATTTGCCGTGATTGTAAAATAAATTTAGCCGGAGAAACATTTAAGATTGATTTGATACCCGTAGAATTAGGAAGTTTTGACGTAATTATCGGCATGGACTGGATGTCCAAAGTAGGAGTCGAAGTGGTGTGTGCTGAAAAGGCAATTCGTATTCCTCGAAAGGATAAATCAATGATAATGATTTACGGAGATAAAGGTAACCCAAACCTAAACCTCATTAGCTGTTTGAAAGCTCGAAAGTTCTTAGAAAAGGGATGTTATGCCATTCTAGCACATGTAAAGAAAGTTGAAGAAAAGGAGAAGAATATTAATGCTGTAAATGTAGTAAGAGACTTTCCCGATGTATTTCCGGAAGAATTACCGGGACTACCTCCTTTCAGGTCTGTAGAATTTCAAATAGATCTTGTACCAGGAGCTGCAGCGGTTGCTCGTGCTCCATATAGACTTGCACCGTCCGAGTTAAAAGAACTTCAGAGTCAGTTAAAAGAATTACTGGACCAAGGATTCATACGACCAAGTACTTCACCGTGGGGAGCTCCAATTTTATTTGTTAAAAAGAAAGATGGATCTTTTAGGATGTGTATAGATTATCGTGAATTAAATAAGTTAACTATCAAGACTTGGTATCCACTACCGAAAATTGACAACTTATTTGATCAACTGCAAGGATCATGTGTTTACTCGAAAATCGACCTAAGATCGGGCTATCATCAACTACGTGTCAAAGAAGAAGATATTCCGAAAACTACTTTTCGGACACGCTACGGTCATTACGAATTTTTAGTCATGCTGTTTGGATTGACAAATGCGCCAGCTGTATTCATGGACCTCATGAATCGAGTTTGTAGTCCGTATCTAGATAAGTTTGTTATCGTTTTCATTGACGATATTCTTATCTATTCCAAAAATGAGCAAGAGCATGAACAACATTTAAGGTTGGTATTAGAATTATTAAGAAAGGAACAGTTATACGCCAAATTTTCTAAGTGTGCATTTTGGTTGAAAGAAGTGCAATTTCTTGGTCACGTTGTTAGTAGCAAAGGAATTCAGGTTGATCCAGCTAAAATTGAGGCCATTGAAAAATGGGAGACTCCTAAGACACCAACGCAGATACGCCAATTTTTGGGTTTAGCCAGTTATTATAGAAGGTTTTTTCAAGATTTTTCCCGAATAGCTAAACCATTAACAGCATTAATGCAAAAAGGGAAGAAGTACGAATGGACTTCTGAGCAGGAGAGTGCATTTCAATTACTGAAGAAAAAGTTGACTACAGCACCTATTTTATCGTTACCGGAAGGGAACGATGATTTTGAGATATATTGTGATGCTTCGCGACAAGGTTTTGCTTGCGTCCTTATGCAACGGAAGAAAGTTATAGCATACGCATCCCGACAATTGAAGATTCATGAGCGGAGTAGTGTTTGCATTGAAGATATGGAGACACTATTTATATGGGGTTAAATGCACTGTGTTTACCGATCATAAAAGCCTTTAACAAATTTTCAATCAGAAACAGCTGAACATGAGGCAACGTAGGTGGGTCGAGCTGATAAACGACTATGATTGTGAGATTCGCTATCATCCTGAGAAAGCGAATGTAGTGGCCGATGCTCTAAGAAGAAAGGAACGGGAACCAATTCGAGTACGAACGATGAACATAAAAATTCGCATGAATCTCAACTCACAAATCAAAGAGGCTCAACGAGAAGCTCTTACTAAAGAAAACATAGGAAATGAAATAATGAAGAAGTATGAGAAGCAACTCGTTATGCGGGAAGACAGAATTTGATATTTTTCAAACCGTATTTGGGTACCAAAGTTGGGTGGATTAAGGAAGTTGATATTGAATGAGGCGCATAAGACAAGATACTCGATACATCCTGGAGTTGGAAAGATGTACCAAGATCTTAAGACGCATTATTGGTGGCCTAATTTAAAGACAGACGTTGCAACTAGGGATGGCAATGGATCGGATATGGATCGGGTGATGCCATATCCACATCCATATCCATTTAATTTTTGCTCATCCATATCCATATCCATATCCATTTAATTTCATTTCATCCGTCCATATCCATATCCGATGGATTAAGCGGATTAATGGATATCCGTTGGATATCAAATGAAATATTAATTTAACAACGATTTTATCCATTTAATACAGATTATGACAAATGTAAAAATTTAATTTTTATGTTTTTGATTTATTACACATGTTTTGATTGTAATTTGTTGCCGATTGTGAATTTAATTGAGGAAAATAAGTTATAATATAAGTAAATATACGCCGAAACTAATCTAAATATGTAACTTTGAATATTGTTAGTAACAATTTAATAATTGTGACTATCACAAACCTTATTTTCATTAATAGTTTAAGAATTTTGTAGATTATATGTAAATGCATATCGATATGTAGATGTATATGCATATATTTTAATATGTATATGTATATATAGATGTATTTCGGGTGATAATGGATATATCCATGGATGATAAATTGTCATCCATATCCGATCCATGAAATATTTAGATCATCCATATCCATATCCATATCCGTTAATCATCCATTTACATCATCCATATCCATTATAAATGGATCAGATCGGGTGGATGTCCATGGATGAAACATCCAGTGCCATCCCTAGTTGCAACATATGTTGGGGAATGTTTAACTTGTTCCAAAGTTAAAGCAGAACACCAGAAGCCATCAGGGTTACTTCAACAACCAGAAATCCCAGAATGGAAATGGGATGGTATTACCATGGATTTCATCACAAAGTTACCTAAGACTGCCTGGGGTTATGACACCATTTGGGTAATAGTTGATCGTCTCACCAAATCTGCACATTTCTTGCCTATAAAGGAAACGGATAGAATGGAGAAACTATTACGATTATACATAAAGGAAATTGTTTCAAGTCATGGAATACCTATTTCCATTATATCCGATCGTGATAGTAGATTTACATCAAAGTTCTGGCAATCACTACAGGAGGCACTAGGAACTCGTTTGGATATGAGTGCCGCATATCATCCGCAAACTGACGGGCAGAGTGAAAGAACAATTCAGACTCTTGAAGACATACTCAGGGCATGTGTGATCGATTTAGGAAACGGATGGGATAAATATCTACCATTAGCAGAATTCTCGTATAATAATAGTTATCATGCGAGCATTAAAGCTGCACCATTCGAAGCACTGTATGGAAGGAAGTGTAGATCCCCTATCTGGTGGAATGAAGTAGGAGATCGACAATTAACTGGTCCCGAGATCATATACGAAATGACTGAGAAGATAGTACAAATCAAGGAGAGATTGAAAACAGCCCGTAGTCGCCAAAAAAGCTACGCCGATGTCCGAAGGAAATCATTAGAGTTTCAGATCGGTGACATGGTTATGCTAAAGGTGTCACCTTGGAAAGGTGTAATACGTTTCGGTAAAAGGGGTAAACTGAACCCAAGGTATGTAGGCCCGTTCAAGATCATCGAACGCATCGGACCGGTAGCTTATCGACTCAAGTTACCACAACAACTCGCTGGAGTACATAATACATTTCACGTCTCAAACCTTAAAAAATGTCTTGCAAAGGAAGATCTCACCATTCCCCTTGAAGAAATCTAAGTTGACGAGAAACTACAATTCATAGAAGAACCAGTCGAAGTCATGGACCGTGAAGTTAAACGACTCAAGCAGAGCAACATACCAATCATTAAGGTTCGTTGGAATGATCGAAGGGGTCTTGAGTTTACTTGGGAACGAGAGGATCATATGAAACAAAAGTACCCACATTTGTTTCCCGACAACGCAAAATAGGTACAATTTTAAAATTTCGGGACGAAATTTATTTAACGGGTAGGTACTGTAATGACCCAGATTTTTCCGATCGTTCTATACTTATAAGATTAATATTTACATATATTAAACCTTACCAACATGTTAATCAATCTAAATTGTTGAGACTTATGTTTTTGAAAAGAGTTTTACACAACGTTTGACCGTCCAATTTGACCGATGATATCACGAACTATATAACATACGATAATTATACGTTTGTGTATATATATGTATATATATATATATTTAACATGATCTAAGGATGGTTTAACATCTCATTGTATACTAATAACAAGGGATTATAAGTATACTTTAAAACTACTAACTTATGTTTTCAAAACGATAACTATACGTAACGTTCATTGACATAAATGCTTAAAACTTATAATGCTTATACATGTATTGTATAGATATGTATTTAATCACTTTTAAAGGGCTTTTATACATAAAACAATATAAGTATATTTACAAAAGATAGTTATATTTTAATTCTAGTTCCGTTTTCTCAAGATTTTTACACGTATATCTAGAGTATATGTACTCGTAGTGTACGTAGCTTCTATACGTATTTACTATCGGTATATACACATCAAATCAACTTATAATCAGTCCTATAGGTGCCCTCATCAAGAGGTAAACTCATTTTAACATCTAGCATCAATAATTACACAAGGTTACAAGATAAAATTTTGTTTTTGTCTCCCATGAAAAACGCCATTTAATGGCTATAAGTATCATCATTTTGATTCAATTTCTATCTTCATTTCTTAGCTAAACACACACAATTTCATAACCCTTAAACACCTACTTCAATTCAGCAAGTTACCATGAAGATCTAGCCATAAAAACAAGCCTTAATCTTCATAAGAAAAACCTTCCAAGAACACTTCAATAATCCTTCCAAGTAAACAAGTTTACTTCTAACCTTTTGATCTAACTCCACCACTCTTTGATTCCAAGATTATTTCTTATATTTTGCAGTAACTTTGTCCAAGTAACTTGAGGTAGTTACCTTGTTCATAATCTTATTCGATTCATATTCATATAGCTATCTTATTTTGTGTTGTAAAATTTTAACAACAAGAACATAGTTTGAATGACTTGTTCGCAAACTAAATAGATCCTTCTAACTTAACTTTTAAAACACTTCAAGACCTATAATATATCATAAGGATATGCTAACTTAACAAGATACAACTTGATTTTACAAAGAACACCTTAAAACTGAATCTGCATCGTTGGAGTGCAACCGGGGGCTGTTTTGGGTTGGATAAATAAAAACTATCTTGAACTTTGAATTGGAAGTTCATGTTCTGTAAAAATGATATTTCTTATGAATATGTTAACACATAAAAATTTCATGGTTTAACTCAAAGTGTAAGTATTTTTAGAAAAATGATCATTAAATGTTGTTTTTATGATGGAAAATGATCACTTTCATAAGTTTCACCAAAGTTTGACCTATAACCTGTGATTTTGAATACAAACTAAGGTATTTTCAGTTCATATTCTTAAAATTTGACTCGATCCAAGGAAGTAGCAAGTTGAACCAACAAAAACGGAGTTGTAATGAAGAAACTACGACTAAAACAAGATTGGGTATCCGAAGCTAGTTTAGCTACGAAAATATTTGGAGAAAAAGTAAATTAATCATATCTTTTCTAATTAATATGATATTTTATATATAATTACTTATGATTTGATTTTATATATTTCAGGACCACCCGTAAACAACACGAGAAGATTAATCATAAGACCTCATGATTGTACGCAACACGTCATTTGACAACACGGTACTTTATGTACGCAACACGTCATTTGACAACATGGTACCATGGGTCGAGATTAATTCTGATCAATACGAATACGATGGCGTCTTTATTTATTTTATTGAGCAACTAATTGTGGACCACTAACATCGGACTGCTAACTACGGACTAAGAAAACATTAAAAGTATTATAAGTACATATATATATATATATATATATATATATATATATATATATATATATATATATATATAATGATTACTTGAAAATAAAATATGTTGATATATTATATATATGGTTAGGTTTCGTGATATCTATCGGAGACCAAGTCGAGTTAAATACCTTCAAGGCAAAAGTGAGTATATAGTCCCACTTTTAAACTCTAAATATTTCGGGAGGAGAATACATGCATTTTATGATTTACGTTATGGACACAAGTGATTAAAAATATATATTCTACGTTGAGTTGTACCACTGGCATACTTCCCTGTAACTTGGTAACTACTATTTACCTGAGGTAATGTAAACGCGAATCCTGTTGATAGATCTATCGGGCCTGACAACCCCAACCGGACTGGACGACCAGTATTCAACGGTTGCACAGTATTTCGTTTCGGTGACTACACTTGGTACGGTGTAGTAAGATTTCGTAATAAAGGGAATATGCGACGTTGATTAAATGTTAAGTATGGTTATCAAGTGCTCAACAACTTAGAATGTTTTTATTAAAACGTTTATATATGAAATCTTTTGGTCTATATTTATAACGCTGCCGGCATTAAACCTATATCTCACCAACTTTATGTTGACTTTTTAAGCATGTTTATTCTCAGGTGATAACTAAAAGCTTCCGCTGCAACATGTTGAATTTAAGCAAGATCTTGAGTATGCATATTTGTGTCAAAAATAAAACTGCATATCGGAGGATTTGTAATGTAAAATATGTTGGAAGTCGTATTGTTATTATCACATGTAAAGTTTGTAAGTCTAAGATTATCGCTAAACGATAATCATTATTAAGTTGTTTAAACCTTGTATTTGTAATAAAAGCTATGGTTTGTATTGTAAAAATGAATGCAGTTTTTGAAAAATATCGCATATAGAGGTCAATACCTCGCGATGAAATCATATGTTATTATATTTGTCCTTATGGTTTAGGACGGGTTTTGACAGATTGGCGGGCCATCGTTAAAGCCTCTTGTAGGTTGGCGGGTTTGGATGACATTACCCCGTGTTGAACGCTCTTCGGGAGGCCATCCATGTAAAGTTCGACTCTTAGGGATTCGGGAGTCATGAGATTTGGACACATTAAGACTAGTTCGGTAAACCGTTGATTATAAGCTTCGAGGTCATTCCCGACTGTTTTTAAATTCCTTAGACCCTGTTCGAGCCTTCGAGTCTCGTCGTGCGGGAAGTATTCGGTGATCATTCTTTCTCTTAATTCGGTCCAAGAGAGTGTAAGGGCCTCATCGATACCCACTGATTGTACATACGTGTTCCACCATGAGAGAGCAACACCGGTGAAAGTGAGGGTGGAAAACTTGACCTTATCTTGGTCCTGACAACCGCTTATGTTAAAAACGGCTTCCGTTTGTTCGAACCATCGGGTGAGAGCAATCGGTCCCCCGGTTCCATCCAAAGTGGGAGGTTTGTACCCCATGAAGTTTTTGTAGGAGCACCCCTCGTTTGAATTACCGGCTCCATGATTGTTGTTATGGTTGGAGAAGTGATCGGCCACGGCCTCACCCACGGCGGTGGCTATCATTCGTTGAAGGGCTTGTTCTAAAGTTTCGGGAAGGGTATTGTGTTGACCTTGGTGAGCCATTGTTCCTTCATGACACAAGAATATCGTTGATTAGTATTCTTAACAATACTAATCGTGATATGGAATAATGATGAAGAGAAAATTTTCCTTGACTCGCCTTAAATTCTTTATGTCGTAATGTCGGAACGTTCATATGAGTCACCGTAATATAATCCCGGCAATTATATTACCCTGATTCATATGTGCATTCGACATTATTCTATAAAGTCAAGGTGGCGCGTCAATCAAATTAAACAATGAAAGATTTAGATGAAGTGAGAGTTAGTTATGAGTAGAAACGTTCGAGTATAAATGCACAAATAGTCAAGTAATTCCTACTTCATGTCTATATGCCGGTTGTAGTCTAGATTCACTAATGTACCCTATGACTCGGGGTTGACACCAATGAACTCTAAATCCCTACAACCAATGCTCTGATACCACTTGTAGCGACCCCGACAAATCGTCAATTGACGGCGTCGACTACATAGGTCCCGTTGCGTGGTCATAGGTCTTTAACATGATGTTTGACCAAAGATATGTCAAAATAAAGATTGTTTCAAAGTTTACAAGAATTTTTCATCCAAAAGTTACGTTACAAAGTTATAGTTACATGTGAAACCTATGCGACACAGTTTTAAAGAAAGTCAAAAGACGCTCCATGAAATGCATGTATACTCGACATCCAATGCAAGTATCAAATAATGAGCGGAAGCATGTTTCACATAGCGTTCAAAGACCTGAGAAAAATATAGAAATCTGTCAACGAAAACGTTGGTGAAATCATAGGTTTAAGTAAGTAAGAGAGTAAAAGTAAGTCGAACTACAAGATTTTCAACATTGATAAAATAGTAGTACATTCTAAAAGTTAATATTCACGAGCACCCAATTATCAAGGCTTAACATTCCGTCCATTGAACCCCATTAATAGTGCTAGAACAACACTGTTTCTCGAAAATATATTTTATCTGTGGACGGTAGCGAACCGTCCGAGATGAGGGTTTGTCAAACCCATATGGCCATACAACATAAGTTCACGCCTAAACTTACACACTGCAAGAGTAACTAATGATAATCGAATTGAGGATTTTGTTCTAAACTCGTATGTAGAATGTCTGTTTTCATGTACTTGTGTTCACTTAGTTAAAAGAAGCGTTTATGTTTTCTCATCCCAAAAGTAAGTTCAAAAGAGTAAAAAGCGGGACTATGATCTCACCTTGAGTGCAAGAGTAATAAAGTACTTCAACAAGTAAACGCGTGCAAAGACAAAGCTAGTCTTGACCTAAACATATAGGTTGTATCAATAACGGTAAACACGATAGGTCAAAGATGTTCAATTAGTCCTATGGCTCGCTACGACTCGATTATAAAGCATGTGAATCAAATTGTCAAGTTTCATGCAAGATAGAAGTATAGAATCATGTTAGAAAGATTGCATAATAATTTGGTTAAGTTTGACAAAAGTCAAACTTTGGTCGGGTCAAAGTCAACGAAAAAGTCAACGCATTCGGGTCGGGTCTCAAACTATTTTTCTGAGGTTTTTATTCATATATAAGCATGTTAGAACAAGTCTCATGTGAATCGGAGGTCCATAGCGTGCCAAACATTTTTCTTATTTTGACCAAGGAGGTCAGAGCCTGGACACAGCTTATGCCGCGCCGCGGCCCACAATTGTCGCGCCGCGACAATACACGGGAGCTGGTACCTGGCCAGTTTCAAATGTTCAAGTCTTGATCCAAAATTCGTTTTAGCACAAAATGCAAACCGTAAACATTTAGAACTCACACCTTATATCATTGGAAAGCTCTTTTGACAAGGAACATAACTAAACATGTTTCATTAAACAAAAACATCATTTTCAATAACCGATTTCTCGTCATGTGATCATTTAAAGTCCATTTTCAAGTTTCAAGTTCACAAAATGCATTTTAAGTTTCGGGAATCCAATTCACACATATGATATGCTGTTTTGAAGGTAATGAAACATGCATTACAACTAAACACTAACAATTAACATTTCATAGCATTCAAGCATCAAAAAGTTCATCTCAAGAACGATCAAACCCTAATCAAGAATCACAAAATCATTAATCATGTTTTTGAAGTTTTATAAATCAACCTACACATCAAAATGAAGCTAGTGATACTAGTAACACAATTAAAACATGAACTTTAACAATTTAACAACATTTAATCTTTCAAAATCAAAGATTAAGCAAACCCATTTTCAAGTGTTCAAACTAGTTACTCAAAACAACAAATCGAACAAACAAAACATATATTCATGTTATACACGATCCATAGACACTAATTAACACTTTTATAATTCAAAAACATTAAGAACACAAAATCTAGTAATTTTAGAAAGTTACCCAAATGAGATGAAATTGGTATCAAGTAGAAGAGGATGAAGAGAGGATTCTAAATATGTAATTTGTTTTGATGTTAGCCTCCAAATCCGAAATTAGATGATGAATCTTGTTTGAGTTCTTGAGAGGAAAATGGAAGTATGAAAAGAGAGAAAGAGAGAAAATGAGAGGAGGAGGTTGAAGGTTTGACTAGTTGACCTAGTCAAATCTTTGGCCTCTTTGCAAGTTTTGTCCCTCTAGTTCGGGTGCGAGTGCATGAATTAACCAAACGAATTATTTTGAATTACACGAGAGTACGAGAGATGTTATAATCCAATAATGAAAATATTTTAAGAATGTTAGCTAATGGAGGCTACGAATCGAGATACTGAGGATATTATTACAATAAAAAGACGGGCGTTAAAATAATTTAACGAAAAAATGCGGGATGTTACACATATGTGTTAAGTCCTTTCGTTTCGTTGTTTAAATCTTTTCCGTTTTATAGAATGAAGATGAGAAATGGACACGACACCAATGATGGAAGTACGAGTGAGGACGTTGAGTTCACGGCCAAAGTTGAGGCCATCTTTAAACGTCAAAAGGCGGAGTTCCTCGAGGATGTTAAGAAAATGTTTCTAGATACGATTGACGAGCAATTAGTCAATGTAGTCAAGGAGCAAGTGAAGGCCGTTCTTCAAGAGGATAATGTGGGGAGACGGGACTTCTTATATAAGAATTTCAAGGACTCTCAACCTCCCACCTTCGATGGTGAACGGGACCCACTTAAGAGTGCCCGTTGGATCTCCAATATGGAGGGGGCTTTTCATACGTGTGAATGCCCTCTTGATAAAAATACGAGATATGGTTGTAGCATGTTAAGAGGTGATGCTAAATTGTGGTGGGACTCGAAGATTCGACTTTATGGTGAAGAACAATGCATGGAGTTCACATGGGATGAATTTAAGGTGGAGTTTTTCGATGAATACCGAACTTCGGTCGATCTTACAAGGCTTAAGGATGAACTACATTCCTTGAGGCAAGGGTCAATGGATTTGAACACTCTCAAATCCGTGTTTTTGTCCAAGACCCAATTTTGCCCGGAGTATGTCGGGAATGATAAAATGTTGAAAGTAGATTTCTATCGAATCTTGAATGATAACTATCAAGAGAAAATTAGTGTGAACGTGTATATGTATATATATGTATATATATATGTATATATATGTATATGTATATATGTATATATATATATATATATATATATATATATATATATATATATATATATGTATATCTATGTATATATATATATATGTATATCTATATGTATATATATGTATATATATGTATATATGTATATATATGTATATATATATATATATATATATATATATATATATATATATATATATATATATGTATATATATGTATGTATATATATATACATATATATATGTATATATATACATATATATATATATATATATATACATATATATGTATATATATGTATATATATGTATATATGTATATATATATGTATATATATATATATGTATATATATGTAGCTTTGATGAATTTTTCAATATGGCGAAGGGTTTTGAAGCGCTTATGTTGAGAAAGAGTAGTTTTACTTTTGGAAAGAGGAAGTTCGAGAATTCGAGTCAATCGAGCTTTTCCAACAAAAAGAACAAGAAGGGCTCCGAAAGTGTTAATAGTGTGAAGAAAGGTGGCTCCGGTGGTCATGTACCCACTTGCTATACTTGTGGGCAAAAAGGTCACATCTCTCGTGATTGCCCCAACTCACCTTCCACACACAAATTTACTTGTTTCAATTATGGTAAAGAAGGGCACAAGAGGCCCGAGTGTCCTGAGTTGCGCAATGATAATGTTAAGCGGTTAGAAAAGGCAACGGGTACAGCTAGAGGTCGAAATTATCTGATGACCAATGACGAAGCCAAACAATCGAATGAAGTTGTTTCAGGTACTTTTATGGTTAACTCTAATTCGGCAAGGATCCTATTTGATAGCGGTGCAAATTTCTCGTTTGTATCTCCAAAATTTGTGCCTAGACTTAATAGACCGTTATCTAAGTTAAGTCATCCGGTAGAAGTTGAAATAGCAGACGGTAAGACGGTGCTAGTGGTTGATGTGTGTAAAAATTGTGATGTCGTTTTTGGTGCCGAAAACTTTAAGATTGATCTTATCCTGATGACTTTGGGCGATTTCAATATCATTGTTGGTATGGATTGGCTCGATCATAATAGAGCCGATATTGCATGCCATGAAAAATTTATTCGTGTAAAGGCCCCAAGTGGGGGAGAGTTAATTATTCACGGTGATAAACGAAGAAGACTTGTGCCGATATGTTCTTTTGCACGGGCACGTCGTTTTCTTGTTTGTGGTAGCATGGCTTTTCTTACCCATGTTGTTGATACTCGTGATGAGCCACCACCTATTCGTGAAATTCCGGTGGGAAGTGAATTTAAAGACGTTTTTCGAATGAGTTACCGGGTGTTCCGACGGAAAGACAAGTTGAATTTCGCATTGAGTTGGTTCCGTGAGCTACTCCCATTGCTAAAACTACTTATCGTTTAGCGCCGATGGAAATGCAAGAATTGTTAAATCAAACCCAAGAGTTGCTTGAAAAGGATTTTATCCGACCGAGTGCTTCACCATGGGGCGCTCCGGTTTTATTTGTGAAGAAGAAGGATGGTAGTATGCGGATGTACATTGACTACCGGGAGTTGAATAAAGTGACGATCAAGAATCGTTATCCATTGCCTCAGATTGACGATTTGTTTGACCAACTCCAAGATGCGACGTATTTCTCGAAGATTGACCTACGGTCCGGCTATCACCAAATGCGGGTCCGTGAGGAAGATATTGAGAAAACGGCTTTTCGAACGCGTTATAGGCATTTTGAGTTTATAGTTATGCCTTTTGGTCTTACGAATGCACCGGCGGCATTCATGGACCTTATGTACCGAGTGTGCCAACCTATGTTGGACAAGTCGGTGATTGTGTTCATTGACGACATACTAGTCTACTCAAAAAGTATGAACGAACATGAACGTCATTTGCGGGAGGTTTTGAAGACATTACGAAAGGAGAAGTTGTATGCTAAGTTCTCCAAATGTGAATTTTGACTAAGGGAGGTTCAATTCCTTGGCCACATTATGAACAAAGACGGTATTTAAGTAGATCTGGGGAAGATTGAGACGGTGAAGAGTTGGAGACAACCGACTACGCCTACGGAGGTCCGAAGTTTTCTCGGATTGGCTGGTTATTATCGTCAGTTTATCCAAGACTTTTCTAAGATCGCTTCTTCGTTGACGAAATTGACGAGGAAGAACGCGAGGTTTAATTGGGAGAACGAGCAAGAAATTGCTTTTCAATTGTTAAAAGAGAAGTTGTGTCAAGCTCCGGTGTTAGTGTTGCCGAAAGGAGTGGAAGACATGACGGTTTATTGAGATGTTTCGTTAAATGGGCTCGGGTGTGTTCTAATGCAAAGAGGTAAAGTCATCGCTTATGCCTCTCGACAATTAAAGGAACACGAAACGAGATATCCGACTCATGATCTTGAGTTGGCGGCGGTGGTACATGCGTTGAAAATTTGGCGCCACTACTTGTATGGTGTCAAGAGTACGATTTATTCGGATCATAAGAGTTTGAAACATCTCTTTAATCAACGAGATTTAAATTATCGTCAACGTAAGTGGATGGACGTGGTGAAAGATTATGATTGTGAAATACTTTATCATCCGGGCAAAGCGAATGTGGTCGCGGATGCGTTAAGTCGAAAGAGTCATCACCCAGCGTTACGATTGGGATTGTTACGTATGATTATTACTAATGATTTTCTTGAAAAACTTGGTGTGATTCAAATAGAGGCTTACATTCACAACAAGCATGCGGAACGAATTGTGGGGCAATCGGAATTCATTACTATGGGTTCGCGTGGTTTGTTGTCTTTTCAAGGAAGAGTGTGGGTGCCGAAGATGGGTGATTATCGACAAGTGCTACTTGATGAAGCACATAAGTCAAAGTATTCCATTAATTCGGGCACGATGAAAATGTATCATGACTTACAGAAAGATTATTGGTGGCCGGGCATGAAACGTGATGTTGTAAAGTACGTTGAGCAATGCGTCACATGTTTGCAAGTTAAGGCCGAGCACCAAAAGCCGTATGGTAAGTTACAACCGTTAGAAATCCCGAAGTGGAAATGGGAGCACATTACCATGGATTTCATCACAAAGTTACCTAAAATGGGGAGAACCCAATTTGATTCGATTTGGGTGATAGTTGATCGTTTGACGAAAAATGCTTTGTTTCTTCCCATTCGGGAAGCGATATCGTCGGAGACCTTGGCTAAGTTGTTTATTAAGGAAGTATTCTCTCGACACGGTGTTCCTATATCTATTATTTCGGATCAAGATACCCGTTTTACATCTCGGTTTTGGGAAAAGTTTCATGAAGATATGGGTCCGCAATTGAAATTGAGCACGGCGTATCATCCTCAAACGGACTGTCAAACCGAACGTACGAACCAAACTTTGGAGGATATGTTACGGGCGTGTATTATTGATTTTGGTGGTAGTTGGGACGAGCACTTACCTTTGGTGGAATTCTCTTACAATAATAGTTATCATACTAGTATCGGGATGCCACCTTATGAGATGCTTTATGGGCGAAGGTGTCGAACTCCAATTTGTTGGGGGTGAGGTGGGTCAAAAGGAAATCGGAAGTACCGATTTGGTTTTGGAGACGAATAACAAGATTGATATTATTCGGGATCACTTAAAGAAGGCTCAAGATAGGCAAAAGTCGTATGCCAATAAACGTAGAGGAACGATCGAATTTCAAGAAGGTGACATGGTGATGCTTAAGGTTTCGCCATGGAAAGGTATTATTCGATTTCAAAAATGGGGAAAGTTAGCTCCTCGGTTTATTGGGCCATTTAAGGTTTTAGCTCGTGTTGGTGAAGTCGCGTATCGTTTGGAATTACCTGAAGAGCTTGCGGGGATTCATAATACTTTCCATGTCTCCCATCTCCGTAAGTGTCTTGCGGATGATTCATCTTGGGTACCATTAGACGAAATTGAGCTAAATAACAAGTTAGAATATATTGAGGAGCCGATTGTCATACTCGATGAGAAGGTAAAAAGGTTGAGAAATAAAGAAGTGAGGACTTTTAAAGTTCAATGGCATCGGAGTAAAGGTTCCGAGTTTACGTGGGAGCCCGAAGAGTTCGTGTTTGTTTATCTTCCCTCTTGTCATGCGGCTTGGATCGCGAGGACGCGTTCCGATTCAAGTGGGGGAGAGTTGTAAGACCCGGATATTTCCTTGTTCATAGGTGCTTTTAGGTTGAATGAATTGTGGGGTTTCTTTGTATATTTTAAAAAAAAAAAAAAAAAGAATGCTGCCCAGGCTATCTGCGCGCCGCGCCATTACGGGCTGACAGCCCAACTCTTGCTTTTAAATTAGATATTTTAAGGACTTTTTGGTAAATTCACATGGGACCCGACTTTAAGGCTTGGGATCAGTTGTTGGAGTCTCATTAACTCCATTTCCATCTACTTCAACCTCATCCATTCAATTCTAGAGAGAGTAAGATCCTAGTGTGAGAAAACTCATTTTGGAGAAGAAGAAGAAGGAATCTTGCTTAAGCTCAAGTTATAAAGTTGTTCATCTACTTCCTAGCTACATTTTAAGTGTAGTGGTATGCTTTAATCTTAATTTCCTTGTTTAATTTGATTAAGGGTTAGGGTTTGGGGTAGATGATGACCTTAAAACCCATTTGTGGGTGAATTGGGTGTTTTGGGTGAAATTGGGTCATGTGGACTCAAAGATGACTAACTAAGGTTTTTAAAGTGTTAGATTAATGTTTATGAACTTAAATTAGTTAGTAAATTGCTAGCATGCCTATATTTATGTAAGTGGGCGTTGTGTGGGTTAGTGGATGACCCGAAATGGGTGTGTTGACCTTAAATTTGTCAAATGGGTCAAAATGGATCTAAGTTAGTTAATGTTTGTGATTAATGCATAAACCTTGTGTTGAAGTGTGTTTTAAAACTATCTTAGCTAATATTAGGGTTTTGGTGTGAGTTGACCTGATTTTAGGGTAAGTGTCCAAATGGGTCAAAATGACTTAGTAATGGTGAGTGTTGTGCGTTTGACCTACTTGAATGGTTGATTGATTATATGTACATTATAATAGGTGCGTTACCTTGAAGATTCAAGCTTGGTTTATTGATTCACCGAAGGCGTAAGGTGAGTGGAATAAGTATACATGTACGTATATGATGTGTTTACTTGTAGAAATGGATATGTGTTGTCCAAGTTAGTGATATATGCGTTGTACGCTAATGGTTTTAAGAACGGATATATGTTGTCCAATTTAGTGTTATATGTGTTGTACACTAATGATTTATGAATGGATATGTGTTGTCCAATTTAGTGTTATATGTGTTGTACACTAACGATTTTTTAAACGGATATGTGTTGTCCAAGGGTTAGTGATATATGTGTTGTGCACTAACGGTTGTTATGAACACCGATGGGAAATTTGAGTACCTTTCCTATTACGATTGGTTAACCATGGTTGTATGAATTGTGTATTAGCATATTTAATTATGAACTATATGCTTTTGTTATTGCTAGCTCAAATGTGAATTGCGGTTATTGGTATATGCATAATGTTTTGCATGGTTGTCAAATTGCTAGCTTGTGTACGGTATTGTGTAAGTGTTTGCAAGTAGATATATTATATATTATATATGTATATGTATAATTATTGCATTCACTAAACTTTGCTTACCCTCTCGTTGTTTACCTTTTTATAGGTTCGGTTGTGGACAAGGGTAAGGGCATTATCTTGGATTAGAGATCCCGCTTTGTTGTTTTTGGACGCTTTTTGGATGTGTTAGCTTTTGGAGTTTGACCGAGGCTTGGGTAGTTTAACCCCAAACACCATGCTCGTAGTGTCGTTTGGTATTTAAACTTAATGTGGTCGAAACTCAAACTTTTGTATGAAACTCGTAAAACGGCCGATGTGGGCCCCGCTTTGTAAAACTTATTTTTATTGTTGATTTGTGTTAGTTTTACATGTTTGAATATGTGGTTAAAAGCGTTTTGTCTAATTATGTCGGGAAGTGGCCGATCTTTTTCTCGTATCATGACTTTTTGGACAGACCAGTTTGGCGCGCCGCGCCATGTGCTGTTCCAGCAAAAAAAAAATTATTTGTTATATTTAAGCGGGTTCGTTTGCAATTTGGTTTGGGTTGTTACAAGTATAATTATTATTATAAGTATTATCATTATTATTATGATTATGACTATTATTATCATTATTAGGAAAACAATACAACCTATCATCATTATCGTTATTATTAGTGTTATTACTACTCGTTATAAGTATTAGATAATATTATCAATATTGTTGTAAAAATAAAATAACTTATCATTATTATTATTACTAAAGATTATAATTATCATTCTTATTATTATTATCATCATTTTTAATAAAGTTATCCTTATTATTATTAATAAATTATTATTATCAAAACTATCATTTTAGTAAATAAATATTTTGAACATTAAATATATAGTTATTACATGTACTATAATTATAACTAAATTTCACATAACTATATATACCAAACCTATTAAGATTATTATTATAAATACTTACAAATGACAACTATCGATTTTTAAATGTAACATTAAACAAATATGTATATAAATATGGACATATTAATATAACTATATAAATATTAATCATTTTGAATATATACACAAATTAACTATAAATAATATATAAATTAGAACATAATAAAAATATTTGTTCAGTTACGATTATATGTTTTAATATAAATATACAAATGATATAGGTTCGTGAATCCGAGGCCAACCCTGCATTGTTCAATGTCGTCATATGTATTTTTACTACAAAAAACAGTACTGTGAGTTTTCATTTGCCTTTTTACCTTTTATATTTTTGGGCTGAGAATACATGCGAAATTTTTATAAATGTTTTACGAAATATACACAAGTAATCGAAACTACATTATATGGTTGAATGATCGAAGCCGAATATGCCCCTTTTTGCTTGGTAGCCTAAGAATTAGGGAACATCACTAATTTTGAGAATTAGTGCACGCCTAATTGACGTGAATCCTAAAGATAGATCTATTGGGCCTAACGAACCCCATCCAAAGTACCGGATGCTTTAGTACTTCGAAATCATTTTTATCATGTCCGAAGGATTTCCCGGAATGATAGGGGATATTCTTATATGCATCTTGTTAATGTCGGTTACCAGGTGTTCACAATATGAATGATATTTTTGTCTCTATGCATGGGATGTATATTTATGAGAACTGAAAATGAAAATCTTGTGGTCTATTTAAATGATGAAAATGAATGATTATGTTAAACTAATGAACTCACCAACCTTTTGGTTGACACTTTAAAGCATATTTATTCTCAGGTATTAAAGAAATCTTCCGCTGTGCATTAGCTCATTTTAAGGATATTACTTAGAGTCAATCATGACATATTTCAAAAGACGTTGCATTCGAGTCATTGAGTTCATCAAGATTATTAATAAGTCAATTATAGTTGGATATATTATGAAATGGTATGCATGCCGTCAACTTTTGATGTAATGAAAGTTTGTCTTTTAAAAACGAATGCAATGTTTGTAAAATGTATCATATAGAGGTCCTGATGGATTAGTCCTGATGGATTAGGACGGGTCGTTAGAGTTAGTATCAGAGCGGTGGTCTTAGTGAACCAGGTTTGCATTAGTGTGTCTAACTGATAAGTTGTTAGGATGCATTAGTGAGTCTGTACTTCGACCGTGTCTGCATGTCAAAAGTTTTGCTTATCATTCGTGTCGAAAATTATTTGCTTATCATCCTTACACTCTAGACACGTGTTACTGCCTCTATTACATAGACAGTGTATAGATAAATTCATATCTTAGCGTATCTGTTATTGTTACCTTTGCATGACAGTTTCCGTAGATTCTTCCGTAACTTATGAGATTTTAGTATTATATATGCATATGTAAATTATGTATTGCATGGTACTAATCTACATCCTATAATCTATTTCTTATCGAAAATCCTTCATCTGATCGTACAAGATGAATCCCTCAACCAGTTCAAATTCCTCGAATTCCGACAGCTATTCCGATATGGAGTTTCACCTAAGCTCCGAAAGCAGTGTCACCAGAATGTATCCACCAATTCACCTGATGGGTTCGTAGTCTACTTAATCATTGGAGACAAAAAGAAGGTGATCCTTTCCATCAACCAAATTCACCTCTTGACGAAGAACCTGAAGCACTTACCGACTAACCCATTCGAAATACCATTTCCACACTCATTTCCAGAGTATCTCGTCACAATTATATTCTATCAAAAATTCTAAACCTTATTCATCCGCTCGTTCCGACCGACAATCATCCTGGAGTAATGGAAAAAGTCAATGAGATTCATGCTTGAGTAATCAATTTAGAGATTATGGTGCAAAATTTACCAGCTTCAACAACATCACCGGCACCAACAGTACCATCAGTAACAGCACCAGTACCATCAACAATCCATGCCTCAACATCTCATTCTGTACCTCGAGTATAATCATCGTTCTACATATCGTTTTACATCAATTATCTTCGTTCTTCATGGGGAATATGTAATCTCTAATGTTTTAGAGATTATATATTCTTGTTCTAACGGTAAATCAAATGAGTTTAATATCATATTGACTCATTAAATCCATGATTACATCTGAAGAAAATATATATGCCAGTATATTTTCATAAAGATTGTAATTAAAAATTCTTTTGTTCAAAATGTTAATGGTGAAAATATTTTAACGGGTAGGTAATACCCGAGGAATATTTAGATTTCACATTAATAAGTTACACTGTACATTCTTCAAATCTGATTCAACAGTCATTTACTATCCTACATACATCAACAGATATACGAATCCGTTCACCGCAGAATAACCATTTTCATTCAATTTCACATTCGAATTTTGACTTATCAGAATTCAACAAGTGGCATAATGATGAAAACATTTGACAAAATAAAATTTGTTAGAAACAAACAAATTAACTATGCGAAATTTTGTTAAGAATCCACGCTAATAAAATCCTAGCTAACTGTTCCTAGCTAACTGTTAATTCCTTATTACATTTTATTATCGCAATTTATTTATCGCAGTTTATTTATCGCAGTTTATATTCTCGCAATTTTATTTATCATCATTTAATTTCTTTTATTTATTTTACGCACTTTAAATATCGGGACATGTATACAAGGTTTTGACATATCATATCGACACATCTATATATATTATTTGGAATCACCATAGACACTCTATATGCAGTAATGATCGATTTCTCTATACAGGGTTGAGGTTGATTCTCAAATAATATATATACTTTGAGTTGTGATCGAGTCTGAGACATGTACACGAGTCACGATACGTATTAATTAATTCGAATATTATGTATTACACTATATATGAATTATTGGACTGTTAAGTGTGGACTATCGACTATGGACTAATAACATTGGACAATTAAAATGAATTAAAATATTGATTATAACATATAAAACTAAACAATTCTTCAAGTTTGCCACTTGATTTCATCTTAAACCTCATTTGTATCTTGACGAATACAATCTGCGTTCAAACCTTTCATAATTCTTGAAAACACCTCAATCGAGAGGATAAACCAACAGCACTTCATCTACGGAAGAAAAGATTGATGTATATAGTTATGCACCTGAAAACACTCAGAACCTGAGTAAACGTTTAACATGTATCTGTGCTAGCTCCTTTGGCGTTGTTATTACCGAAAATAACTTTACAATCTCTCTCCAAATTAGCAAATTTTGTCACAGCTTCAGCACTTTAACATCGCCCTTTTATTCGAATAAACCTTATTATAAATTTGATATGTAAGGTTGCCTTTCATCATCGTTACCGGAGAACCTTTTATATTCCACCATTTTACCATCAGCGTTTAATCATCTAAAAACACAATTCTCTTAAAACCACCTCGGATTGATAACCGATGATTCGGATATGGTAGCATTAAATGCAGAGGAAATAGCAAAATTGTAGATGGTTTAAACGGCCAAAAGTTTGATAATAAAGAATGGAAGGTTGGGAACGCTTAATAGAAAATTTAGTACCGAAAAGCGGATTATGCAAAACCATGAAGGAAGCCGTGGACAAATCACAAAGACTAAACTGCCTTCAAAGAATCCAAATGATTCAGTATCTGCTGAAGTCATTAACGAATACCTTGCTCCTGACTATAAACCGTTACGAACAAATCTGCTCCATCATCCTTCGATATTAGAAATTCCAAGATATCATCGTATATTTTATTATAAATATCCTCCATATTTCTGAAGATATTTTTATAACTATTCTTATATGAAATCATAAATCTCTTCGTGTTATCAGTGTTACATCATATAAGAAACTGTTAATTTCTATATTCTGTAAACTTTCGAGTTTAAACTATGAATGTTTTGAAGTAGTGTTGGGAACTGAAGCATGAGTTAGTATAATATAATGACACTTGATCAACGTGATTATATCATAGTAAGTCATGCTAAGTTTCTAATGGAACGTGATGATTCACAGATCATAACGTCATCATGTGCCATGTTACATAACTCTTTCATTCTGCTTAACTTCTGAACATGTCAAGAGAATATATTCTTGATAGTTCTATTCTCAGCGGTTCGGGTAATTTGACAAATCAAATCGTGCGATTACGTTCTTTCTTGTTTAGAACATTAAGTTCTCTCGAAACTCCATAATTATGAATTCTGGACCATTATTCACTTGATTTAAAGTCGGGAAGAGAAAACAAAAGAATGAAGATTTGAAATAAAAATGGGAGTATAAATCACAGTAAATTGGAGAGAGTATTAACTGTAGATGACAATGATTACAGAAGGACAGAAGTAGGGACATCGAAATATAAGGTAATGATACCGCAACCCGCATGCGCACCTCATAAGCATGCGGGCGCTTAATAGCGTGCGTATGCGTGTGCTTGTGTGCGCTATGCGGTATGCGGATTGTATCTGATTCCTTTGTTCCCGGTACGGCGGTTGCTTAGCTGTCAAGTGAATATCTTTTCCATAATTATATCCGTGATTCGGGGGAGTCAGTTATGGATGAGATTAACGTGATCTGGGACGGTTCTAGAATTAGGGTTTGCCTATAAATACAACCCTAATCATCATTTACCAGACACTGCATATTACGTAACTATCACACACGAGATACATTACGCAAAAACAGCATCATTCAGCATCTCTTCAAGGTTAACAGGTTAGTCTTTCGTAAGCTAGTACCTATGACCTTATTTGGGGCTTCTTGATCGACGACCGTTATCAGAGGTGGACTTAATCACTTGGCCACCCCGCCGACATCATCATGTCGGCCAGGGTTATTCATGGTAGCCGGACCGGAGAGCTACGTTCTAAGATCCTTAAACCCCTCCTTATGTATTGAGCAGGCATATTAAACCCCACGGTTAAAATATGCATGATCAAGTGGTGCTTTCATTGAGAGTCGAATTAATTCAAGACTGTTTAATTGCTTTTTCTTTTAAGGTTTTGAATTGTATGACTCGTTATTTACGAAATTTTTGAATTTTTTTTTCTTCAACAGTATCATGACTTCCGAGGAATCATCGGAACATACCCAAACAGATGTTCAGAACGCACCGTCTGGTAGTCAACATACACCGGTTATGACTACGGGGGCCGCTATTCAGGCTGGGTACACGATATACCCTCCACCTATATCCGGCGAACCCTTTCAGAGGTACAAGCCGATATATTCAGACGGGGTTACACCGCCAAGAGCAAACTCACCAGTCACAACCACGCGGCTGGACTTTTCGTCAGTGGATCCAAGGGTCATCTTTGCAGGCACTAGCGGTGGAACAACGGGGCCGCATGTGGTTTGCTGGGGCCAAGTACCTATTTACAGTACCACTGTTTCAATACCTCTGCATACGCAGAGCATTCAGCAGAATTCGTCATTTACACCGTTGCAACCTTGGCAACCACCGCGCCCAGTTTCACAATTTTTAACTCCTGCGGATGCGCAAGCGTTACTTAATAGTTGGGGATTTGGTGTCATCCCAGATGCAAACTCTCATTGGGCACCGATAACAGCGCAGCAGCAAAGCACAGCGCATACAGTTGGGCTTTTAAGTGTGTATCCTCAAGTTTCGCAGATATCTGCGCCACAAGTTTCGCTTCCTTTACAGCCACCTGTGTACTCTGCGTCTTCAAGTTATCCCTCTTTTCCAACGCAGCAGCTTTGGTTATATCCGCAGACGCAGGGTCGACCTTGGCAAAATGTTCAAGGGCAGGCAAATCTTGCAAGTCAATTCATGCAGGCCGCACCTCCTGATATGGTTCACTTATTTTCACAACCTGACTTTGTTCAGGACATGATGAAGCGTTTCTTTGCAAACTTGAAAGGGGATCCTGTTAAACCACCCTTCGAGCTACCGTCTACCTTTGACAAGTTTCCTCCGCATATATCCGCATACCCGTTTCCATCAGCACCAAAGATACCTAGCACGTTGGGTACTTACAATGGCCTGACCGATCCAGATGATTTTTTACAGCGTTTCGAAGGCGCAATGCGCACTCAAGGCTGGGTGGATCCGGTTGCGTGTCAGATATTTCCTATGACACTACAGGGTATTGCTCGTGAGTGGTTTAATAAGTTGCCGGCGGGTAGTATTGCCGGGTTTATGGATCTGCGGACAAAGTTTTTACTGCAATATCAGAATCAGAGACCACGCAAGCGCACTCACATTGAATGCCATGACATCGTGCAGAAGCCCAAGGAATCTTTGGGCGAATTTCTCACAAGGTATACTAATGAGTGCCTGCGCATACCAGATCTCAAACCAGAGCAACAGATTTCTGGACTCATACATGGTATAAACTCAGAACGTCATCCAATACTGGTAAGGCGTCTGCGCCATACAGTCCCAACAACTTATGCTGAGGCGCTTAATGAATGCAACGACTATATGCGGAGTGGCGAAGATAATGACATCCCAACAGCTAGCTCACGCAACGAGAGGAAGGACGATGATGATCGTTCGCGCGATCAAAATCGTGGTAACAACTCTCGCGGAAGGTATCCTAGCGGTGGTCCTATCAGGAATGATAAAGGGAAATCAAGTGGCAATTATCGAAACAATAATCAGCGCGGCATCAATAATCAGAACTATGCGCTACTCAAAAGTTTGTCCAAAACGCCCAAGGAAATTTTGGCAACGGAGCCAGTATGCGCGACCTTCGCGGTTCCAACTCCGCTTACAGAATTTGGCAAGCGGGACAAAACAAAGTATTGTGAATTTCATGACGATTATGGTCACGACACCAATCGGTGTAAAAACTTGATGGAACGGGTTCTGGAAGCGCTTCGCGCGGGCAAATTGGATCATCTAAAACCACCTAAAAAGGACAAGGGAAAGGCCACAGAAGAGGCTTCGAAGTCTAAGACTTTCGCGTGGGAGAAAGTTGACAAAGCAAAAAATGCCGACTTAACCATTAACATGGTTGACGCAGAGAAAATCAGCCAGCGGAGAAAGTACAATGATCACCAAGATTGGGAGCTTCTCCCAATCACTTTCCCTCCTGTAATGTCAATTGATTCTATTAATGAGCCCATTATCATCAAGTGTCGCATCCCTGATTGTGGAATCCAGGTTAAGCGCATGCATGTTGACACTGGCAGCGGTGTCGATATTATGTATGAGTATTGTTATCGTTTCCTTCCGGCAGAAGTTAAAGCGCAGTTACGCCAGCCTGATATTACGCTATCAGGGTTTTCCGGAGAAAACTCGTGGCCGCTAGGCCGAATAGAATTAATGGTAGAGCTTGCGGATGACAGGAACCCGCAGATGATCAGGCATGAATTGGTCGATTTTTATGTGGTTCGTTCAACTTCACGATATAATGCACTGCTAGGGAGAAACTTCATACGGCGTTTCAACATCATACCATCGGTAGTGCATGGTTTGATCAAGTTTCCCACAGTAGGAGGCGTTGCCACGGTTGCGTCACATCAAACAACCGAGTTGTGTGGCTCAGTTGCGCCTATAAGCACTCCTAGCGTGGGAGAACAACTGGCAAATTGTGCAGTCATAGCAAATCGCTTGCATCCGGATAAGCGAATTAAAATCGGCGCAGGCTTGTCAGCCGAAACAAAGGCCAAATTGCATGGAATTTTGTCCGTAAACGCAGATGTTTTCGCGTGGCGTGAGTCAGACATGACTGGGGTTCCGCGTGATATTGCGGAACATAAGTTAAATGTTAATCCATCATTGACACCCGTTAGGCAAAAGAAGCGGCATATGGCTCTAGACCGCAGTGATTGGTTGTGCGCAGAGGTGGACAACCTTGTCAAAGCAAGCATTCTGCGGGAAGTGCGTTATCAGACATGGGTTGCAAATCCTGTATTGGTAAAAAAGGCTGACGGTAAATGGAGGATGTGTGTTGATTTCAAAGATATTAATAAGGCATGTCCCAAGGACAATTACCCTCTCCCGGAGATAGACTGGAAGGTAGAATCACAATCGGGATTTAGGTACAAGTGTTTTCTGGACGCATACAAGGGTTATCACCAAATCTTAATGGCTGCGGAAGATGAGGACAAGACTGCTTTTCATACGCCGCAGGGTATTTATTGTTACACGAAGATGCCTTTCGGTTTAAAGAATGCTGGCGCGACCTATCAGCGTGTAATTGACGCAGCATTCAAGCACCAAATCGGTAGAAATCTTGAAGCGTACGTCGACGACTTGGTAATTAAAAGTAACACCGAGGAAGACATGCTCGCGGACATCCTGTAAACGTTTGCATCTCTGCGCAGGATCAACATGAAGCTTAACCCGCTAAAATGTAGTTTTGGGGAAGAGGAAGGCAAGTTTTTAGGTCATGTGGTGACAGCGCGGGGTATCAAGGCCAATCCCAAAAAGATTGAAGCCATTGATAATTTGCCATCTCCGAAGACAAAGAAAGATATGCAGAGTCTAACGGGGAAGCTTGCGGCTATCACACGGTTTCTGTCGGAAGCCGCAGAACGACAGTTGCCATTCTTCAATACTTTGAAAAATTGTTTGAAGAAAAAAGACTTCGTATGGACTCAGGAAGCGGAATCAGCCTTTCAGGAGATGAAAAAGGTGCTTACAGAATTACCAACACTTACTGCACCAGTATCAGAAGAAACGCTAACGCTGTACCTCGCGGCATCGAAGGAAGCTGTCAGCTCAGTCCTCATCGCGAATCGCGGAAAGGTAATCCATTAATTTACATGCTTTATTTATATCGCAGAAACTTAACGACTGAGATTTTTCTCAGACGCAAATGCCGGTCTACTTCGTAAGCAAGACGCTGACATCAAGCGAAGTAAACTACTCACCGATAGAAAAGCTTGTATATGCGCTGGTCCATACGGCGCGGCGTTTGCGCCGATATTTTCAAGCACATCCAATCGTGGTCCTAACTGATCAACCAATCAAACAGGTTGGTAAACGCCTACTTTGCGGCAATGACCGGGGTTACCGCATTGACTAACGCAATCATTTTTCTTTCAGGTGTTATACAAGCCTGAGATTTCTGGCCGAATGGCTAAGTGGGCAGTTGAATTAGGTGAACATGAAATAAATTTTTCTTCGCGCAGTGCGGTTAAGGTTCAAATACTTGCTGATTACCTAGCAGAATTACCTGCGGATGTCGAGGCATCAGCAGAACGTCAGGATCCACCTGCACCAACTTTGTCACCATGGAAATTGTACACCGATGGTGCGTGCAGCGCATCTGGTGCAGGTGCGGGTGTAATTTTAACAGGCCCGGATGGCGAAGAGCATACATACGCACTGCGGTTTAATTTTGCTGTTACAAACAACGAAGCAGAGTATGAGGCTTTGTTAGCAGGTATGCGCATTGCGCATAAGTTAAATGTTAAAATTTTGCACGCTTATGTGGATTCAAAGCTAGTATGCAGTCAAGTCAGCGGAGATTTCGAAGCGCATGACATAGCCATGCAGCAAATATCTATCGCTTGTTCACAACCTCACTGACCAGTTTGAAGCTTTTCAAATCTCCCACGTAATGCGGGGGCAAAATAAGAAAGCGGATGCGCTAAGCAAACTGTCTGCCTTGGCTTTTGATCATATGGGGAAGAAAGTTCTAATAGAAGAACTCAATGCGAAATCCATTTTTATGATGCCTTTAGTGGCACCAGTTGAGGAATCAAGCTCAACATGGATGACGCCCATCGTGGCTTTTCTGCGGGATGGCACTTCTCCTGCAGATTCCGCTGACGCAAAGAAAGTCCGCGTTAAGGCACCGCTGTATGCCCTTGAGGGTAACGTCCTATATCGAAAGAATTATTTGGGACCGCACTTAAGGTGCATTGGCCCGAAAGAGGCGGAGGAAGTTGTACGCGAGGTGCATGAGGGTGCATGCGCACTCCATTCGGGGCACAGGTCCATTGTGTCAAAAATAATGCGGCTAGGATATTATTGGCCCACCATGTACGCGGATACTGCGCGCATAGTTAAGCATTGTGAATCATGCCAAATACATGCACCTATTAGCAGAGCACCTGCGCATCCAATGATACCAGTCTCCTCACCGTGGCCATTCTGCAAATGGGCAATCGACATAGTCGGACCATTCCCAAAAGGCTGAGGTAATTTTATCATTTATTTTCTTAACATGTTACTCACATCAGTACCTTACGCACATTCTGCACACGCAGGAAACATCAAATTCTTGATTGTTGCAATCGACTATTTCACAAAGTGGGTTGAAGCGAGACCGCTGGCAGCAATCTCAGGAAAAAGGGTGCGAAATTTTGTATGGGAAGACATCGTCTGTCGATTTGGTATACCAAACGAAATTGTTAGCGATAACGGTACGCAGTTCGCGGGTGACCCTTTTCGCAGCTGGTGCGCGGAGCTTAATATTAAGCAAACTTTTACATCTGTTGCGCATCCGCAGGCGAATGGCCAGTGCAAAGTCACCAACCGGGATATAGTAGCTGGAATCAAAGCTAGGTTAGGTCATGGTCGCGTTGGTTGGGTGGATGAACTACCGAAGGTTTTATGGGCGCATAGAACAACACCCAAAGCAAGCACTGGTGAGACCCCGTTCAGTTTGGTCTATGGATCAGAAGCTGTTGTACCCGCAGAAATTGGGGTACCAACGTTCCGCATACAAAATTTTGATGAGCAAAATAACTCTGAAGCTTTGCGGGAAAATCTTAATTTGCTGGAAGAACGCAGACTCTCTGCGGCTGTCAACGAAGCAAATAACAAGCAAAAAATTGCAAAGTACTATAATCAGCGTGTGCGTTCGCGCTCTTACAAGTGCGGTGACTTGGTTTGGCGTCAAAACGACGCAAGTCATGCGGAGGATACTGGGAAACTGGGCCCCCGTTGGGAAGGTCCATACAGGGTAGCGAAGGTAAACAATACCGGGGCGTACCATCTCGAGACATTAGATGGAAAACCTGTGAAACGCACTTGGCATGCGACGTTATTGAAAAAATGTTATATGTAGCTAGGTGGACCTGATCACTCCAGTTTATTGTAGCACATTATTTTTTCTATGTATTTTTCGTCCGTTTGGATGTGTCGCGGTTGTAATTGTGATTAATGCCAATTAAATATTTACTCGCGCATACTTTTGTTGTTTAAATCTTTTTTGTATGCGGTTCCTGCCTACTTAAGGGGTGTCCTCTAGCCCCCGTGCGGCAGAAGCCTGTTTGGTTACAAGGCTAGACGCTAACAGCAGGCAAAGGGAATTGGTTTTCCCCTAGCCAAGCGCCACGCAGACTAGATGGCTGCAAAGTCGACTTAAAAAATTACAAGCATTGGTTTGCTTGTGCGTAATTACTCTCGCATTGGTTTGCTTGAGGAACTCAAAGCATAAAAACATTGGCTTGTTTTTAGTTGCGTTGCTTACCATACAGCTATAGTGCACCTCTAGTACATGACAAAGCGATAACGCAGTAGCTTTCGAGTCTAAATTATTAAAGGGTAATTGTTAAAGTATTGGTTTATTTTACGCAGTAATACCCGCATACGCATGAGTTTTGGTTAACTATGCGCATGGGCATGCGGTTCACATTTTGTTTTGATTCGCGATATATAAACAAATAAACACACTACGCATGCATATCAGGAATATATATACATCAAATTAAGTTGTTACATAAGAGGTAATTGTTTGTAACGCTTGCCCAACACGGGACTTAGGGCTACAAAAATACAAATACCTGCCTAAGCATAGGACTTACGGTGCAATCCAACACACAAATAATCCTCCTTTAAAAACCCATCGATCGACATGTTCGGGTCCGCAGCGATTACGTTGATTAGGGGGATAGGGATGGAATTGATGGCTTCTTCCGCCTCCATTAACGCTGCAGCCGTTCCCTCTTTTAGCTTCTTTTGAACGATGTCGGGGAACGGCGGTGTTAGACCGCAAGCTTGGATTACCTCCTGCACAGCCTTGTTGATTTCATGGTCCCTGACCGCATCAACGTAGGCATTGAACTTGTCGGACACAGGCTCTGAGTCCATCACCTTTTGCGCAACGGTAGGGAGTGCGGTGCGCAGATTCGCTAGATCTGCCTCTGCCAGCTCGCGGTTGGTTACCGCGTCATCCCTTTCCCTCGTCACTTTCTCAAGCTCCGACCGCAAACGTTCTGCATCCCCCTTCGCCTGCTCAATCGCACCAACCAGCTCACGGCTCTTTTTTCTTTCCTCAATCAGCGCAGTTTTGGTTTCATTCGCGGTCGACTCAACCGCCTTACGCACCTCCTCAGCAGCATCCCTATCCTTCTTGACCTGATCTACACCCGCCTGCAGTAGTCCTAGCTCTACCTCTTTGCGCAAAGCTAGCTGGTATATGCTGGAAGAGAGGCGGGCCTGATCCTCAAACATGCCGAAAAATACAAGGCCGTTTTGAATGAAGGCATTGTGCGCCTGGTTAAACGGTAGAGCGGCCAGTTGCTCGCGGAATTCGGCCGGAAAGATTTGCTGCAGGAACGCAGACTGCTCTGCGGTATTTTCCGCGGAAGACTGTGTGAGTTGGCTGAGGTTGGCAAGGCGGAAGCTACCTTGCGGAGGAGTTGGTGTGGAATCGGAATCCACGTGTATTGTCTTATACTTTGATGTGGCGGTAGCTTGGAGATCTGGGTTGACCCGCGGGGTGGACGGCTGCGTCTCCTCCACATGCTCTGCATATCAGTAAATAGTTATAACGTGAACTTTAGTATGCGGTAAAGGCGCAAGGAATGGACGCTTACCAGTAATGGGGGGAAGTAGTTCTGCGGAGCGTGGCTCGATTGGAACAAAGTTATCGTTCCGCATGTCCTCCCTTTGTTTGGGAGTCATCTTCTTCTTCTTCTGCTGAGTCGCAGAGGTCTCAGCTGCTTTGCGTTTGTTGCCAGATGCCGCAGGCGATTGCTCCACGTTTTCGCTAGCTTTCTCCTGCTCTAGCTGTACGTTCACATATTGCTTACGGAAGGAGATTCCCGCAATCTCTTCCGCAGTCAGCACCTTCTTCATCCTCATTTCTGCAAAGATACGCGCATGCGTTAGATAATATACATGCAAAAACAATTTAGTACGCGATTATACTATTCCTACCCTTTCCATCCGGTCCGACTATGGCTGGGCGCACATCCTCCCATGGCCAGTGTGCGGATATCTTCCCTAGCCACAGCATTACGTTCCCATATGATCGATGCACTAGCTGTGCGTTTGCACACTCCGCTAATAGTTTCCTTTCATCCTCATCCAGGGCGGGGGTCTTGTTTACATCCTTCTCCACCTTCTCGAACCATATCAGCGTTTGCGGGAAGTTTGCACTCACCACAGTTTGGTCGATGAAAAAGAATGTCTCTTTCCAATTCCCCGCATTCGATTTTGGGGTCTTGGTGAAGTTTTGACGAGCGAAGAAGGTGAACCACGATTTGTGGTGGTGGGCTAGTCGGTATAAATGGCAAAACACCTTTACCAGGGGCACTTTCTTGAGTGCAACGTACCACATCTCGAACAAGACTATTTTTCCTATAGCGTAAGGGTGTAACTGACCTAATCCGACCTTAAAGTGATCTAGCACGCCCAGAAAGAAATCAGTGGGAGGAACCCTAAAGTTGCCATGCTTAAAAGCATGTTCGTAAATAGCCACCTTTTTCTCCGGTGGCTCGTGGGCTCGCTGATTGGACAAAGGGGGCACCGGATTGTACTTGGCTAAGGGGGGGTACTGTTTCACTATGTAATCTATGTGCTTCTGCTCTATAACAGACTCTACGCTATCTACATACGTCTCGTTAGCTTTAGTCATTTTCTAGGAGTAATCAGATGAATACTAACCTTTAAATGGTGGCCGGAATGTTTGATTTTTGATCGAAATTCAAATTGGCAGCGTAACGAGGAAGCTTGAAGCAGGAAAGTGGAAATGAGCTGCAAAATGGGGTATTTATAGGGAAGATTGGGAGTCATGGGATGGAGTGGTGTGATCGTGGCTGTACACGTGTTACGCGATCGACGGCCAGCAATTTATTGATGCGCGTAGATGCCAGTTGGGTATGATTACATGTACGCGCGTGGTTGGCACGCTCCTGACACACTGCCACTTTATGTCATGTCCGCCGAATGGGCTTCTGCGATTGTGACAGGCATTTAATGGCATCGAGGCGCACGCGGAATATTAAATGCTAGCCGTTTTCTTGTTTTTTCCGCTTAATAGTTTGATGTCATGTGTCTTGCATCATATAACATCAAACTGGGGGGACATAATGATACCGCAACCCGCATGCGCACCTCATAAGCATGCGGGCGCATAATAGCGTGCGTATGCGTGTGCTTGTGTGCGCTATGCGGTATGCGGATTGTATCTGATTCCTTTGTTCCCGGTACGGCGGTTGCTTAGCTGTCAAGTGAATATCTTTTCCATAATTATATCCGTGATTCGGGGGAGTCAGTTATGGATGAGATTAACGTGATCTGAGACGGTTCTAGAATTAGGGTTTGCCTATAAATACAACCCTAATCATCATTTACCAGACACGGCATATTACGTAACTATCACACACGAGATACATTACGCAAAAACAGCATCATTCAGCATCTCTTCAAGGTTAACAGGTTAGTCTTTCGTAAGCTAGTACCTACGACCTTATTTGGGGCCTCTTGATCGACGACCGTTATCAGAAGTGGACTTAATCACTTGGCCACCCCGCCGACATCATCATGTCGGCCAGGGTTATTCACGGTAGCCAGACCGGAGAGCCACGTTCTAAGATCCTTAAACCCCTTTTTATGTATTGAGCAGGCATATTAAACCCCACGGTTAAAATATGCATGATCATAAGGGAAGATATAAAACCCAACAACAATGCAGAAATTACAAACCGTGGATATTAATACGAATAGCAACATAAAGACATGGCATAATTAAGAATAGTATCACCCAAGGTAATAGTAGAAATAAACAGAATTTTCTGGTGGAAGATTGAAAAGAAGGATGACAGAAATGATAATTAGGAAAATATCAAAAATTAGAACTGGATTAAGCATTTTAACAATCCTTTGGATGGAAAGAAAGTATTGAAATGGTGAAAATAATGGAACGGAAGAAGTTCATTTATAGTGAGAATATCAGACAGAGCAATCGAGACAAATGATCGCAATTAATTAAAGAGATCTTAATTTCCATATATCCCGAAGAATCAGATCTTATAGATTTTCAAGATTTTCTTTTAAATCCCCTGAATTCCGGAATTCAAACGCGGCTACGTCAAAAGTAAGACAAAACTTTACTTTTCTATTTCAATCTTTTGAAATAGCTTCACTCGTACACTTCGAGTAATCGAATTGTTTTATCTATATCACTCAATGATGATAAAATTCTATTTATCAACTTATATTCGTCATGAAAACATTTTTATTGTTAACCATGACCACCTCGCTTAAATTTCGGGACGAAATTTCTTTAATGGGTAGGTACTGTGACGACCCGGAGATTTCCGACCAAACTTAAATTTAATCTTTAAATAATTTCGACACGATAAGCAAAGTCTGTAATGTTGAGTCTTGAAAATTTTAGAACTATTTCATATATTCATTTTACCTTTGACTGTGTCCGACGATTCACGAACAATTGTTTGTAAATAAATATATAGATATAAATATAAAAATATGTATATATATATATATATATATATATATATATATATATATATATATATATATATATATATATATATATATATATATATATATATATATATTTATATATATATATATATATATTATTTTGAATTAATAAAATACAAAATAAATAAGTTGCTATATATATACATATATTTATATATATGAATTCTGAGAATAAGTAATATTATATATATTGTAAATTATGAATATTTAAAATAAGTTATTATATAATATATAATTGGTAACTAGGATAAAAATTTATAAATTGTAATATATTAAATTTAATTACAAGTTTGAATATAATTGTTATGATATTATTATTAACAATAATTTTATTATAAACATTAAAAATGAATATTTGAATAATTAATATTATTATATAAAAATATATATATGAATATGTAAATTTTGATATGTACAAGTAAAATTAATATTATTGATATTATTATTATTATCATTTCTATTATTACTTTCATTATTATTATTATTATTAAAATTAATATTGATGTTTATATAATTAATATTATTATGTTTCCTTATATATATATATATATATATATATATATATATATATATATATATATATATATATATATATATATATATATATATATATATATATATATATATATATATATAATCGATATATACAATTATACAAACACTGCTATATATACATATATATAAATTTCAGATATTCAGTTAAATAAATATATAAATACAAAATATACTTCTACTGATACATATACATATATAAGAATGATAAATACGTATATTTTTTTTATATAAAATCCAAAATCTGTTTCATATCATTTTCCAACTGTATTTAATTTCTGTCCTTGTTTGAAAATTGTTACATATCAGAATATAATCGTACCAATCAGTTAGCTATCGTTTTCAAATTTTATTTTATTTTATCTGTTTCCTCCTACTGAATGATTTCCTTTGTCGATACCATTGAGCTATAAATCAAACGAGTGTTACCTGATATCCTCACAATCATTCTACTCTTCAAATTCATTATCAATTACATTATTTACAGCTGTGAATTATTTAACTAAAAACCATGAACAGAAAGAAACCCAGATAACCTCTATTCGCGTTTCATTTTTTGAATAAGTAAAATTCGTTCATATTTTCAAAAAGTATTAATAAGGTCTTGTTAGGAATCATATAGTGATTCTCTCTGTAAATTTTCAAGCATCAATTTATTATATCGATTATTAATTTTGGAGTCAAAGTTTGAAACAAAAAGTCAAACCGTATGAACTTGGATTAAATTCGAGTTACCTGTTGTAATTGAAGTTCAATTGATGATTTAAAAAGGTTCTATGAAGGATTTGTAACACATTTTATGTTGTAATTATTATCTAAACATGTCTGAATTTTAAAATCACCATTTGAGTTCTTATTTTACAAAAACGAAGCTTCTGCTGTAGAATTTTAAATTTCCTTTCTGTTTCTGTTGAGTCACCCATAGTTAATCGGTTCTGTTTCATTTATACGTCCTAAATCAAACAATGATTCGATGTTAGAATTAGTTTCCTAATCGTTAGCCTAATGAAGAAGAAGGAGAACTGACTGGTAATGGGTTAAAGAAAATTGGTTATGATTTAAAACAGAAAAACAATAGCAGAGCAACTGGTTGGGTGTTTGTCGGGTAAACGAGAGGTCGGAAGTTCGAGTCCGGTTTGCGATAAATTTTTCTTAAAAGCTTCATTTGAGGTAGTTATTTAATTTTATTATTACTTTTATTATTATTATTATTATTATTATTATTATTATTATTATTATTATTATTATTATTATTATTATTATTATTATTATTATTATTACTAATGTTGTGACTAGCATTAGTATTATTAAAAGTATTATTAATAATACTAGCATTATCATTTTAATTATTAGTATTATCATTATAATTATTATTATAAGTATTATCATTATTATTATAATTATGACTATTATTATCATTATTAAGAAAACAATACAACCTATCATCATTATCGTTATTATTAGTGTTATTACTACTCGTTATAAGTATTAGATAATATTATCAATATTGTTGTAAAAATAAAATAACTTATCATTATTATTATTATTACTAAAGATTATCATTATCATTCTTATTATTATTATCATCATTTTTAATAAAGTTATCCTTATTATTATTAATAAATCATTATTATCAAAACTATCATTTTAGTAAATAAATATTTTAAACATTAAATATATAGTTATTACATATACTATAATTATAACTAAATTTCACATAACTATATATACCAAACCTATTAAGATTATTATTATAAATACTTACAAATGACAACTATCGATTTTTAAATGTAACATTAAACAAATATGTATATAAATATGGACATATTAATATAACTATATAAATATTAATCATTTTGAATATATACACAAAATAACTATAAATAATATATAAATTAGAACATAATAAAAATATTTGTTCAGTTACGATTATATGTTTTAATATAAATATACAAATGATATAGGTTCGTGAATCCGAGGCCAACCCTGCATTGTTCAATGTCGTCATATGTATTTTTACTACAAAATACAGTACTGTGAGTTTTCATTTGCCTTTTTACCCTTTATATTTTTGGGCTGAGAATACATGCGAAATTTTTATAAATGTTTTACGAAATAGACACAAGTAATCGAAACTACATTATATGGTTGAATGATCGAAGCCGAATATGCCCCTTTTTGCTTGGTAGCCTAAGAATTAGGGAACATCACTAATTTTGAGAATTAGTGCACGCCTAATTGACGCGAATCCTAAAGATAGATCTATTGGACCTAACGAACCCCATCCAAAGTACCGGATGCTTTAGTACTTCGAAATCATTTTTATCATGTCCGAAGGATTTCCCGGAATGAAAGGGGATATTCTTATATGCATCTTGTTAATGTCGGTTACCAGGTGTTCACCATATGAATGATATTTTTGTCTCTATGCATGGGACGTATATTTATGAGAACTGAAAATGAAAATCTTGTTGTCTATTTAAATGATGAAAATGAATGATTATGTTAAACTAATGAACTCACCAACCTTTTGGTTGACACTTTAAAGCATGTTTATTCTCAGGTATTAAAGAAATCTTCCACTGTGCATTAGCTCATTTTAAGGATATTACTTGGAGTCAATCATGACATATTTCAAAAGACGTTGCATTCGAGTCGTTGAGTTCATCAAGATTATTAATAAGTCAATTATAGTTGAATATATTATGAAATGGTATGCAAGCCGTCAACTTTTGATGTAATGAAAGTTTGTCTTTTAAAAACGAATGCAATGTTTGTAAAATGTATCATATAGAGGTCAAATACCTCGCGATGTAATCAATTGTAATGTATTCGTCCTGATGGATTAGGACGGGTCGTTAGATACTTAGGTAAATCTGTATCAACCAACTATAATTCCGCCGAGGATAGTTGTAATTCTTTGTAATTTAATCAATAAAGAATAAACTGTTGAAAATTTATCTTTGACTCTACTTAATTTACTTGCTTGAATACTGAACTGTGTCCTAACTGTTAAGTTATTTAAAAAAATTGTATTCACCCCCCTCTACAATACTCATGTTGTTTATCAAGGGACCAACAATAACTCATTTTGTAATATGAAGGTAACTAACAAAGGTAGTGTATATATAATTTTATATAATCGTTAGCAGGAAAATAATTTTGGTTACGTATTTAATTAGTATTTTATTTCATGGTTTTTCCGAACAATCCATCTTGTTCCATGTACAACAAGTTTTCAGCGGTGACAACATTCTAAGGACATTTTTCTTGATCAATCTTCTAGAGAATGTTCTTTTTCTTTCCTATTAGACCGGATGTAATCCCTAATACCTTCATGAACCCGCTTAGGTCTGATCTTTTCACGTGCAATGTTGAAGCTTGAAACCACTTATACATTTAACTCCTTGGTTATATTTTTATGTTCATGACAACGCCAACTCTGAATAAAGATTAACCCATTAGTTCATTACATTTTGTGACTCCTATGTAAAGTGATGATAAAAAGATTTAATGTGCAATTTACTCTTACAACAATGGGCTGCTATGCAAGGTAGTGATCGAGAGTGAACACCATCATCATGCTTAAATATATTGAGTAATTCACAACTAATGCCAATGAACTATTCAAATTTCTCATAAAATTACCTTCAATGTATATAAAGGCAACATCCTATATACTTCAAGCAAAGTATACGTTTCAAATATGTTAATCTCAGAATTTAAAGCAGCTACTCTGCAGTTCTCATAACGATGATTATCAGATTTCAAAGACTCAAGAATCGTAGCTTTTCTACTTTCACATGATCGTAACATTACCGTCAATGCAGTTAATAAAGTGATTAAGAAATATACAAAATCCCAATTATCACAAGTGAACCAAAAAATTAATTGCAGCACAAGATGACATATAGATTAAACATAAAGAAACAATAAATCAAATATTCAGTCTAAAAATAAACTATTATGCAGTAACTCATAACTTTTTTCCACCATCAACCTAGAGTAAGTAAACATCGTGCTTATAATCATGAAACATTACTTATTACCTAGACCCACTTATTTTACAACATGGGTTATCAGTTTGATCATCTAAACATCTAAACAACAACAAAAACAAAGAATACAACAAATAAATAAAGTCATTATAAATATATGAAAAAAGATTATTACCTCTAACAAGAAAGTAAGATCATGACCTTCATTTATCGTGTTATCAGCAACATGAACCAAAACCTTAAAGTTTTGCATAATCGACAACTTCAAACTCACATCATTATAATTAGAATCACTTATAAATGAAGAACCGAGAACATGAGCTCCAATTCAAAACTCAGCATAATATTTTTTATCGTCAATCGGTGTTTAAACTTTATATGTTTTTTTTTCTTTCATCTCCATGAACCTTAAAACAACCATAACAAAAGTGATACTCCTAATCAACCTAAAACAGCATAACAAGATTAAAGAAACTAACCTTGAGCATACTAATCAACAAAGTCGAGGATGAACATCATCAATTTCCCCAAAATACCAAATCTGAACACTTATATAATTTCATAATATCAATTCAAATGACTATATAACAAGTTCACAATGACAAATGATTTCAATAACCAAAATAAAACGAAAAGGGGTACTCTATATTAGTATAATTAAAAGTTATATAACACAATAAAGAGACCTTGAAACTACCTTTACAACAACCCAGTTGTTTATAGGCACAACATAAGTTAGCCTCTGAGTTATTTCCCATTTGTTAGGCAAACTAACCCAATTCGTTGTCTATACATGGGTCAACAGCTTAACATGAACTCACTTTTTTTTTACATATGAAGTCGATGCATTATAGGATACTTATGGTAGATATATAACTCTTCCCATATGCTTTCCAGACATAAAAAGCCTTTCATAGAGTATCATTAATCTCTTTTTCACTGAAACATATTAACAAACAGTTGGTATGCATACAATATAGTTGTAATAAGTTCAAATAACAATCACCACCATCAAAGTTATTGCAGAAAAAAAACAAAAATTTATCATTTTAGAATAAAATCCATCTCCATTTCACACAAATTCATAAGCAAACAATTAATCTCTAATGAACTTGTAAGAAACTACTATGATACCTTGATTGTATGTCCAATCTCCTTTGAAGGTTGAACAATAATCTAATCAATATCAACAAAAACAATTATCTTGAAGTATACATACAGAACATAACCTAACAATGATTCATCATTTCAACAAGAATATAGTAAATACTAAATCAAATAAAGCTATTAGCAAAAGTATCTGCAAAATATTTATTGAATTTCTGGGTTAATGGAGTATCATTAACGATTATGTCAATTCTGCTTCAGCTTAACAGTTCAAGTTTAGGTATACGGCTTAAAGTTTAGGTATACAACTATGGTCAAGAGCATCATATTTTAATAATCAATACAATATGTACTTACCTGATGAATAACGGTTGAGTGATCGGAGTGGGAAAGGAAAATTCGACTGAACATTGCAACCGGACAGCGCTGCAAATTGGATAGCGATTGTTGTCGTTGTTGAGTAAATGAAAAATTAGATTTGTTTATTGGTGGTGGGGTGTAAAACAAATCATCTGCCAACAACACGTGTAATGAAGCAACATGTGTTAAGTAGATGGTGTTAATTGATAAGCTTGATACCAAGCAGCTGCTGGCAAGAAGTAAAGCTGCTGGCAGATTAAAACCCGGATCAAATGGGTGACCCGGCATGTTGTTTGTTCAACCACTTAGAAGCTGACACGTGTCAGAAGCTGGAATAGAAGTTGAGAAAAACCTCCTCTTATATAGTAGTAAGAAGATAAGAAATAAAAAAAAAAAAAACGTTGTAAACCAAAACAAATGTAACATACTTACATTTAGACAAAATTACGCAATTGGTTACTGTTTGTTTAAAATTTTATGGATAGACCTAACTAGTTGTGGAGCCCTCGCTTCGCGCCGGGGGCTCCGTTTTGAATGCGAGTTAAAAAAAAGTCTTGATCTATTTTGTAAAAAAGAATTTTTTTCGACATAACATTGAAGGGTTGTTCCTTTTGTGAAAGTTGCTTTTTTTAGCGTTCGGGTTTTATTTTAAAAAGAAAAAGTTAGTAAAGTGGGGGTTCGATTTGTATTTTAATAAAAGTTAGTGGGTTAAGTTTGTGAAATTTGAAAAAACTTTACGTATAAAGTGGGGGTTCGATTTGTATTTTAATAAAAGTTAGGGGGTTAAGTTTGTGAAAATTGAATATTAGTAAAAAAAAAAAAAGTTAGTAAAGTGGGGGTTTGGTTTGTATTTTAATAAAAGGTGGGGGTTAAGCTTGTGAAATTTAGGGAAAAATAAACGTACAAAGTGGGGGTTCGATTTGTATTTTAATTAAAAGGTAAGGGGTTAAGTTTGTTGAAAGTGGGCAAATGAATAGGACTATTCATTTACACTACACCATTTAGATATAGGTATAATATAATTTTTTTAAACATGAATGCCCTAATTTATGAAATTGTTGCGTGATTGGTACTTTGCTCCGACGAACGTTATTTAAATTCCGTAAAATCACCTTACATGCCTAGCACATGAGAGTGTTTTCCTCTTTCATAATCTCTCATCACCTCCATCTTTATCTTTATTAACTTAATATTCTTTTTATTGCACAGCGAGACTAGAGTCACTGACGAGGACCACCAAAGGAGTTCCCACTACCTGATCATATATGTTTCACGTGTCAAGAATGTTTCACTGAACAAGTGTCATAGGAGAGGCTCTGTGTGTAGTCACCCTTGAGAAATACTCCTTGAACAACTACCATATGACAGACTCAGACATCGATGCCTCCAAAAGAATCCATAACCAACTGCAAAGCAAATTGCGACATAAAATCTCCAAATAAGACTTGAACTCGAGACCCCCAGACACCCAGAAGGGCAGTAATCACTTAGATAAATGAAGATGATTTATAATCATCAACTTGTATCCATATCAAAAATCATAATCTTAAATTTCAGTAACACCTACAATTTGCAAATGCTAAATCAAATCAAAACTCTAAATCTAAACTAAATTAAAATTTACAAATTAGTAAACCTTATCAACTTGTTGACGCCACAAGATCTTTTTTCTCCTCCGTCTTTCTCCACCACCACTCTCACCACCGTGGTGACGCCACTATTTACCCTTAATTAGAAACACATTATTTCGTTAATTTATATCTTTAAAAAAAATACCAAATATATCGACAATAGCACTTTAAAAAAAACAGGTCCAACTTGTGAGCATTCAAAAAACCTAATAATAATAATAATAATAATAATAATAATAATAATAATAATAATAATAATAATAATAATAATAATAATAATAATAATAATAATAATAATAATAATCTCTTTATCCTATAATAAGAAAACAAAATGTTGTCATATTTTTTGTAAAAAGGCCACCTGTCAAAAGCTCAACCTTTAGATGATAAATCTTATTTTGATCCAAACCGTCTAAAATGATAATAGCGTCATTTAACTTTTCAAGCGGCAGTTGGGGTTGATAATTACACAAGTGCCCTTGGGATATCGAATGGTTACACTGCATTGGAAATCAGTTTTAGGGTTTCAAAAAGTACAAATGCTTCTTCAAAAGATCCCCACGCATCCAATCTATAATCTTTGAAGAAATCCGCGCAAAATTTTGTCAAGCAATTTTGTCATAAATTTATCGTGTCAATTGTGCAATTTATTTCATTCAGTCTGTCGGATTTAGTGAGTTTGGGGATTTATACATCATCGTTATATATCAAGTATTATTAATTTCATTCAATGATTAGGGTTTCTTATTTAACACTTTCTAATTGTTTCATTGTAGGCTTTGATTAAATATTTTAAATTCGTTTGATGTATAAAAACATGTGAAACTGTCAAATTTGTATATAAATATACACACCTTGAGTTTCTTTTTTCTCTTTTGTTATAAAAAAGTTGGTGTGGTTTGTGGTGCTGGGTGTGGATCCTTAAAAAAGCATGTAGGTAGTGTCCAGATAAAACTAACAATGTGGATATCAATGTACAATTTGGTTAGGTAATCTATATTTGGAGTTATAATTACTTCCTTTATGATTGCAGGTTTCCTTTTAGAAGCTAGAGTATTGGGCTTGGGAAAAGATTTATCTCCATGTATGTTACCAACCTAGCTGTGAGTACTCTTAACTAAATGTGTCAATATGTGTGGTTGGGACATGGTGGGTAATGGGTCAATAAAGTATTATCTTTGTATGGGTAGGATCCAGGTTGTGTTTGGTTACTTGCTCGGTTTCTTGAAATGGGTCATAAAAGAATGTAATATATTTGATCGAAACCTGGTTTGGGATCGAAACCTGGTTTAGATGATGGTTTTAGATGTTTTGAAAATGAAGAATTCATAGCTTTTACTGTTTACACCAAGTGATCAATATGGCAACTTAAGGTTTGTAATTTGCCCAGGATTATATCTCTATCAATCTTCAACTATACTGTTACTCTTTTGTCTGAAAATTTAACTTGGTTAAATACAATCTGCGTTATGATTATTGATTATGCTTTTTTGCCATGTTTATGTGCACTTTGACTGTTTTGCAGTAAAAAATTTGGTATTGGTATTAGATAATTATTAGAATGAGTTGTATTTGTCACGTATTTTCAAATTTACTCCTGTTTGATGATTTGAAATTTAGTATTAGATAATTATAAATTAGTTTAGGGTGTTTGGATATGTAATTTGTTAAGAGATTATTCTCACATTTCAAGTTTATTTGTATTGTTGACTTCAAATTGTAGAAGCTGAAAAAAAATCAGTTGAGGGGTTGTTTGGATATGCTCGCAGCTAAGCGCGATGTCGGTGACTAGAGGTGAAAATTGAGTGCTTCAGGTGGCTCATGTAATTGAGTGCTTCAGGTTTCAATTTTTTTTTAGCATGAGGCGCTGTTTGATTAGCGGGATTATTTGTGTCATCTGGTGGAAAAGTTTTACTCGGGGGAGTATCCGGCATCTAACTGTTTTGACACAATTTTAATGGCGTGCAAATAATCAAGATTTCCCAACTGTTCCAGTTTCATCGGTTTCGAGCAGTCAGATCAGGCCACATCTTTTTATAGGTCAGTGTCGTGTAAATATATTATAGACATGTTATGTGAACTTAATTATTATTATTATTATTTTTTTAACACGTTTATACAGTTGCTGATGTTTTATTCACTATGTATGTGGGCAGAAATAAATGATACGAACGTCAATAAGGTCGTGAAAAAGTCATACACATACATGACACGTGCATGTGGAATTATCAATGAAGAGAAGGTGAATATTTCCACAATTAAAAACGGACGCGCTAAGAATTTTGTGCTTTTCAGTTATGATACTAGAAAAATGTGTTACCTTAATTATTGTCTTCATATTAAATTAACCTTAGGTCAAGAAAATTGCTGAAACATATCCACATTTATGCAGTTACGTGCGCCTTCGATGTTGTATTTCATATTTGCAAGTTTCAACTTTGGGCCGGGTAAAAAAAACTTTTATCGGTGGTGTCTGCTTGAGGTCGCATGAACTCACAGGTATCTATAAATGTTTCTCTCTGTTGCATCTCTTATTTCATACTTAAGTTGTTCAAAGATGAAATGTGGTCTTTACCTTACAGGTCAGTAGGTGTATGTGATCGCATTCTTTTAAGGAGTAAGACATTTGTTGTAATAAGTAATGTAATGCATTTCCCACCACAAAGCACGGTTATACATTTTATGAGTAACTTCTATGTTAGTAGTTATGGGTTTATGTCTGCATTGTATCAGCGATATAGGCTGTCTGGCGAAATATGTTGTGGAATAATAGCCGGGACCGAACAATAACTAAGGCTTTAACGGGGATGTGTGAATGCTTAGTTGGGGTTACCTTAAATTTAGTTTCCTCATTGTATTAGACGTTATAATCTTATGACAAGTAGAAAACGTCAAAATAGGTTACCCTCTTTTTCCATTAATCTTTTTGTTTATATGTCATTCATTTTTACTCTAATATACGTAACTATTTGTAATTGTAAGTTGTTTCGTATGTTAAAACGAACTATTGTTTCTTAGGTTATGTTAAGCTCATTAAAAATACTACAAAAAAGTTCTATGTAAACAGCAGAGGGGTGACTTGTGAAAACACAATCTCTTGTGAAAAGTGTTATAGTTCAAGTGGATGCAGCCCCATTTAAACAATGGTATTTGCAACATTTTGGGGTTGACATTGGCAGGAAGAAGAAAGCTGCTGCTACTGCTACTGATACTGCTACTACTAAGAAGGATGCTGAGGTACAATTTTTTCAAGTTTTGTGTTGACAATATTGTCACATTTTTATTTATTATTGTGAAAATGGTTGGTCATTTCTGATCATTACTGGTTAAGGTCAATTTATGATCTTTATGACTATATCCCTATTATGCTGTTTTCAAGATTTATCCTTTTCGAAATATATAGAGGCTAGATTGATCTGGATCTTATGTGGTGAAAATGACCAAAATGTTACACTGCCCATTTCTCTTTGTTAAACTACTTGCTAAAGAAAGTTCTATGACGCTTCAATTCGGTTATTAAAGTTTTGTTTTATGTGGATCTGCATTTTATATATACTTTTGATCTTTTCGGATTATAAAGGATGCTGAAAATGCCATTTACTTGCCTTTTCAAGTTTTGTCGATAGATTTGCGTCATAAGTTAGCATTATTTTTTGTTTTGGCTGTTAGTCCAGAAGCCAGGGTTTTTTTAATTCCCATGCTGGGAGTTCATTTCAGGTAGAAATATATAGAGTTCATTTGTGAGATATATCACTTCTGATTCTTGGTTTATGGATCATGTTTATGTGTATTTATGATATAGATCAATAAAAGTAGATCTTTTGAATTTACATACAAGCATGAGACATAGTATGATATTCTTCTTCTGAAGGCTTACAAAAGTTCTAAAAAAGTCTGAAGTTAGCTGTAATTAAACTCAAAACATATAGTTGTTCTTAAGATTATTAAGTGTACCTTGGGAAATAAATATTATTACCAATGTATGTTTAGATGTAAATGTTATTACAAGTTTATCTTCAAATAATTTATTAATCTCTCATGTTGTGCTGCTACATATGTACATACAGGAAGGAGAATGAGCAACCGAAGAAGCAAAAAAGAGCAACCATGTACAACAAATTTATCTAATATTATAACTTTAGTCGAACAAAATATAGTTGGTACATTCATAAGGGATGCATTTATTGATAAAGGAGATGATTCTACATCAACAAATTACATGAGTACTATTGTGCAAGCTGTCGGTTATTTAAGTTCTTTTCCAACTTAGGTTACATGTTACTCCATATATTACTTTAGTTTTATCCTACATTGTTTTATTATTAGTTGTGTCAATACTTTTTATTCTTCTATTAACTTTTTTTGTGGTCTGATTAACTTCGTGAAACAACATTAACTACCTTGAAGTTTTTGCTGACAACAAGAAAATTCGCTCTAGCATTATTGTCAATAAATGCATACTTCAACAGGCTTACAACATTAACCAGTTGTTGGAAGTCGCGTCCTCAGCCTTCAATTTAATTTTTTTCTTTTTTTCAAATTCAAAATTTTACCTACTGAAAATCTTTGTTTTTTATATTCACAACTAGCATACTCATTAAGTTACTGTTTGTAATGTTAATGTTTTTTTATATTTGTTGATTTATTATTTTCATATATTTCATTAACCTTATATCATTAGCATAAGTAACTTATTAGTAAAATATTATTTTAATCTTGTATGATCAAATACCCGCGAATGCGCGGGTTATAAACTAGTAATAATAATAATAATAATATGTGAGTTGATTTGAGGATTATAATTTCCACCGTTTCTGCTGTTTTAAACAATCCACGATTTTTTTTTTTTTTTTTTACATTTAATCTTAATTAGTTATTTGGTTTGCTCCAGTTCCTGTATGTTCTAATTATGAGATGTTTCAGTGAATTAATGTATGTAATTGGATTTAATTCAAATTAAAATTAATAAATCTTCTTGTAATTAAGCTACAATGATACTCTGTGGAATTTTATTAGGGGTTGATGATTAGCTTATTAGTTTACTGTATGAATTTATTCGTTATGTAGATTATATGTTTGACGACGAGTTTATTGGAGCTTTTTGGAGTTATTAACTTTTAACTTTTAATAAAAAAACTCATATTTAATAAAAAGCTCTGTTTGTTTTGATGAGCTTAAAGCTTTTAGACATAGGAAAAAAACTAAAAGCTACTTGAAGTAGCGTTTAGATTTTACCTTCTAACTTTTTGTCATATTACGCTTTATTTAACCGATTCAGCTACTCTATCAAACATTAAAATATATTTAAAAAGCTGAAAGCTACCAGCTACTATCCAAAAGTTACCAACTGCAATCTACAAGCTAAAAGCTAACGGTTGACAGTTGGTTTTGTCAAACATACACTATATATTTAATTTATCAATTATATTGTGTAAACTTATAACTTTACATGGTAATTACTATTTAGCTTTGTTTTAATAAAGATTAGTCCAAGTTCGTTATTTGAATGGTTTACTTTTCATATTGTTAGTTTTGTAGTGGAAGGATTTAAAGTGATATTGATATATTGTTTATGGCAAATTAGATAAATAAAATAACCTATTTTTGTTTTCCTATTCTAGTTAATCTATTTCATTCGGGTACAAAAAAAGAAGTGTTTTTTCAAAAGTTAATCAAAAAGAGGGGTGTCGTTAACTTTTGTTAACTTTCTCAGTTAAGTGTCAACTTCGCATAACATGTCAAGTCCTTTATCGACCAACATTTTCAACTCGGGATTTCGACGCTCGTTTTCGATACGCGATTCCTACATGCGTTTTCGACCCGCGTTTTTTACGCATGTTTTCGAAGCGAGTTTTTTTATCATAGTTTTCGACAGCGTTCAGGAGGCGTGTTTTCAACTCGCGATTTCGAGGCGTGTTTTCGAGGCACGTTTATCGGCTCGCGTTTTCAAGGCGCTTTTTCGCTCCGAAAAGCGCGCCCCGAAAAATTCGCATCGTAAACGCGCCTCAAAAACGCGCCTCGGAAAGGCACGCCGAAATCGCGAGTTGAAAACGCGCCTCCAGAACCCTGGTAGAAAACTATGGTAAAAAACGCGCTTCAAATAACGCGCGTTGAAAACACGGGTAACACGGGTCGAAAATGCATGTAAGAATCGTGCGCTGAAAAAGTGCATCGAAATCGCGAGTTGAAAATGTTGGTCGATAAAGGACTTGACATGTTATGCGAAGTTGACACTTAACTGAGAAAGTTAACCAAAAGTTAACGACACCCCTCTTATGATTAACCTTTAAAAAAAGAATCATTTTAATATCCGAATGAAATAGATTATCTAGAATAGGAAAACAGGAAAAATATGTTATCGTTTTATGTAATTTGCCCATTGTTTATTTATGCTTAATGATTAGCTATATATTGTTATTGTAAATTGTAATTATTCATTAAAAGAACAGGAGAAGTTCTATTCGCTAAGATGCAATTTGTCATATTATCTCGATTTCGATCTTAATGACCTTGCGTATCAATACCGTGGTTTAGAAGCGTGCTTTGTTGGTTGATTTATGATTTATTGATTAGTAAATTTTAATTTGGCATAAGATTTAGAAATTTGATTTGATTTAGTGTTTGCAAATTATAGATGTTATTGAAGATTAAGATTCAGGGTTTTCGAATTTTTATAAGGATGAAAAATGAAGATGAAGATACTAGCGATGAGGGAGGAGGTGATGAACGATTATGAAATGAAGAAAATAAATTATTGTGCTTGGCATATGAGGCGTCTTAACGAAATTTAAGTAATGTCCTTTAAAGTCAGGGACCAATCACAACAATTTTAAACATTAGAGTCATTCACGTAAAAAGTACGCTAGGTCCATACATGAAATTTCACACAAACATTAAGGACCAATGGCGTAATTTTTTTTTTATATCAACGATTCTTATAGATTTATCACAATAATATGGCGTATTGGTGTTCGGTATCTGAAGACCTTGAATACAATTTAGAGGCCAAAAAGTAATCTAAGTGTAAATGGATAAAAAGAATTTATTCTATGTTATCCATAAAAAGTGAGTATGTATTTATTCATAGACTCATAGTTATGCGACTTAAACATGTTATTTTATGAAAGTTACAGACTCTTTTTCTTGGCAGCCCAGAATATGCACCTAGTGAAGATCCTAACTATAAACCAAATTGTTGATAATGCAAAGTCTGCTAGTCTTTAAAATTTTGACTCTATATCTTTTTCATACGAACGCTTATGTAGTTAACTAAAAACTAAAGCATTCGTAAATCAAAGGCCCGCCAAAGGACTCAATAATTCCTTGTATATTCCATTCAATATGATCGTATATATGTACATTAATGTAGCCAACTATGTAAACAATAACAAACTTCCTACTACTTAAGGGAAATATATACATGATATAATACAATGATATGAGCTGATATCTTTTCTATGTGTGTGTGTGTGTGTGTTGACTATTACTGCCCCAAGTCGAAGCTATCGATTTCCGTATGCAAAGACTAGAACGAAAGTAGTTGAAAAGTAACTCAAGAGTCCTTTAGTAAATATGTCGGCTGTTTGAAACCGTGTTAGAACATGTAATATGTGTACTTGACCACATGAGGCTTTTTCCCGGATAAAGTGGATGTCGAGCTCAATGTGATTAGTCCATTGTTGCACGAGATTACCGGATAAATAGATAGCACTAACATTGCCGCAAAACATAATGGTGGCTTTCATAAGTGAAAATGTGAGCACAAGTAATAAATTACGTAACCAACATGATTCGCCAAACCTAGACCCAGTGTTCATCTAAATAGGAGACGAGGGCATGAGAAGATGACTTCGAATGACTAAGATGAGAGATAACGTGCCCTGTATATATTGGATGATGCGCTTTAGCGCAACCAAGTGAGCTTCATGTGGTGTGTGCATGTGCAGACATATCTACTGAATTGTATATGAAAAAATTGATCGCTTGAAAGTAAGATATTGGAGTACTCCTGCAAGGCTTCGATAGTAAGTTGGATCGGAGTATGAATCCCCCAACGTAGCACTCTGTTTTCCCTGTGTATCAATAGGTCTAGTGACCGAGTTGAATGAAACCATACCTTCACGATGATCAATATTGCGAGCATATGTTGTTTGATTAAGAAATAAAATGTTAGTGATGTGATGAACCGAAATACCAAGAAAAAGAACTTAAAGGATCTAAGTCCTTCTTAGAAAATTGCATTCTAACTTAGACATGAGTCGATCACGTAGAGTATCCGAAGAAGAAGCAAGGATAATGTCGTCAACATATAGTAACAAATATGGAATAAACTTGTCGTGATAATATAAAAATAAATAGTGACCACATTTGTTATGTATGGTACTCGGCTTTCATTTTCCTTTAAATCACTTAATTAGCGACGTGATGGTGCACATTAATAATAATTAAAAAAAAAAAATAAGTTAGTAATGGATCCATTCATTGTTTGGCTTTTAAGGTCTGTTCTAGAGTTTTTTCATTAAAAGAAATGAATTGAAATGAAAGTAAGTGAAAGGGAAGGAAGTGAAATCCTTCCAATTAGGCGAAAATCATCATGCCACTTCCTTTCTTTTCTTTTTAGTTAAAACTCAGTAACACCAAAAAAGATTATTTTCTTTCAGCTTCTATTCCTTTCTCTTCAAAATACAACTATGGAAACATGGAAAGAGAGCCTTAGTTCACGAGGGATCATATATCTATGCTAAAGGAATCACTAGTTTCTTGACCCCATGAGGACAAAAAGTTGTTACTAAATTAAAACTCAAGCAATCAAATAAGTATAGGACCACATTCAAATTAAAATTTTGTCTTATTGCGAAGAACATTATGGGTCAAGACCTCGAATACAGAGTACATGGCTATGACTCACATTTCTACTGAGGTCACTGTGGCTTGTTAGACTTGTAGATGAGTTATGCGCCAAGAATTTAATACATGTTATATTCCTTTGTGATTGTGACAATCCGGAAATTTCCGATCAAATTTAAACTTAATCTTTATATGTTTAGATGTATAATATTTTACATACACGTATTAGTTTCAATATATTTATTGGTAGAATTAAAAGATAATATCAAATGATTGAAATATCAAATACATTGTGATTATGATTACGGGTCTCTGTTATGAGGTCCACTATGATTTAAGAATTCTGTTCTTTTTGACAACATTCAAAAAATGGTAAAGTGATTTACAAGTAAGAACAAATGTGTCCATTAACTAGAACTAGACAAGGGCTAGTGGAGATTCTGTTTGATTTCCAATATTTTCCCCGTGACTGTGATAAGATAATTATTATAACTTTCATTTTGTTTAATGTGAAAGTAAGAACGTGTAGTGTAAATAACTTAGATGTTGGATATTGATAAGTTAAGTAAAACAACGTTTTACATTAAATGATTTCATACATTTAATTAACCCGTGGACTTATCTTATGCTTCACCAACAAACGATGATTTAGAAACTTGAAACCTGTTATGTGTCATATATGATTTTACCTTTCTAAAACATGTTATGATATAACGATTTTCATTATTTTAAACTTTTAACAAAATGTTTTTTTTTAAATATAATTAGTTTTGGAAAACAAAGTTATCATATTTATTTGAATTAGTTTCAAACGTACAAAAAAAAAACGTTTTCAGTTTAAAAATAACTTTATTATTAAAACATTTTACAAGATAAGCACCTTATGAATTTTGAGGAACTTAATTAAAAGCTTTGTATTATATATATATATATATATATATATATATATATATATATATATATATATATATATATATATATATATATATATATATATATATATATATATATATATATATATATTGTTTCAAAAATGTAAACGTGATACGACATAATATTTTTCTATTATTTAAACGATTATAAATGAACTTTGAAATATAATTAATTTTGAAAAACTAAAATATAATATTATTAAATAAATATTTCAATCCTATATAATATGTACAAAATTATATTTTTCTTTGAGAATATATATATATATATATATATATATATATATATATATATATATATATATATATATATATATATATATTTTTTTTGCAAAGTGATTAAGCATAATATTAACTAGATACAAAACGTTTTGATTTAAATTATCATATGTATATATAACGAGACGTCGATTTATAGAAGTAAATGACCAAAACATTTAAATGTATAACTTACATTTCATGGAGTATAATTATTGGTGAAATAAGTCTAATTATTGATAAAGGTACGTGTCGCGAAACGTAAAGTACAAGTTTTCTAAGCGTAAGAAAGGACGTTCGAAAAATCGAAACCGGCACGTAAGTCGAGCGTCAACGTACGATTCATCGGTGCTAAAATTACAAATCAACTATGCAAGAGAATATAATATAATATTTAATTAATTCTAAAGATTAAATATATTATATATTAAATAAATATATATATGTATAATATGAGTATCGGTAGCCTAATTAGTTGTAACGACCCGTCAAAATCGCTATTGACGCGGCACGTTAATCATTGATTCCACAGTGAGGTTTTGACCTCTATATGATACGTTTTGATAAAATATTGCATTCATTAAAATAAGTGACTTTCTAAACATAGAAAGTTATAAATATGTGGGCGAGTGCTTAGGTATAAGCAAAACCCCAAAATACATAAGTCTTTAATTTACAGGTTGACATCACAGTCCAATTATTTATTACACAATACAGTTTTATTTTGAATGCAATAAACTTTGTACAAAGCATGAGAGACTCCATGCAGGCAACAAGCACATTACAGCGGAAGCAGTCTAAGGACCTGATAATAAAACATGCTAAAAAGTCAACACGAATGTTGGTGAGTTATAGGTTTAATTGCTCGAGTCATAAACATATATAAAGATAGACCACAAGATTTCATCAAAAGTTTTTCAATAGATTCTACGTAACAGAGCACCCTGGTAACTAAACTTAACGCTATAGTGATAATTACTCCATTCGTTTTAATACACGCAAACCAACGTGTCTTAAACTCAAATAACATACGTCCGTTAAAAGGCTAGCGCTCTAGCTCGGACGGGGATGTCAAGCCCTATGGATCCATATACAATTATTCGCGCCCACCAGTCCATATCCTATGTACTGGCAGCTACTAGTTACCAAAGCTAAGGGATTTTCGGTTTAACTCAGTGTAGAATTTAGTATGTACTTGTGTCTTATTGCATTTAAAATAAATTGCATGTATTCTCAGCCCAAAAATATTTAAAGTATTTAAAAAGGGAGACTATAATTCACAGTTCAATATTGAGACTCAATATTGTAGGCAAATTGTGTAGACGTAATGATGGTAGACGACTGTATGGTTGGCCTTGGATCAAGAACAATACCCCGAACAATACCCAATATTTCCTTAGCTTAAATCGGTTTGAAACCCGAATTAAAAACACCCTCGTATATACCTTATTATTATTAAACTTAAATTTAAAATTATAATTATAATTTAAATATAAATTTTGATTACTGAAAAAGTTGTGAAGAATCCGTCGAGCAAACAGGCGTATTTATAATACTTTTTCATTTACTGTAGCTCATGCGATCGCATGAGTTTTCAGTGTTTTTGCCATGCGATCGCATGGCCGCTTTTTCCGTTTTTGTTTGCTAGTTCGTCGACATCAAATAGTGCTTACTGTAGCAAATAGTATTACTGTAGCAAATCACTGTAGCACTGTAGTTTTCACTGTAGCACTGTAGCAAAATATGGTTTCAATGTAGCAAATAGTGTTTCACTGTAGCAAATAGTGTTTTACTGTAGCAAAGTCGTTTTTACAGTAGCAATTAGTGTTTTACTTGTACATCTTATATATATATATATATATATATATATATATATATATATATATATATATATATATATATATATATATATATATATATATATATATATATATATATATATATATATATATATTTACATAATATTAAATCATATAGAGAATTGGTTTAAATTAGTCGAAATTTTCCGGGTCATCACATAACCTCCCCGTTAAAGAAAATTTCGTCCCGGAATTTTGAGTAGTACCTGTTTTATGAGCGATATCAGTGAACAAATGTGGATACTTTTGCTTCATTTGATCCTCACGTTCCCAAGTAAACTCGGGTTCTCGTCTACCATTCCAATGAACCCTAACTATCGGTATTTTGCTTTGTTTTAATTGTTTGACCTCACGGTCCATGATTTCAACAGGTTCTTCGATAAAATGGAGTTTATCATTGATTCGTATTTCATCAAGAGGAATTACGACATCCTCTTCAGCTAAACATTTCTTTAAATTTGACACGTGAAATGTGTCATGAACACTACTAAGTTCTTGCAGTAGCTTTAATCGATAAGCAACTGCTCCGATTCTTTCGGTGATTTCAAAGGGTCCTACGTACCTAGGACTTAGCTTTCCTCGTTTACCGAATCGTACAACGCCTTTCCAGGGTGACACTTTCAACATGACTTTGTCGCCCACTTGAAATTCTAGCGGTTTTCTTCTTACATCAGCATAACTCTTTTGGCGACTCATGGCCGTTTTCAATCGCTGTTGTATTTGAATGATCTTGTCGGTGATTTCATGAATAATTTCTGGTCCAGTAAGTTGTCTTTCTCCTACTTCACTCCAACAGATAGGAGATCTGCACTTTCTACCGTAAAGTGCTTCAAATGGCGCTGCGTTGATGCTCGTATGATAGCTGTTATTGTATGAAAATTCTGCCAACTGTAAGTGTCGATACCAACTGGTTCTAAAGTCAATCACGCATGGCCGTAACATGTCTTCCAATGTTTGTATTGTTCTTTTACTTTGACCATCTGTCTATGGGTGATAAGCGGTGCTCATATCTAATCGAGTTCCTAATGCTTTTTGTAATGACTGCCAAAAACGTGATGTGAATCGGGTGTCGCGATCAGATATGATAGAGATGGGTACACCGTGCCTGGAAACTAATTCCTTCAAATATAGGCGTGCTAATTTTTCCATACTGTATGTCTCCTTTATTGATAGAAAGTGAGCCGATTTAGTTAGACGATCAACTATCACCCAAATAGTATCATGACTACTTGCAGTCCTTGGCAATTTCGTAATGAAATCCATGGTTATTCTTTCCCATTTCCAATGCGGAATTTCCTGTTGTTGCAGTAATCCTGACGGCTTTTGGTGCTCAGCTTTAACCTTTGCACACGTCAAACATTTGCTTACATAAGTAGCAATTTATGTCTTCATATTAGGCCACCAATAGAACTTCTTGAGATCGTGGTACATTTTCCCGTTTTCTGGATGAATTAAGTACCTCATTTTGTGTGCTTCATCCAGTACTAGTTGCCTTAGGTTACCATGTTTTGGTACCCATATCCTACCAGCAAAATACAGGGTTCCATAGGCTTTTACTTCAAGTTGTTTTTCTAATCCTTTGCTCATTTCACCTTTTTCGTTTTCTTCTTTTAAGGCCTCTAACTGTGCTGCTTGAATTTGCTTTGTGAGATCAGTACGAATTGTAATATTCAAAGCTCGAACCATAAGAGGTTTTACTTTTTCTTTCCGACTTAGGACATCAGCCACAACATTAGCCTTTCCGGGGTGGTAACGGATTTCACAATCATAATCGTTTAACAACTCTACCCAGCGACGTTGCCTCATATTGAGTTGTTTTTGATCAAAAATATGCTGAAGACTCTTATGGTCAGTGTACACTGTACACTTGGTGCCATATAGATAGTGTCTCCAAATTTTGAGTGCAAAAACTACTGCTCCAAGTTCCAAATCGTGCGTCGTATAGTTCTTTTCATGAATTTTTAGTTGTCGTGAGGCATATGCGATAAATTTTGTGCGTTGCATTAATACACATCCTAAACCTTGGCGCGAAGCGTCACAATAGATCACGAAATCATCATTCCCTTCTGGTAATGATAAAATGGGTGCAGACGTTAACTTCTTCTTTAATAACTGGAATGAGGATTCCTGTTCCGTGGACCAATCATACTTCTTTCCCTTTTGAGTCAATGCAGTTAAGGGTTTGGCGATTCTAGAGAAATCTTGAATGAATCTTCGGTAGTAACCAGCAAGACCTAAGAATTGGCGGATTTGTGTTGGAGTCTTCGGTGTTTCCCATTTACTAATGGCTTCGATCTTGGCAGGGTCAACTTTAATTCCATGTTTACTGACAACATGGCCCAAAAACTGTACTTCTTGTAACCAGAAATCACACTTTGAAAATTTTGCGTACAATTCTTCTTTCTTGAGTATCTCTAGTACCAGTCTTAAGTGTTGCTCATGTTCTTCCTTGTTCTTCGAAAAAATCAATATGTCGTCGATAAAAACAATGACAAATTTTTTAAATACGGTCTACAGATGCGATTCATTAGATCCATGAATACTGCTGGAGCATTAGTTAATCCAAAAGGCATGACTAAAAATTCATAGTGACCGTAACGGGTTCTGAACGCGGTTTTAGGAACATCTTCTTCCTTCACTCTCAGCTGATGATATCCGGAGCGTAGATCAATCTTAGAATAAACACTTGATCCTTGCAATTGATTGAACAAATCATCAATCCTCGGTAATGGGTACCGATTCTTGATCGTTAATTTGTTTAATTCTCGGTAATCTATGCACATTCTCATAGATCCATCCTTCTTCTTGACGAACAGAATAGGAGCACCCCAAGGTGAAAAACTGGGTTGAATAAATCCACGGTCCAATAATTCTTGCTACTGGTTTTGTAATTCTTGCATTTCTGAAGGTGAAAGTCTATATGGAGATCGAGCTACAGGTGCAGCTCCTGGTATGAGATCAATCTGGAATTCTACACATCTGTGTGGAGGTAGCCCCGGTAATTCTTCTGGAAATACTCCGGGATATTCTCTTACAACCGGCATGTCATCAATGCTTCTTTCTTCAGTATCGATCTTCTTTACATGTGCCAGAATAGCATAACAACCTTTTCTTATAAGTTTCTGGGCCTTCATACAGCTGATAAGGTTCAGCTTCGAGTTGCTCTTCTCCCCATAAATCATTAATGACGTTTCATCCTTACGAGGGATGCGGATTGCTTTCTCAGCTCAAACAACTTCTGCTCTTGTTTTGGACATCCAGTCCATGCCAACGATTACGCCAAAACTTCCTAATTCTACGTGTATCAAATCGATTTTGAAGGTTTCACCAGCGAGATTTATTTCGCAACCATGGCAAATTTTATCGGCTTTTATCAGTTTACCATTAGCTAATTCAATAGTATATTTATCATCTAGAGGTAATGATGCACATTTTAGTTTAGAACTAAAGTCTTTACACATATAACTTCTATCAGCACCCGTATCAAACATAATAGAAGGTAGTTGATTATTAACGGTAAACGTACCCGTGACAAGATTAGGATCCTCACGTGCTTCACTGGTACTAACATTAAATGCCCTCCCACGTGCGGGTTCTTTGTTCTTCTCCTTATCATGGCATTGATTTATCTTGACATCGGTCGATTTTGCCTTTACTTCAGAAACGGTGGCATAACAATCTTTCGCCACATGTCTTTTCTTGTTGCACTTATCACAGACCACTTGGCAATAACCTGCATGATGTGTGTAACATCTTTTGCAGAACGGATGGGGTCCCTTATAGTTTGGACTTGCAGTTGCCCCCATCTTGTTTACCTTTAAAAGTTTCTTGTTTCTTCAGGTGAGTACTTTTGCCCTTATAGTCTTCCCATTTCCTCTTTCCTTCAGTTGTCTTGACTTCGGTAATTGGTGCCTTAATCGAACTCTCTGTGATCTGGTCCATGAGTTGGTATGCCATTGTCATGGCTTCCTGCATCGTATTCGGTTTGGACGATGTACCATTTCCTTTGATATTGATCGATAAACCGTCAATATACATTTCTATCTTTTGTTTCTCGTTTGAAACCAATTCGGGACACAACAAGGCTAGTTCCATGAAACGCTTTTCATAGTTATTGAGATTCGCGCCGAAAACCTTCAGATTACGTAACTCAGATTCCATTTTTCTGATCTCGTTTTGAGGACAGTACTCCTCGATTAGCATCTTTTTCAGTTCTTCCCAAGAGATATCATATGCCGTATCTACTCCTTCTGCTTTAGCATAATTGTTCCACCAAGTAAGTGCACCGTCTTGCAACGTGCACGAAGCATACTTTGACTTGTCTCCGTTCGCACAATTACTGATTTTGAAAACGGACTCCATCTTTTCAAACCATCGGGTTAGACCGACTGGTCCCTCGGTTCCACTAAACGTCTGTGGTTTGCATCCTTGAAAAGTTTTGTATGAGCATCTGTTTCGTGAGTTTATGTTTACGGCTGCTGCTTTGGCTGCTGCTTCGGCTGTTGCTTTTGCTGCCTCAGCTGCAGCAATTCTTTCATCCACACGTTTCTCGATTAGTTCCTCAAACTCAGCATCCGACATTTGAGACATGTTTCTTCAATAAAAACAACAGAGATAATTTAATCATATAGAATATTATAGGTAAAATGAGTTGTTAATGGTTAATCGTAGCATATTAATAATATGAACCAATTATTATAAAAGCTTTTTCTTCTTATTAGCATTTTATAATTATTTCTAGGGTATTACCTACCCTTTAAGTTCATACATAATAGCTAGTACAAGGAATTAACTACTAAAATCCTAATAATATTCCACTATGAAAAATTATAGCGAGTTACTACGTTATCATGTAATAATAATAAGAAGTGGTAATAATACAAATAATCATTCCATGCATTTATTATTAATAAACCAAAATAATACAATACCATACAATACCGATATTTTATATATGCTTATTTTACATAACAAGATAGAGTAGCACACATAAGCAATAGAATAGCACATGGAAGATTTATGGTTGCGAGGTCGTTTATTCAGAACTATCAGAAACTTCTTCCCATTTAGTTCTCTCTGCGAATTGTTTGTGTGCACATGGTCTGACAGACATTCTGGCAGTGTATTTAATTTTTAGGTGGGGTTTTGAGGTACCCGTTGCCCCAGTGGGTTTAATACAATAAGGGTGGTTACGGATTGAATGGTCCTGTTCCTTTTTAATAATTAAGGACATTTTATTATTGTGGTTGTTTTTGTTATCTATAGCAAGTTGGAATTTCTCCTTAGTGACTTCTTTTATTTCATTAGCGAAATCCTCTTCCTCACTGATCTCGTCTGATGACGAACTGTCTGAGTCATGTGTAGGAGAATATGATGACGAACTATCTGCATTATGTGTACGAGAATATGTACCGGTGGTCATGAACCGAAATCTGCCAGGCGTAATATTCACAACCCGCCCGTCAGCGGTGTATCTGGCCCAATGTCCATGTTCGTTTAGAAATGGACGATCCTCGTTTACTCCAGGGATCATGGGTCCATGCCAATGATACTGTGGCTCTGAAAAACTAGAGCTGGTTGGAGCTGGAACCTCCTCTGGGTTTACCGGGAGTTGAGATTCCCCGGCTAACACAATTTCTTCTTTAATAGGTATTGGAACGCCCTTTTCAGTTGTGGATATAATAGATTCAGTGTCCGATTCTGAGTCATACAAAATGATAGGATTAGAAGAAGTCATCTATCACATAATTGAAACAATAATTACGTTAGCATATAAATATATCACATATAATATTTTTGACCAAATGATAAGCAAAAATCAGTAAAAACAGATATGGTCATAGTCTAGACTCACTAATGCATCCTAACAATTACCAGTTAAACACACTAATGTAATTTCTGGATCCCTATAACCTCAAGCTCTGATACCAACTGTAATGACCCGTCAAAATCACTATTGACGCGGCACGTTAATCATTGATTCCACAGTGAGGTTTTGACCTCTATATGATACGTTTTGATAAAATATTGCATTCATTAAAATAAGTGACTTTCTAAAATAGAAAGTTATAATATGTGGGCAAGTGCTTAGGTATAAGCAAAACCCTAAAATACACAAGTCTTTAATTTACAGGTTGACATCACAGTCCAATTATTTATTACACAATGCAGTTTTATTTTGAATGCAATAAACTTTGTACAAAGCATGAGAGACTCCATGCAGGCAACAAGCACATCACAGCGAAAGCAGTCTAAGAACCTGAGAATAAAACATGCTAAAAAGTCAACACAAATATTGGTGAGTTATAGGTTTAATTGCTCGAGTCATAAACATATATAAAGATAGACCACAAGATTTCATCAAAAGTTTTTCAATAGATTCTACGTAACAGAGCACCCTGGTAACTAAACTTAACGCTATAGTGATAATTACCCCATTCATTTTAATACACGCAAACCAACGTGTCTTAAACTCAAATAACATACGTCCGTTAAAAGGCTAGCGCTCTAGCTCGGACGGGGATGTCAAGCCCTATGGATCCATATACAATTATTCGCGCCCACCAGTCCATATCCTATGTACTGGCAGCTACTAGTTACCAAAGCTAAGGGATTTTTGGTTTAACTCAATGTAGAATTTAGTATGTACTTGTGTCTTATTGCGTTTAAAATAAATTGCATGTATTCTCAGCCCAAAAATATTTAAAGTATTTAAAAAGGGAGACTATAACTCACAGTTCAATATTGAGATTCAATATTGTAGGCAAATTGCGTAGACATCATGATGGTAGACGACTATATGGTTGGCCTAGGATTCAAGAACAATACCCCGAACAATACCCAATATTTCCTTAGCTTAAAGCGGTTTGAAACCCGAATTAAAAACACCCTCGTATATACCTTATTATTATTAAACTTAAATTTAAAATTATAATTATAATTTAAATATAAATTTTGATTACTGAAAAAGTTGTGAAGAATCCGTTGAGCAAACAGGCGTATTTATAATACTTTTTTATTTACTGTAGCTCATGCGATCGCATGAGTTTTCAGTGTTTTTGCCATGCGATCGCATGGCCGCCTTTTCCGTTTTTGTTTGCTAGTTCGTTGACATCAAATAGTGTTTACTGTAGCAAATAGTGTGTACTGCAGTAAATAGTGTTTACTGTAGCAAATAGTGTGTTACTGTAGCAATTCACTGTAGCACTGTAGCAAATAGTGTTTTACTGTAGCAAATAGTGTTTTACTGTAGCAAATAGTGTTTTACTGTAGCAAAGTCGTTTTTACAGTAGCAATTAGTGTTTTACTTGTACATCTTATAATATATATATATATATATATATATATATATATATATATATATATATATATATATATATATATACATAATATTAAATCATATAGAGAATTGGTTTAAATTAGTCGAAATTTTCCGGGTCATCACATTAGTGGATATGTGCTGTAATATGGGACCATGCGAACGCATGGTTGATACATTCAATCCCCCTGCGATCGCATGGGGGGGTTGGTGGCAGCCACATCCTTTTAAACGCGAACGAATTCAGTTTTTGATTCATAATTCATTCATCTTTCTCTCTCGCACTCTCTCAATATTTATTATTATTATTATTATTATTATTATTATTATTATTATTATTATTATTATTATTAAGATTAATATTATTATTATTAATAGTATTATTATTATTATTATTATTATTATTATTATTATTATTATTATTATTATTATTATAAGTAGTATTATTATTAGTATTATTATACATAAAATACTACGACGAGGTTATGAGCGAGTTATTTCAAGACGGGTTTTTGAGCAGGATAGAACTAAGGAAATTATGGGTTATAGCTATGGAGGTTATGGGTATTGTTCGGGGGTATGCTCGTAAGGTCAATCTAGTGTTTATCATCTCCGACGCTTCTACGTACTTTCCGGCAATATTGAATCACAATATTGATACGTGACCATTCATATCCTACCTTTTATATATTAATAGTGTATCCCTGACTAGTGCTCGAGTATATATGATTATGCATGCTTGTATGTTTATTATCGTCGTTAGATAATTTAAGATAAATCACGAATTTGATACATATGCTACTGAGATAAGGTATATGATATGCATGTCGTTGGAAAGCTGGCGAAAAATTAATAACTTTTCATTTAGAAAGCGTATGGTTTCGATAAAAAGATTAAAAGATATAATCAATTGAATTATCATTAATTTTAAGTATTATTGTTAAAATGATTATTATTATTACTATCATTGTTATTATCGTCATTATTATTATTATTATTATTATTATTATTATTATTATTATTATTATTATTATTATTATTATTATTATTATTATTATTATTATTTTTATTATTATTATCATTAAAATAGTTATTAGTATTATCATTAATGTTATTATAATATTTATTATTATTAGTATCATTATCATTAAAATTAATATTAGTATCATCTAATTATTATGACTAATATTATTATCATTATTATGAATGCGATATTAAAGTGGACTAAAGACTATTAAACAATTCGATTAGAAAATAATGAGTATGAGTATCATGATGAAATTAAAATATTGTAAGATATTGATTTAAGAGAAAAATATCGTTTCCATTATTTTTTTATCACTATTATTATTATTAAAAGTATCATTTATATTAAGACCATCTTTTTATTAAAAATTATCATTTTCAATAGAAATATCATTGTTATTATAAAATAACATTTTTATTATCATTTTAGTATTATTATTATTATTAAAAATTATCATTGTGAATAGAATTATTTTATTTATTTATTTAAAACGTTATTATTATTACAGTTAATATTAACAAGTATCATTATTTTTAAAAATTATCATGATTAGAATTATCACTAGTAAAAATAAATATTATTATTATTATTATTAGTAGAATAATAATAATTATTATTATTACAAAATACAACTTTTACTTATTATTATTATTATCAATATTATTTTATCAAATAAATATGTGATACAAAGATATTTTAACCACACGTAATATAATTACATTATTATTACATATCACTATATTTTTATGATATTAAATGAACTTTATAAATTTTTTTATTTAAGATATATAAAATTATATTTTTATCATATATAAATTTTAAATATAAATTTTTATTAACAAATGACTTTTAGTAATTACTCTAATAAAATCTGATAGATATATGTAAATATATAAAACGACTATATTTATGTTATATAACTTTTGAAAGTCAATTTTTTTGGATTAGATGACTTTTGTTGACTTTTGCATAATAATCTCGAGCATTAGGATTGTGATACACTATGACCTGACCTAAATTGTTAAATATATATTGACCAATATATAAATATATATAGCTAATATAGGTTCGTGAATCCGAGGCCAACTTTGCACATGTTCAATGCCGTAATATGTATTTTTACTACGTAATATGTATTTTTGGGACTGAGAATACATGCACTGCTTTTATAAATGTTTGACGAAATAGACACAAGTACTTAAAACTACATTCTATGGTTGGATTACTGTACCGAATATTGCCCCTTAACTTGGTTACCTAAAAATTAGGGAAATGACCCATAATTGACGCGAATCCTAAAGGTAGATCTATGGGCTCTGACCAGCCCCAGTCAGAGAATTTAAACTGCTTTAGTACTTCGATTTAAATGGTGATTGTGATTTCCAGTATATGGCATACTTGTGAGTATGCGGGGATATTCTATATGCATTATGTTAATGTCGGTTACCAAGTGTTCATCATATGAATGATTTTTATACACTTGCGAGTGTATGATGTTTATGAAAAATGGAAATGAAAATCTTGTGGTCTATTAAAATTATGGAAATGATTGATTAAGATAAACTAATGAACTCACCAACCTTTTGGTTGACACTTGTAAGCATGTTTATTCTCAGGATTGAAAGAGATCTTCCGCTGTACATTTGCTCATTTTAAGGATATTACTTGGAGTCATTCATGGGATATTTCAAAAGACGTTGCATTCAAGTTGTTGAGTTCAATAAAGATTATTATTAAGTAAATGACAGATTAGGTCATTTATAGTTTGGATATTATTAAATGGTATGCATGCCTGTCAACTTTGATGTAATGAAAGTATGTCTTTAAAAACGAATGCAATGTTTGTAAAAATGTATCATATAGAGGTCAAATACCTCACAATGTAACCATATGTTATTGTATTCGTCCTTATAGATTAGGACGGGTCGCTTCATGTGGTATCAGAGTGGTGGTCTTAGCGAACCAGGTCTTGCATTAGTGTGTCTAACGGATAGTTATTAAGATGCATTAGTGAGTCTGGACTTCGACCTTAGCTGCATGTTAAAAGTTTTGCTTATCATGTCATGTCGGAAATTACCTGCTTATCATTCTTAATCTAGACGCATCTTACTGCATTCATTGCATAGATAGTGTATAGACAAATTCATATCTTTACATATCTATTACAGTAAACTCTGTCTGATATCTCTCAAAAATTTCTCCGTAACTTATGGGATATTGGTATTATATATACATATGTAAAATATGTAATGAAGAATACCAAACTAAGTCCTATAATAAAATTCATTTCAAAAATTTATTTCCCTGATCGTACGAGATGAACCCCTCAACTAGTTCAAGTTCCTCGGATTCCGATATAGAGTTTCACTCGAGCTCCGAAAGCAGTGTGACCGGAATGGATCAACCAATTAGCCATCATCTATTCTGGATGAATTGGGGATGGGTTCGTAGTTTACTAAATCATTGGAGACAAGAAGAAGGCGATCCCTTCCATCCACCACATTTCCCTCTTGGCGAAGAACCTGAAGCACTTACCGGTGAACCTGTTCAAGACACCATTTTCTCTCTCATTTCTAGAGTATCTCGTCATGATTATATACTATCTCAAATTCTAGATCTTATTCATCCACTCGTCCGAACCAACAATCACCCCGGTGTAATAGAAGAAGTCAACGAGCTTCGCGCTCTGGTAGTGACTTTGGAGGATATGGTGCGAAGATTACAAGCACCATCAGCAACACCAGTACCACCAACAACATCCACATCCCACAGCTCGACGTCACAATCTGCACCTCGAGCATCAACGTCATACGCACCGTAGGTACCAAGGAGTACCAACAACAATAACCGATGAAGTATTGATTCATAACTTCATTGGAGAAACATCCTGCGGCGATGAAGTAATCTCTAAAGTCTTAGAGATTATCTGTTCTAGCCTTAACCATAAATTAAATGAGTAGAAACCCTGACCGGAATAGTGCGTTATTTACAAACGACACATGTTACACAAGCATTAACAGCAGTACCGTCAGCATCATCAGCATCAGCAGTACCGTCGGCATCACCTACAGTATCACCGGCACCCGCAACGCCTGCAACATCACAAATTCCGTAAACTCTGTAACCACCTCAGATATTGACACCACCATCACCAACAGATATATTGTATCAACGAGTTATGAATTATTAACTCATTCCCACTGAAGGATTTATATGTATATCTTATATATATAAATTTTGAAACCATAATAGATCTTTCCGTACTAAGCTATCACGGTTAATTCATATTACTAATATGCTATGATCTACATCCTTCGTCAGCAACTTAACCATCGTTAACTACAATCTCTGTTTCAATTCAATGAATTCCATTTCATAATAAATCAAGTGTATTATTCAAATATATGTTTGATTTTACACTTTCATCATCGATGGACTCCAAACTTTTCAGACAACATCATTCGTACCTTGCGAAGTTCACAAGAATTCCACGAACACTAACACCATTCACCGAAGAAATATCAATAAAAATGAATAATGAAGTATTGATTCATGATTTCATTTACATTGAAGAATTAATCCGCGAAGATTACGTAATTTATAAAGTTCTAGAGATTATTCATTTCTAGTTCCAGTCGAAAATCAAATGAGTTTAATATTAACTCATTAAATCCGTATTACATTCGAAGAAAATATATATATTTTTTCATAAAGACTGTCATAAAAATTATTTTGTACAAAATATTACTGGTGAATTTTTTTTAACGGGTAGGTAATATCCGAGAAATAATTTAAAGTTCACAATTAATATATTATATTCTTCGATTCCGATTCAGCAAATCATCAACTCTACTCACTACTTTCACAACAATATACATTCTTTCATAGAAATCAAAACAACCATTCTCATTCAAATTCGATTGCATATTCTGATTTTGACAAATCAAAATTCAAGTCAAGATTTAACAGAAGATATCACTCTTAGATTTCTACATCCTTCAAAGCTATACTTTGACTTCAAAACTGTGATAGAACATCACTTCTATTCATAAAACCCAGAAAAATATTCGCATCATTAAAAATTCCAGAACATCACATGTATATTGACAATTACAATCTGCGTTCAAACCCTTCATGATTCTTGAAAACACCTCAACTAAGGACCAATCGAGAGGATGAACCAATCACACGATACATACGAAGAATATATGCACCTGGAGGACACTTGGAACCTAAGTAAAAGTTTAACACATATCTGCGTCAGATCCTTTGGCATTTATTACCAAAAATATCTTTACAATCCCTTTTCAAAGTAGCAAATTCTGTCACAGCTCCAACAAGTCAACTTCGACTTTTCAGTCGAAACAGTCTTATTATAACTTCGATATACACGTTGCCCTTTCGCCATCGTTACCGAGGAACCTTTTACATTCCACCATATTAACAGTAAACGTATCAACAACTTCGTTACCCTTTAACTTAAGCCTCTCCGAAAAATCACTATACTTATTCATTGAGACCCTATCATGTACTCATCTGCATCTTGTAACGATAATTGCCATACCAAAAAGCTTGAATCATTATTCTCGAATTTCACAGCAATTCTACGCCAACAGTTATATATACACATATAACGTCTATCTCCTAGACTTACATAATTTGAATGTGAAGTTTCTGAAAAATACCCTAAACTGCGAACTAGTTCTCCGAATCTTTGAAAAATGTTGATGAAGCAGCAAAAACTGTAAACGACATTAACAGTCAAAAGTTTGATGATAAAGAATAGTGTGTTGGCAAAGCTCAGAAAAAGAGAAGGTTTGGAACTGGAAAACGGATTGAGCAAACTATGAAGGAGGCTGTGGACAAATCACAAAGACTAAACCTACCTTCAAAGAATCCAAATGATTCAGTATCTACTGAAGTCATTAATGAATACCTTGCTCCTTACTCTAAAACCCTTGCGGACAATATTCTTCATCATCCTCTGATCTTAGAAATTCTAATATATCATCGTATCTTTCATTATAAATATCCTCGATATTTCGGCAGATATTTTCATAGCTATTCTTATCTGAAATAATTTATCTCTTCGCGCTATCTGTGTTACATCATAAAAGAAACTGTTTTAGTTTCTAAATTCTAAAAAAAAAAATTCAGATTTAAAATATGAATGTTTTTGAAGTAGTGTTGAGAACTGAAGCATGAGTTAGTATAATATAATGACACTTGATCAACGTGATTATATTACAGTAAGTCATGCTGAGTTTCTAAATGGAACGTGATGATTCACAGATCATACCGTCATCACGTGCCATGTTACACGACTCTTGTATTCTATTTAACCTCTAAAAATATCAAGAAAATATTTTTCTTGATGATTCGGCCTTTTCCGGGATATTCTGGTAATTTGACAAATCAAGCTCGTGCCATTAAAATTTTCATCTTAGAATATTAACTATATTCATTCCGAAATTCATATCTACGAATTCTGGACCATTACATGCGGTGCTTAATGGCAAGAAGAGAAAACAAAAGAATGAAGCTCCGAAATAGAAAGGGGGTATAAATCACAGCAAACAGAAAAGATCATTAATCGTAGACGTCAATGATTATGGAAAAACAGGAGCAGGGACTCCGAAAAATAAGGAAAGATATAAGGCCCGACGACAATACATAAATTAAAAACCGTATATATCGATGCATATAGCAATATAAAGACACGGGAGAACTAAAAACACTATAAAATCAAGAGTATAATAGAAGTAAATAGATTCTTCTGGAGGTAGATGAAAAAGAAGAATGACAGATATTAAAGTTAGGAGTATATCAAGAATCAGAACTGGATGGAGCATATTGATGAATGCTTTAAAGTATGAATTGAAAGAGGAAAAATAGAAGGTGTGAGCTGTGGAAATAAGGAAACGAAGGGGTGGATTTATAGTAAAAATCCGACAGAGCAATCGAGACAGATTATCGCATTTAATCAAAGCGAATCCTAATTTCCTTAATTACCGAAGAACCAAATCTTATTACGAAGATTTTCTCTAAATCCCTTGAATTTCGGAAATCAACCATGACTACGTCGTCGGTTGAAACTAACCTATATTTACTCATTTCACTCTTTTGTGATAGCTTCACTCGTACTCTTCACAAAATCAAATTGTTTTATCTATATTACTCATTGATGTTAAAACTCTAATTTCCAACTCGTATGTGTCATGAAAACATACTTATTGTCAGCCATGACCATTCCAATCAAATTTCGGGATGAAATTTCTTTAACGGGTAGGTACTGTGACAAACCGGAAATTTCCGATCAAATTTAAACTTATTCTTTATATGTTTCTGACACGATAAGCAAAGTCTATAATGTTAAAATCTCAAAAACTTTAAACTATATTCATGTAATCAATTACCCTTTGACTGTGCTCGACGATTCACGAACATTTATGTGTATAGATATGTATATATATATATATATATATATATATATATATATATATATATATGTATATATAATATTGTTATTGTAATTGAAAACGTTAATAAAGTATTAGATGTATAATACTTTACATACACGTATTATTTTCAATATATTTATCGGCGGAATTAAAAGATAATATCAAATGATTGAAATATCAAATACATTGTGATTATGATTACGGGTCTCTGTTATGAGGTCCACTATGATTTAAGAAATCTGTTCTTTTTGACAACATTTGGAAAATGGTAAAGTGATTTACAAGTAAGAATAAATGTGTCAATTAACAAGAACTAGACAAGGACTAGTGGAGATTCTGTTTGATTTCTAATATTTTCCCAGTGACTGTGATAAGATAATTATTATAACTTTCATTTTGTTTAATATGAAAGTAAGAACGTGTAGTGTAAATAACTTAGATGTTGGATATTGACAAGTTAAGTAAATAAACGATTTACATTAAATGATTTCATACATTTAATTAACCATTGGACTTATCTTATGCTTCACCAACAAACGATGATTTAGAAACTTGAAACCTGTTATGTGTCATATATGATTTTACCTTTCTAAAACATGTTATGATATAACGATTTTCATTATTTTAAACTTTTAACAAAATGTTTTTTTTATAAATATAATTAGTTTTGGAAAACAAAGTTATCATATTTATTTGAATTAGTTTCAAACGTACAAAAAAAAACGTTTTAAGTTTAAAAAGAACTTTATTATTAAAACATTTTACAAGATAAGCGATTTATGAATTTTGAGGAACTTAATTAAAAGCTTTGTATTATATATATATATATATATATATATATATATATATATATATATATATATATATATATATATATATATATATATATATATATTGTTTCAAAAATGTAAACGTGATACGACATAATATTTTTCTATTATTTAAACAATTATAAATGAACTTTAAAATATAATTACTTTTGAAAAACTAAAATATAATATTATTAAATAAATATTTCAATCCTATATAATATGTACAAAATTATATTTTTCTTTGAGAATATATATATATATATATATATATATATATATATATATATATATATATATATATATATATATATATATATATATATATAGCGAGACGTCGATTTATAGAAGCAAATGACCAAAATATTCAAATGTATAAGTTACATTTCATGGAGTATAATTATTGGTGAAATAAGTCTAATTATTGATAAAGGTACGTGTCGCGAAATGTAAAGTACAAGTTTTCTAAGCGTACGAAAGGACGTTCGAAAAATTGAAACTGGCATGTAAGTCGAGCGTCAACGTACGATTCATCGGTGCTAAAATTACAAATCAACTATGCACGAGAATATAATATAATATTTAATTAATTCTAAAGATTAAATATATTATATATTAAGTAAATATATATATGTATAATATGAGTGTCGGTAGCCTAATTATTGGATATGTGCTGTAATATGAGACCATGCGAACGCATGGTTGATACATTCAATCCCCATGCGATCGCATGGGGGGTTGGGGGCAGCCACTTCCTTTTAAACGCGAACGAATTCAGTTTTTGATTCATAATTCATTCATCTTTCTCTCTCGCACTCTCTCAATATTTATATTTATTATTATTATTATTAAGATTAATATTATTATTATTAATAGTATTATTATTATAAGTAGTATTATTATTAGTATTATTATACATAAAATACTACGATGAGGTTATGAGCGAGTTATTTCAAGACGGGTTTTTGAGCGGGATAGAGCTAAGGAAATTATCGGTTATATCTATGGAGGTTATGAGTATTGTTCGGGGGTATGCTCGTAAGGTCAATCTAGTGTTTATCATCTCCGTTGCGTCTACGTACTTTCCTGCATTATTGAATCACAATGTTGATACGTGAGCATTCATATCATACCTTTTATATATTAATAGTGTATCCCTGACTAGTGCTCGAGTATATATGATTATGCATGCTTGTATGTTTATTATCATCGTTAGATAATTTATGATAAATCATGAATTTGATACATATGCTACTGAGATAAGGTGTATTGGAAAGCTGGCGAAAAATTAATAACTTTTCATTTAGAAAGCGTATGGTTTTGATGAATGAATTAAAAGATATAATCAATTGAATTATCATTAATTTTAAGTATTATTGTTAAAATGATTATTATTATTACTATCATCGTTATTATCGTCGTTATTATTATTATTATTATTATTATTTTTATTTTTATTATCATTAAAATAGTTATTAGTATATTCATTAATGTTATTATAATATTTATTATTATTAGTATCATTATCATTAAAATTAATATTAGTATCATCTAATTATTATGACTAATATTATTATCATTATTATGAACGCGATATAAAAGAGGACTAAAGGCTATTAAACAAATCGATTAGAAAATAATGAGTATGAGTATCATGATGAAATTAAAATATTGTAAGAAATTGATTTAAGAGAAAAATATCGTTTCCATTTTTTATCAATATTATTATTATTATTATTATTAAAAGTATCATTTATATTAAAACCATCTTTTTATTAAAAATTATCATTTTCAATAGAAATATCATTGTTATTATAAAATATCATTTTTATTATCATTTTAGTATTATTATTATTATTAAAAATTATCATTGTGAATAGAATTATTATTATTTTTATATAAAACGTTATTATTATTACAGTTAATATTAACAAGTGTCGTTATTTTTAAAATTATCATGATTATAATTATCACTAGTAAAAATAAATATTGCTATTATTATTAGTAGAATAATAATAATTATTATTATTACAAAATACAACTTTTACTTAATATTATTATTATCAATATTATTTTATCAAATAAATATGTGATACAAAGATATTTTTACCACACGTAATATAATTACATTATTATTACATATCACTATATTTTTATGATATTAAGTGAACTTTATAAATTTTATTATTTAAGATATATAAAATTATATTTTTATCATATATAAATTTTAAATATAAATTTTTATTAACAAATGACTTTTATTAATTACTCTAATAAAATCTGATAGATATATGTAAATATATAAAATGACTATATTTATGTTATATAACTTTTGGAAGTCATTTTTTTGGATTATATGACTTTTGTTGACTTTTGCATGATAATCTCGAGCATTAGGATTGTGATACACTATGACCTGGCCTAAATTATTAAATAGATATTGACCAATATATAAATACATATAACTAATATAGGTTCGTGAATCCGAGACCAACTTTGCACATGTTCAATGCCGTCATATGTATTTTTACTATGAAATACAGTATTGTGAGTTTCATTACTCCCTTTTTAAAAGCTTTTGCAATATATATTTTTGGGACTGAGAATACATGCACTGCTTTTATAAATGTTTCACGAAATAGATACAAGTACTTAAAACTACATTCTATGTTTGGATTACTATACCGAATATTGCCTCATAACTTGGTAATCTAAGAATTAGGGAAATGGCCCCTAATTGACGCGAATCCTAAAGGTAGATCTACGGGCACTGACTAGCCCCAGTCAGAGAATTTGAACTGCTTTAGTACTTCAATTTAAATGGTGACTGTGATTGCCAGTATATGGCATACTTGCGAGTATACGGGGGATATTCTATATGCATTATGTTAATGTCGGTTACCAGGTGTTCATCATATGAATGATTTTTATACACTTGCGAGTGTATGATGTTTATGAAAAATGGAAATGAAAATCTTGTGGTCTATTAAAATTATGGAAATGATTGATTAAGATAAACTAATGAACTCACCAACCTTTTGGTTGACACTTGTAAACATGTTTATTCTCAGGATTGAAAGAGATCTTCTGCTGTGCATTTGCTCATTTTAAAGATATTACCTGGAGTCATTCATGGCATATTTCAAAAGACGTTGCATTCAAGTTGTTGAGTTCAATAAAGATTATTATTAAGTAAATGACAGATTAGGTCATTTATAGTTTGGATATTATGAAATGGTATGCATGTCTGTCAACTTTCGATGTAATGAAAGTATCTCTTTAAAAACGAATGCAATGTTTGTAAAAATGTATCATATAGAGGTCAAATACCTCGCAATGTAACCATATGTTACTGTATTCGTCCTTATGGATTAGGACGGGTAGCTTCAGTGATAATCAAAGTATTATTCACACCAAGGTTGCAAAATTTGTTATTCGGTGATTAAGCGGTCATGACTTTGGAATGAGTAATTGGTAATTCGGGGTTAATCAGTTTGTACTTTATACATTTAAATATTAAATATCAAAAATTATATGTGTATATATAGAAGAAAATCATAAATATAATTATAAACTTTAACATAATTGATAAAATTGTTCATTTTGTTCAATAACTATTAATTTCTAGTTTAAATTCATGGTAAAACGTTGATCAGTTTTGACTTTGACCGACTTTGATTACCAAAATCGATTTTGACCCATCAATTGACGTTGACTAAGTAATTAAATGGATTTTGGTGATTCGGAACGGATTTCTTTTCAAAATGATTAATCTAGGATTAATCGGCGAGTAATCGGGTTTTTTACAACAGTGATTCAAACATTTAAGGAATCTGTTTTTCATGAACACACAAAACACATTACTATAGATTGTCATTTTACGGGTGAAATAGTCATGGAAAGGGTTGATTCAGTTGAGTAATTTGCCCACTCCTTCTCAACTAGTTGACAGTCCGAGGTGTAGATAAATAATGTTAGCCGGAATTAGCGAGTTTCGTTGACAACATAAGTTAGTTATCAGTTTTAATATAACTGTGAGCCCTTCTCACAACTTTATTCTTCTGGTTTACCCATCAATATTGCATAGAAGGCATCCATAGCTAGCATACAATTATCCATGAAGATATTGAGATATAAATAAGTTATTCCTATAAATAACTTGACTCGGGTCGAGTAGAAATGAGAAGAAATCAATATCTCATTCATTTTTCATCAATTCTAGGTGCAAGAAAGTTTTTAGATGCCTTGATAAACAAGACATGCACATCAATTCACATCAAATCCAAAGAAGTTCATCAATTTCAATTACAACAGTGTCTGCTTGTTATTTATCAACAATTTGCACAACTAAATCACTTACCAACATTTGCCAGCAGGTGGGTTCACAATGGAAATCCAAAAATGCCTTAGTGGAAGGTTTACTCGATCTGCTTACACTGCATAAGGGACAACTTTTAGGTTATGTTGCATTTTTGGGAAGACGATGTTTTCTTGTAAAAGAACAAAAGGTGTTAGATATTACCTTTAGTCAAATGCATAAGGATCGTCAGCATATGGGTTTAATGATCCTTCAGTGAACAGATCGCCGATATTAGGAGGATTTTGTTGACTTCCTCCCTTCATTCGCTGTTCATAAAATTTTCAATAATTATGTTAGAATTCATACAAAAAAGGTATAAGTTCCAGCACAAATACTTAAAATTTACCGCGATAGCATTTCTAGGGCTAGTGACTCTTGGTGTTCGCCTCTTGTTCTTTTTCTCATCCTTCCAAACATGTCAATACAAAATGTCAATACATATACAGAATAAACACATATGTGACATACAAGATTTTATGATCTCAAATGATCTCAAAATGAGATCATACAAGAGTTTACACCTAAACTTACTCACACTAATCCTATCACTCTCACTAAGCTTCCAATAATTCACAATGGAACCTAATTAGATTAAAGTTTTCCTGGTTCTAAATATTAGGAACTAGAGCTTAATCATGTTAAACTAAACTGTGAAATCCTTGTAAGCATTCAGTTATGACTTAATCATGTGAATACAAGAGATATAGCTTGATTCAGATTTGTACTCATAGATTTAGCATCATCACCTTCAAACTATTTATAAAGAACATTCATTCATAATAAAACATGAATTCTTCATTCTATGAGTTAACACAAGAACACCATACCTGAAACATGATTGTACTTTTTGTTTTGCGGCACTTTGTGATTGTTCTGTTGGATGTTTCAACTTCATACTCATGGTGAGTTACCTTCAATGATAGCAGCTTTTGTAACTCAGTTAAACCCTCAAGTTTAAGTTTTGTAAATGCAGATTAGCTTAACTACACATACAACATAAGATTGCTAATCATTTAAAAAAAAAACCATCAGCATATTCCTCAAGACCGATTTATCACTTCTAACTGCATCTTTTCTACTTTTACCAATAGACTGTAGAATATGTATATGGGAGGTAGATGTGAATACTCTACCTTTTTACTATGCTTGGGAATGTTTATTACACTTACTGGTTTAGCTTTCTCGGTTTTCTTCACCATCTTTGATACTGGTGGTTGTGTAGCGTTCATGTAAGGCACCGATTACTTTTAATTGCAACTGCAACAAAGCCTTCTGCCTCTCCTCCTGTAATAAAATTCCATTGTGAAAAAAATGAGATATACCATCTCTTTTGGTAGTACAAGAAGTGGGACCATCCCTTAAAAAAATATGAATTTAAACTATGCATACCTTGTCCTTCTGTAAATTCAGCTCCTCTTCAAGATGCCTACACTCCTCATTATGTTGAGACCTCATTTCCCTTAACTCAGCCTCATGTTGATTCTTAAGTAACTTGGTGTTCTGGATGCATTGTGAGAATTAGCAATTTAAAAGAATGTATATGCATTTATTATGAATCAGAATTCATCGATGGATTAATATGTACCTCTTTCAGTTTATTCCCAGCCTGGAGTTGAAATTTTCGCAACTCTTCACTATGATTAGCTCTTAGATGTGATAGCCCGTCCTAATCCACCTGGACGAAGTCATCAATATTTGGTCCCATTGCGAGGTACTGTCTTAAATATGCCATGAACGACTCCAAGTAATATCTCTAAAATGAGCAAATGCACAGTGGAAGATTTCTTTCATACCTGAGAATAAACATGCTTTAAAGTGTTAACCAAAAGGTTGGTGAGTTCATTAGTTTATCGTAATCAATCATTTCCATAATTTTTAATAGACCACAAGATTTAATTTATTCAATAATCATACACTCGCAAGTGTTTAAAATTCATTCATATGGATTGAACACCTGGTAACTGACCTTAACAGGATGCATATAGAATATCCCCATCATTCTGGGACTCTCATCAGACATGATAAATCGAAGTACTAAAGTAGTTCAAATTCTCTGACTGGGGCTTGTTAGTGCCCATAGATCTATCTTTAGGATTCGCGTCAATTGGTGACAATTATCATAAACACTAATTCTTAGGCTACCAAGCTAAAAGGGGGCATATTCGGTTCGATAATCCAACCATAGAATATAGTTTCGATCACTTGTGTCTATTTCGTAAAATATTTATAAAAGCAGCGCATGTATTCTCAGTCCTAAAAATATATATTGCAAAAGCATTTAAAAAGGGCACAAATGAAACTCAATATATGATATTGTGGCAAAATATGCATACGACGGAACAGAACAATGCAGTGTTGGCCTCGGATTCACGAACCTATGTCAATTATATATATATATATATATATATATATATATATATATATATATATATATATAAATTTTATAATGTATTTATGATTAATATGCTAATATATAATTATATTAATACTTATAATAGGTTATATTATATATATATATATATATATATATATATATATATATATATATATATATATATATATATATATATATGATATATATAATTTAATTAATGTTATAATAATAATATATTAGTTAATATATTAAAACATGGTAGTTTGTAATATTAGTTATATTTATGCTACATGTAATAATTATACTTTATATAAAGAATATTTGTTGTAATAATAATAATACTAGTAGTAATATTAGTAATACAAATAATGATACTAATAATAATAATGTTATAAATAATAATTTTAAATGTTAAAAAAATATTAATGATGATGATAATAGTAATAATAATTATGATATTCATAAAATTAATAATATTAGTAATTTTCATAAAAATAATAATAATGATAATAATAATAATAATAAAAATAAAAACAATTCTAATAATAATAATGATAATTTTAATGATAATAAAATGATAATTTTAATAATACTAATAATAATAGTAATATTAAATTTTAATAAAAATGATAATTTTAATAATAATGATAAAAATAGTTATTATTATTGATAATATTAATAATGATAGTTTTTAATAATAATAATAATGCTTACATTAATAATTATAATTATAATGATAATAATAATAATAATACATATATTAATAATAAAAATGATAAAAATTAATAATAATAATAATAATAATAATAATAATAATAATAGTAATAATAATAATAATAATAATAATAATAATAATAATAATAATAATAATAATAATAATAATAATAATAATATTACTAATATTACTGCCTTAAGAAACAAGCTTTCCAAAAAAAAATGCAACTGCCCAGGTTCGAACCCACGACCTCTCATAAACCTGAACAACTCCTTAACCACTCTTCCAAACCCATTTATCTTCATCACCATCATTGTTATCATCTTCACACTTGCTTCCATTAATCATCATCGTCATTCGTTATTGTATCATCTATATGATTTATGTATTTTTGATTCATCACCATTATCTTAAACTATCATCATTAATCATCTAACATCATCTATATCGTCACTTCATCAAAGTATTATTATCATCATAATCGAACCTAGTTATCACGACATCATCTTTCTCATCATGGATGTTTATAATAACCACTATCATCATATCGTATGTCAATATCATCATCATCCTAACATCATCAACATTACACGATCATCTTCATCATTTATTATCATCTTTTACGTTCGAGAATAAGAGAAAACACAGCTGCAGTCTATGATTAAAAGGGTGTAGCAGGTGGTGGTTAAAGTTTGTTTGAAACAGCAACTATTTACAGTCTGATTCGTTGTGTTGGTTGTCGAAGGAAAAGAAAATAAAAGCAGCATGTTGCAGCGGTTATTCCATGGTGGTTAAATGGGTTGATCGTGGTTTGTTCTTGGGCTGCAAACAGAACAAGTGGACTGCAGTAACAAGTCGACAAGTACAAAAGCTAGCCCAAGTAGATTTTTGGGCCGATTTAGATCCAGGTTTAAATTAAGTGCATAATGGGCTTTAGTTGTAACTTCAAACAAATGTAATTTAGGCTTGATCTGGTTACTATACTTCAAAAGTAATTGGTTTTGATTACAACGAAAACAATAACAGCCGAAATATTTAATCACCAAGTTGCACAAGTGGGGTTCGATGGTCTGTGATTGGAACAAAATAGAAGGAAAGTAGGGTCACGTACATTATCTTTATGTAACGACCCGGAAATTTCCGACCAAATTTAAACCTTAAACTCTATATGTTTCCGACACGATAAGCAAAAACCCTAATATTGAGTCTAGAAAGTTTGAAATCTATATCTGGATGATTAGTTACCTTTTTGACCAAGCCTGATGATTCACGAACATTTACGTGAGTATACGATATATATTTATTATTTGATAATGATAACAAAGTATTAGATATGTAATAATAGATTTCGATATAAGAATATTATATTTATCGGCAAGTGTAAAAGATAATATAATTTTATAAATATCTGCAACTGTTTTTGTCAAAAATATTAACGAGTCATTTTTTGTAAAATGAAGGTTTTAACATTATCTTAAAAGTCAGAAAATTTCTGGAAACCTTTTGACAAATTTCAAATAATAATATTCTGTGTTTTTAATAAAAATAAATATTTAATTAAAAAGTGTTTATCAAATATATATTTTAAAATAATCGTGCAACGTTTTGATTTTACTAACATTATTAAAATATATTTCTAATAACAACGAGACCTCGATTTATAAAAGTAAATGACCACAATGCTCAAAAGGTTAAGTTACATTTTTGGTGAGATTATTTTCTTAATTTAAATCTATTATTTTGTCAAAGGTACGAGTCACCAAACTTTAAGTGTTAGTTTTCTTGACGTACGAAACTTATTTTGGAAAACCGGAACTGAGACAGTAGATGGTTGACAACGTAAAAGTAATTTTTGTAAAAATTATATTTCTACCCTAAACGTAAATAAAATATAATATTTAATTAATTAGATAAATTAAATATAATATAATTTATATAATAAACGATCATCGGATTCTTTTTAAGGAGATATTTAGTGCAAGTCGTGGGGCCCATCTAGTCATGATATGTCTTTAAATGCCGTGTAATCTGGCACTTGATTCATTCACTTTAACTTTGCACACACATGCACAACAAAAATAATACTCCGTAACATAATATTATTACTATTATTTTATTATTAAAATTATTATTATTATTATTATTATTATTCATATTAAGATTAAAATTAGTATTAATCTTAAGATTTTGAGTATCCTTAGAGTTAATTATACACAAAAATACTATGACGGGGTTCTGCCCAAGTGTTCCAAAACTAATTTCATGAGTGGGATAAAATTAAGGAGATTATGGGTCATAACTATGGAAGTTATGGGTATGGATCGGGGGTTTTGCTCGTGAGCTAAACTAGTATTTATCGCCCTCGGGGTGTTTATATATCTATCCTGCAATATTGAATCTCAATATTGATACGTGAGCACTCAAAACTTGACTTTTATTTACTTTTAGTGTGTCCCTGACTAGTGCTCGAGAAATTAAGATCATGCATGCTATTTTATCTATTTTTGACAAAATATGTTTTAGGACAGAATCTGAATTAGTTACTCTTGCGGTCAAGATAAGATATATGAATTATATGTTTTTGGAAAGGTGGCGAAAAACTATAAACTTTTCATTTAGATGTCAAATGGATTCGACGGACGGATTTGAAGTTATAACCAATTGAACTTTTGTACGAATTATTAAAAATGAATACTTTTATTTTTACGTCGTCGTTAAAAATCATCGTTATTACTATAATTATTATCATTAATGTTATTATGATTATTAATAACTAATATTTTTATCAACAACTGTAAGAATTATTATCTTAATTGTTATTGTTATTAAAATTATTAATTATCATTTTTTTTAAAAAAAAATATTATTATTGTTATTATTATGATTATTATTATTATTATTATTATTATTATTATTATTTATGTTAATAACTAAAAACAAATAATATTTTGTCAAAAACTATCAAAATATTATTTTGATTATTATAATTAATAAAATTATCAATTTATCATTTTTGTTACCATTATTAATATTAAATAATTATTTTGATCACTATTATTAAAATTATCAATTTATTAATAACATTAGTATTTTTAATAAATGTATTATTTTAAAGGAAATATTATTATTATAAAATATTAACTCATCGTTTTAATATATTTTTACATATAAAATATTATTTATTAACAAGTGAATTATATTATTATTTACTATAAATAAATTTTGTTAAATATTTAAAAATATAAAATGACAATATTTGATTATGTAGAAATTTTTGGAAATTATTTTGAGTCAAATGAATTTCTGTTAACTTTTACATATTAGTCTCGAGCATTAGGATTGGTACACTATAAATTGATTTTATTTGTTATTTAGATATTAATCAATATATATATATATATAATTAATTAGGTTCGTGAATCGAAGGCCAACCTTATAAGTTACCAATGGTGTTATATGTATTTTTACTACAAAATACATTAGGTGAGTATATAGTCCCACTTTTAAACTCTAAGTATTTCGGGATGAGAATACATGTATTTTATGTTTTACGTTATGGACACAAGTAACTGAAAAATATATTCTACGTTGAGTTGTACCACTGGCATGCTTCCCTGTAGCTTGGTAACTAATATTTACAGCGGTATTGTAAACGCGAATCCTGTTGATAGATCTATCGGGCCTGACAACCCCAACCGGACTGGACGACCAGTATTCAACGGTTGCACAGTACTTCGTTTCGTGACTACACTTGGTACAGTGTAGTAAGATTTCATAATAAAGGGAATATGCGACGTGATTAAATGTTAAGTATGGTTACCAAGTGCTCAACCACTTAGAATATTTTTATTAAAATGTTTATATATGAAATCTTGTGTTCCATTATTATAACGCTGCTAGCATCAAACCTATATATCTCACCAACTTTATGTTGACGTTATAAAGCATGTTATTCTCAGGTATGAATTAAGTCTTCCGCTGTGCATTAGCTCATGTTAAGGATACTACTTGGAACCATTTAAGCCATGATACAAAGACGTTGCACTCGAGTCATTGAAGTTCATTAGAGATTGTTATTATGAAAATGGCAGATTAGGTCATTTGAATGTTATGAAATGTTAAGCGAATATGTCACATCATGATGTAAAAATAGATTGCCTTTTTAGGAATAAATGCAACGTTTGTGAAATGTATCATATAGAGGTCAAGTACCTCGCGATGTTATCATATGTTATTGTATTCGTCCCTGTGGATTGGGTCGGGTCGTCTCATGTGGTATCAGAGCGTTGGTCTTAGCGAACCTGGTCTGCATTAGTGTGTCTAACTAGTAAGTTGTTAGGATACATTAGTGAGTCTGGACTTTGACCGTGTCTGCATGTCAAAAGTTTTGCTTATCATTTCTAGTCGGAAATCATCTACTTATCATCCTTAGGGAATTACCTGCTTATCATTCTTAAGTCTAGACACGTCTTACTGTATTTAGTGCATCGATAGTGTATAGTCAAAATTCGTATCCTAGCGTATCTGTTACTATAGACATTGCCTGACGAATTTCAAAGATTCCCCGCAATTCACGGGATTTTGAGTATTATAAATACATATGTAAATTATGTATTGAAGAATACCAAACCCAACTCCTATAATCTATTCCAAATCAAAAATTCATTTCCCCAACTATACAAGATGGATTCTTCATCCAGTTCGAATTCCTCCGACTTCGATAGCTACGCCGATATGGATTTCCATTCGAGCTCCGAGAACAGCGTCACCGGAATGGATCAACCAATTTCCCATCATCTATTCTGAATGAATTGGGGATGGGTTCGTAATATACTAAATTTCTGGAGGCAAGAAGAAGGTGATCCATTCCATCCACCAAATTGTCCTCTTAATGATGAACCTGAAGCACTTACCGGCGAACCTATACGAAACACCATTTTCTCGCTTATTTCTAGAGTATCTCGTCATGATTATATACTATCCCATATTTCGAATCTTGTTCATTCGCTCGTTCCAACCGTCAACCATCCCGGTGTAATAGAAGAAGTCAATGAGCTCCGTGCTCGGGTAGTGGCTTTGGAGAATATGGTGCGAAGGTTACAAACACCAGCGGCAGCACCAGCAGCATAATTCGTACTACCACTATCAACGCCGACAGTACCTTTATCACCCTCAATCACAATCTTGTGGTAAACCTCAACGTCATAATCTGTGCCTCGGATATCAACATCACACGCCTCAATATCTGTACTTCGAGTATGAACTTCGTTCTACACATCGATCTACATCGACTATCTTCGCTTTATGTATCATTCTGCCTCATTTTTCCTCGTTCGACATGATGATTATGTAATTTCTAAAGTTTTAGAGATTATGTAATCTAGTATTAACGATAAATCAGATGAGTTTTTGACTCATTAAATCCATGATTACATCCGATGAAAATATATATGCAAGTATATTTTCATAAAGATTGTAATTAAAAATTCTTTTGTACAAACTGTTAACGATGAAAATATTTTAACGGGTGGGTAGTACCCGAGGAATATTTAGAATTCACATTAATAAGTTACACTGTACATTCTTCGAATCTGATTCAACGGTCATTTACTATCCTACTTACAACCACCGGTATTCGTATCCGCTCACCCCAGAATAACTATTTTCATTCAAAATTTTATATTCGGATTTTGACCTATCAGAATCCAACAAGTGGCATAAAGAAGGAAACGTTGGACAAAATAAAATTGATAGAAACAGACAAATTAACTAAATTGAAATATTGTTAGGAAATTCACGCTAACTGTTCCTAGCTAACTGTTCCCGGCTAACATTTAATTTATTGCAATTTACATTCTCGCAATTTTATTCCTGCACTTTACATACCGTCGGGACACATGTACAATAATACGTCGGATTAATTCTGAGACAACACGTTGTATAATGGGTCATGATATATATTTATTTATTTTACGCACTTTAAATAACGGGACGCGTATACCAGTTTTCGACTTATCATATTGACCCATCTATATATATATATTTTGGAACAACCATAGACACTCTATATGTGAAGGTGGGAGTTGGCTATACAGGGTCGGAGTTAATTCCAAAATATATATATACTTTGAGTTGTGATCGACACTGAGACCGGTACACGGGTAACGATACGTATTTATTAGTTCGAATATTATATATATGAAATTATTGGACCATTGGACAATCGGACTATTGGACTGCTAACTTTGGACAACTAAAATGGATTAAAATGTTGATTATAACATATGAAACTAAACAACTCTTCAAGTTTGCCACTTGATTCTATCCTAAACCTCATTTGTACCTCGACAATTACAATTCGTGTTCAAATCTTTCATGATTCTTGAAAACACCTCGATCGAAAAGTTGAACCAGCTGTACCTCGTCTATGGAAGAAAGATTCATGCATACAGTTATGCACCTGAAAAAAAAAAAAAAAAAAAAAAAACCCTGAACTATGAAGTAGTTCTTGAAATGCTGATGAAGCAACAAAAACTGTAAACGACTTTAACGGTCACAAGATTGATGATAAAGTACCGTGTGTTGGTAAAGCTTTGAAAAAGAGAAGGTTGAGAACTGGAAAAGTTTTGAGCAAAGTATGAAGGAGGCCGTGAACAAATCGTGAAAACTAAATCTGACTTCAAAGGATCCAAATGATCCAGTGTCTGCTGAAACCGTTAGTATGAACCTTACACCTTATTCTAAATCTTTCCAGATGATATTCTTCATCATCATCTTATCTCAGATATTATAAGATATCTTTATATCTTCCGTTATACATATTCTTCATATTTCTGGAGATATTTTTACAACTATTCCTATCTGCTATCATTTATCTTTCCGTAATATCTGCGTTACAATATAAAAGAAACTGTGTTAGTTTCTAAATTCTGAAACCTAAAAGTTTAAAATAGGAATGTTCTGAAGCAGTGTTGGGAACTGATGCATGAATTAGTATAATATAATGAAACTTGATCAACTTCATTATATTACAGTAAGTCATGTTAAGTTTCTAATGGAATGTGATGATCCACAGTACCATCATCATGTGCCATGTTACACGGCTCTTACATTCTATCAAATTCCCAAACATATTAGGAACATGTCATCCTAATAGCTATATCTTTTCCTGGATGTTCTGGTAATTTGATAAATCAAAACCGTGCCAATACCCTTTCTTTCTTAGAGCATTAGTTATGTTCATTCCAAATCTCATACTTACGAATTCCGGACCATTGCTCGCTTGACTCAAGGACGGGAAGAAGAAACGAAGGGACAAAAGCCCCAAAATCGAAATTGGGGTATAAATCGCAGCAAAAAGAAGAAAGTATTAACTATGGATGACAATGATTATAGAAAACAGAAACAAGAGCATCAAAGTATAAAGAGAGATATTAAACTCAACAACCACCCAGGATTTACAAACCATGTATATCTATGCCGATAGCAATATAGAGACATGGGAGAACTAGAAACACTATCAACGCAAGAGTATAGTAGAAGTAAATAGACTCTTCTGGTTGTAGATGAAAAAGAAGGATGACAGACGTGAAAATTAAGAATATATCAAGGATTAGAATAGGATGGAGCATATTGGCAAATATCTTTAAGTAAGAATTAAGGAGAAAGAGTAGAAGATGTGTGATATGGAAATAAGGGAAACGAAGGGGGTAGTTTTATAAGTGAAATATTCGGCAAAGAAATCACAACAGATTTGCCGCATTAAATCAAAGGAGATCCTGTTTCCAAAATCGCTGAAGAACCAAATCTTATCACGAAAGATTTCATTTAAATCTCGTGAATTTCGGAAATCAATCATAACCACGTCATCAGTTAAAAACAATTCCATATTACTCATTTCACTCTTTTGTGATAGCTTCGCTCGTGCGCTTCATATGATCGAATCATTTTATTTATAATGATAAAACTTCATTAATACCTCATATTCGTCATGAAAACATTCCTATTGTTATTTATGACAACCTCTATCAAATTTCGGGGACGAAATTTCTTTAACGGGTGGGTACTGTAACGACCCGGAAATTTCCGACCAAATTTAAACCTTAAACTCTATATGTTTCCGACACGATAAGCAAAAACCCTAATATTGAGTCTAGAAAGTTTGAAATATATATCTGGATGATTAGTTACCTTTTTGACCAAGCCTGATGATTCACGAACATTTACGTGAGTATACGATATATATTTATTATTTGATAATGATAACAAAGTATTAGATATGTAATAATAGATTTCGATATAAGAATATTATATTTATCGGCAAGTGTAAAAGATAATATAATTTTATAAATATCTGCAACTGTTTTTGTCAAAAATATTAACGAGTCATTTTTTGTAAAATGAAGGTTTTAACATTATCTTAAAAGTCAGAAAATTTCTGGAAACCTTTTGACAAATTTCAAATAATAATATTCTGTGTTTTTAATAAAAATAAATATTTAATTAAAAAGTGTTTATCAAATATATATTTTAAAATAATCGTGCAACGTTTTGATTTTACTAACATTATTAAAATATATTTCTAATAACAACGAGACCTCGATTTATAAAAGTAAATGACCACAATGCTCAAAAGGTTAAGTTACATTTTTGGTGAGATTATTTTCTTAATTTAAATCTATTATTTTGTCAAAGGTACGAGTCACCAAACTTTAAGTGTTAGTTTTCTTGACGTACGAAACTTATTTTGGAAAACCGGAACTGAGACAGTAGATGGGTGACAACGTAAAAGTAATTTTTGTAAAAATTATATTTCTACCCTAAACGTAAATAAAATATAATATTTAATTAATTAGATAAATTAAATATAATATAATTTATATAATAAACGATCATCGGATTCTTTTTAAGGAGATATTTAGTGCAAGTCGTGGGGCCCATCTAGTCATGATATGTCTTTAAATGCCGTGTAATCTGGCACTTGATTCATTCACTTTAACTTTGCACACACATGCACAACAAAAATAATACTCCGTAACATAATATTATTACTATTATTTTATTATTAAAATTATTATTATTATTATTATTATTATTATTATTCATATTAAGATTAAAATTAGTATTAATCTTAAGATTTTGAGTATCCTTAGAGTTAATTATACACAAAAATACTATGACGGGGTTCTGCCCAAGTGTTCCAAAACTAATTTCATGAGTGGGATAAAATTAAGGAGATTATGGGTCATAACTATGGAAGTTATGGGTATGGATCGGGGGTTTTGCTCGTGAGCTAAACTAGTATTTATCGCCCTCGGGGTGTTTATATATCTATCCTGCAATATTGAATCTCAATATTGATACGTGAGCACTCAAAACTTGACTTTTATTTACTTTTAGTGTGTCTCTGACTAGTGCTCGAGAAATTAAGATCATGCATGCTATTTTATCTATTTTTGACAAAATATGTTTTAGGACAGAATCTGAATTAGTTACTCTTGCGGTCAAGATAAGATATATGAATTATATGTTTTTGGAAAGGTGGCGAAAAACTATAAACTTTTCATTTAGATGTCAAATGGATTCGACGGACGGATTTGAAGTTATAACCAATTGAACTTTTGTACGAATTATTAAAAATGAATATTTTTATTTTTACGTCGTCGTTAAAAATCATCGTTATTACTATAATTATTATCATTAATGTTATTATGATTATTAATAACTAATATTTTTATCAACAACTGTAAGAATTATTATCTTAATTGTTATTGTTATTAAAATTATTAATTATCATTTTTTTTTAAAAAAAAATATTATTATTGTTATTATTATGATTATTATTATTATTATTATTATTATTATTATTATTATTATTTATGTTAATAACTAAAAACAAATAATATTTTGTCAAAAACTATCAAAATATTATTTTGATTATTATAATTAATAAAATTATCAATTTATCATTTTTGTTACCATTATTAATATTAAATAATTATTTTGATCACTATTATTAAAATTATCAATTTATTAATAACATTAGTATTTTTAATAAATGTATTATTTTAAAGGAAATATTATTATTATAAAATATTAACTCATCGTTTTAATATATTTTTACATATAAAATATTATTTATTAACAAGTGAATTATATTATTATTTACTATAAATAAATTTTGTTAAATATTTAAAAATATAAAATGACAATATTTGATTATGTAGAAATTTTTGGAAATTATTTTGAGTCAAATGAATTTATGTTAACTTTTACATATTAGTCTCGAGCATTAGGATTGGTACACTATAAATTGATTTTATTTGTTATTTAGATATTAATCAATATATATATATATAATTAATTAGGTTCGTGAATCGAAGGCCAACCTTATAAGTTACCAATGGTGTTATATGTATTTTTACTACAAAATACATTAGGTGAGTATATAGTCCCACTTTTAAACTCTAAGTATTTCGGGATGAGAATACATGTATTTTATGTTTTACGTTATGGACACAAGTAACTGAAAAATATATTCTACGTTGAGTTGTACCACTGGCATACTTCCCTGTAGCTTGGTAACTAATATTTACAGCGGTATTGTAAACGCGAATCCTGTTGATAGATCTATCGGGCCTGACAACCCCAACCGGACTGGACGACCAGTATTCAACGGTTGCACAGTACTTCGTTTCGTGACTACACTTGGTACAGTGTAGTAAGATTTCATAATAAAGGGAATATGCGACGTGATTAAATGTTAAGTATGGTTACCAAGTGCTCAACCACTTAGAATATTTTTATTAAAATGTTTATATATGAAATCTTGTGTTCCATTGTTATAACGCTGCTAGCATCAAACCTATATATCTCACCAACTTTATGTTGACGTTATAAAGCATGTTATTCTCAGGTATGAATTAAGTCTTCCGCTGTGCATTAGCTCATGTTAAGGATACTACTTGGAACCATTTAAGCCATGATACAAAGACGTTGCACTCGAGTCATTGAAGCTCATTAGAGATTGTTATTATGAAAATGGCAGATTAGGTCATTTGAATGTTATGAAATGTTAAGCGAATATGTCACATCATGATGTAAAAATAGATTGCCTTTTTAGGAATAAATGCAACGTTTGTGAAATGTATCATATAGAGGTCAAGTACCTCGCGATGTTATCATATGTTATTGTATTCGTCCCTGTGGATTGGGTCGGGTCGTCTCACTTTATCATTATTGTTATGCATCATCTTAATCGTTATCCTATCCTTTTTACTCGCCATCTTTCTTATCATCATTCTCACTTATCTAATGTTCATCTTCTTCTTCGTTTACACCGTATCCTCTTCTTCCTATTACGTATATCTTTCTCATTATATGAAGTAGCAGTAGTAGTTGTAGTGGGTTCATGATGGTGTTTTGTGATGGTTTCAATATAAATAGAAACTGTAACAAGGTGGAGTTTGTAGTGACCCGAACTTTTCTATGTTTATATATATTAAATGAAATTAATATTTACATGATTAAGTGTTTCCAATATGTTAAGCAATCAAACTTGTTAAGACTTGATTAATTGAAATAGGTTTTATATAGACAATTGACCACCCAAGTTGACCGGCGATTCACAAACGTTAAAACTTGTAAAAACTATATGATGACATACATATGGATATATATATAGTTATCATGATATTATGATAAGTATGTACCTCATTAAGTATTTTAACAATGAGTTATATACATAAAAATGATACTATTGAATTACGAAACTTGAAAACGGTATATATAACGATTATCGTTATAACAACGTCTTACTAATTACATATGAATCATTTTAAGATATTGATACACTATATATAAACATGTTAAATGATAAGTAAACATATCATTAAGTATAATAACAATGAACTACATATGTAAAAATAAGACTACTAACTTAAGGATTTCGAAACGAGACATATATGTAACGATAATCGTTGTAATGACATTTAACTGTATATATATCATATTAAGATATATTAATACATCATTATATCTTGATAATGTAATAATTTAACATCTCATTAGATATAATAAACAATATGTTAACAACATTTAACAAGATCGTTAACTTAAAGGTTTCAAAACAACATTTACATGTAACGACTAACGATGACTTAACGACTCAGTTAAAATGTATATACATGTAGTATTTTAATATGTATTCATACACTTTTGAAAGACTTCAAGAAACTTATCCAAGTACTTCTACTTAACAAAAATACTTACGATTACATCCTCATTCATTTTCATCAACAATTCTACTCGTATGCACCCGTATTTATACTTGTACAATACACAGCTTCTAAATGTATTTACTATTGATATATACACTCCAATGATCAGCTCTTAGCAGCCCATGTGAATCACTTAACCATGTGGGAACCATCATTTAACATCTAGCATGACTTATGAGCAAGGAAACAAAAACAAGAATTCCTTTTAACCCCACTCACCTTCACCACTCACCACCTACTCCATTTCACTTCCAATTTTCTTCCCAATTCTCTCTCAAAACACACACACTCTTCCATGAACGTCTAAGTTACTATTTTTCTAGAAAAAATCATCAAATACAAGCTTTTGTTATTACCTATAATCATCATAAAAACAATTACTCAAGAACACATCAAGAACACTTCTAAGTTTACAAGTTTACTTCCAAGTTTCCTAATCCATTCCAAGCAATCATCTAACATCAAGAAACCTTTGTTATTTACAGTAGGTTATCTTTCTAAATCAAGTTAATATTCATATTCAAACTTTGATTCAATTTCTATAACTATAACTATAACTATCTTAATTCGAGTAATAATCTTACTTGAACTTGTTTTTGTGTCATGATTCTATTTCAAGAACTTCCAAGCCATCAAAGATCCTTTGAAGCTCAAGTTATTTTTTCATCATTTCCAGTAGTTTATCTACTAAACTTGAGGTAGTAATGATGTTCATAACATCATTCGATTCATATATATAAAACTTCCTTATTCGAAGGTTTAAACTTGTAATCACTAGACATAGTTTAGTTAATTCTAAACTTGTTCGCAAACAAAAGTTAATCCTTCTAACTTGACTTTTAAAATCAACTAAACACATGTTCTATATCTATATGATATGCTAACTTAATGATTTAAAACCTGAAAACACGAAAAATACCGTAAAACCGGATATACGCCGTCGTAGTAACACCGCGGGCTGTTTTGGGTTAGTTAATTAAAAACTATGATAAACTTTGATTTAAAAGTTGTTCTTCTGGTAAAATGATTTTTTTTTATGAACATGAAACTATATCCAAAAATCATGGTTAAACTCAAAGTGGAAGTATGTTTTCCAAAATGGTCATCTAGACGTCGTTCTTGAAATGTCCCGTTCTTATTGATTAAAAACGTTCCATATTAATTGATTTCGTTGCGAGGTTTTGACCTCTATATGAGACGTTTTTCAAAGACTGCATTCATTTTAAAACAAACCATAACCTTTATTTCATCAATAAAGGTTTAAAAAGCTTTACGTAGATTATCAAATAATGATAATCTAAAATATCCTGTTTACACACGACCATTACATAATGGTTTACAATACAAATATGTTACAACAAAATAAGTTTCTTGAATGCAGTTTTTACACAATATCATACAAGCATGGACTCCAAATCTCGTCCTTATTTAAGTATGCGACAGCGGAAGCTCTTAATAATCACCTGAGAATAAACATGCTTAAAACGTCAACAAAAATGTTGGTGAGTTATAGGTTTAACCTATATATATCAAATCGTAACAATAGACCACAAGATTTCATATTTCAATACACATCCCATACATAGAGATAAAAATCATTCATATGGTGAACACCTGGTAACCGACAATAACAAGATGCATATATAAGAATATCCCCATCATTCCGGGACACCCTTCGGATATGATATAAATTTCGAAGTACTAAAGCATCCGGTACTTTGGATGGGGTTTGTTAGGCCCAATAGATCTATCTTTAGGATTCGCGTCAATTAGGGTGTCTGTTCCCTAATTCTTAGATTACCAGACTTAATAAAAAGGGGCATATTCGATTTCGATAATTCAACCATAGAATGTAGTTTCACGTACTTGTGTCTATTTTGTAAATCATTTATAAAACCTGCATGTATTCTCATCCCAAAAATATTAGATTTTAAAAGTGGGACTATAACTCACTTTCACAGATTTTTACTTCGTCGGGAAGTAAGACTTGGCCACTGGTTGATTCACGAACCTATAACAATATATACATATATATCAAAGTATGTTCAAAATATATTTACAACACTTTTAATATATTTTGATGTTTTAAGTTTATTAAGTCAGCTGTCCTCGTTAGTAACCTACAACTAGTTGTCCACAGTTAGATGTACAGAAATAAATCGATAAATATTATCTTGAATCAATCCACGACCCAGTGTATACGTATCTCAGTATTGATCACAACTCAAACTATATATATTTTGGAATCAACCTCAACCCTGTATAGCTAACTCCAACATTCACATATAGAGTGTCTATGGTTGTTCCGAAATATATATAGATGTGTCGACATGATAGGTCGAAACATTGTATACGTGTCTATGGTATCTCAAGATTACATAATATATAATACAAGTTGATTAAGTTATGGTTGGAATAGATTTGTTACCAATTTTCACGTAGCTAAAATGAGAAAAATTATCCAATCTTGTTTTACCTATAACTTCTTCATTTTAAATCCGTTTTGAGTGAATCAAATTGCTATGGTTTCAAATTGAACTCTATTTTATGAATCTAAACAAAAAAAGTATAGGTTTCTAGTCGGAAAAATAAGTTACAAGTCGTTTTTGTAAAGGTAGTCATTTCAGTCGAAAGAACGACGTCTAGATGACCATTTTAGAAAACATACTTCCACTTTGAGTTTAACCATAATTTTTGGATATAGTTTCATGTTCATAATAAAAATCATTTTCTCAGAATAACAACTTTTAAATCAAAGTTTATCATAGTTTTTAATTAACTAACCCAAAACAGCCCGCGGTGTTACTACGACGGCGTAAATCCGGTTTTACGGTGTTTTTCGTGTTTCCAGGTTTTAAATCATTAAGTTAGCATATCATATAGATATAGAACATGTGTTTAGTTGATTTTAAAAGTCAAGTTAGAAGGATTAACTTTTGTTTGCGAACAAGTTTAGAATTAACTAAACTATGTTCTAGTGATTACAAGTTTAAACCTTCGAATAAGATAGCTTTATATGTATGAATCGAATGATGTTATGAACATCATGACTACCTTAAGTTCCTTGGATGAACCTACTGGAAAAGAGAAAAATGGATCTAGCTTCAATGGATCCTTGGATGGCTCAAAGTTCTTGAAGCAAAATCATGACACGAAAACAAGTTCAAGTAAGATCATCACTTGAAATAAGATTGTTATAGTTATAGAAATTGAACCAAAGTTTGAATATGATTATTACCTTGTATTAGAATGATAACCTACTGTAAGAAACAAAGATTTCTTGAGGTTGGATGATCACCTTACAAGATTGGAAGTGAGCTAGCAAACTTGAAAGTATTCTTGATTTTATGAAACTAGAACTTTTGGAATTTATGAAGAACACTTAGAACTTGAAGATAGAACTTGAGAGAGTTCAATTAGATGAAGAAAATTGAAGAATGAAAGTGTTTGTAGGTGTTTTTGGTCGTTGGTGTATGGATTAGATATAAAGGATATGTAATTTTGTTTTCATGTAAATAAGTCATGAATGATTACTCATATTTTTGTAATCTTATGAGATATTTCATGCTAGTTGCCAAATGATGGTTCCCACATGTGTTAGGTGACTCACATGGGCTGCTAAGAGCTGATCATTGGAGTGTATATACCAATAGTACATACATCTAAAAGCTGTGTATTGTACGAGTACGAATACGGGTGCATACGAGTAGAATTGTTGATGAAACTGAATTAGAATGTAATTGTAAGCATTTTTGTTAAGTAGAAGTATTTTGATAAGTGTATTGAAGTCTTTCAAAAGTGTATAAATACATATTAAAACACTACATGTATATACATTTTAACTGAGTCGTTAAGTCATCGTTAGTCGTTACATGTAAGTGTTGTTTTGAAACCTTTAGGTTAACGATCTTGTTAAATGTTGTTAACCCAATGTTTATAATATCAAAAGAGATTTTAAATTATTATATTATCATGATATTATGATGTACGAATATCTCTTAATATGATATATATACATTAAATGTCGTTACAACGATAAACGTTACATATATGTCTCGTTTCAAAATCATTAAGTTAGTAGTCTTGTTTTTACATATGTAGTTCATTGTTAATATAATTAATGATATGTTTACTTATCATAATATCATGTTAACTATATATATAACCATATATATGTCATCATATAGTTTTTTACAAGTTTTAACGTTCGTGAATCACCGGTCAACTTGGGTGGTCAATTGTCTATATGAAACCTATTTCAATTAATCAAGTCTTAACAAGTTTGATTGCTTAACATGTTGGAAACATTTAATCATGTAAATATCAATCTCAATTAATATATATAAACATGGAAAAGTTCGGGTCACTACAGTACCTACCCGTTAAATAAATTTCGTCCCGAAATTTTAAGCTGTTGAAGGTGTTGACGAATCTTCTGGAAAGAGATGCGGGTATTTCTTCTTCATCTGATCTTCACGCTCCCAGGTGAACTCGGGTCCTCTACGAGCATTCCATCGAACCTTAACAATTGGTATCTTATTTTGCTTAAGTCTTTTAACCTCACGATCCATTATTTCGACGGGTTCTTCGATGAATTGAAGTTTTTCGTTGATTTGGATTTCATCTAACGGAATAGTGAGATCTTCTTTAGCAAAACATTTCTTTAAATTCGAGACGTGGAAAGTGTTATGTACAGCCGCGAGTTGTTGAGGTAACTCTAGTCGGTAAGCTACTGGTCCGACACGATCAATAATCTTGAATGGTCCAATATACCTTGGATTTAATTTCCCTCGTTTACCAAATCGAACAACGCCTTTCCAAGGTGCAACTTTAAGCATGACCATCTCTCCAATTTCAAATTCTATATCTTTTCTTTTAATGTCAGCGTAGCTCTTTTGTCGACTTTGGGCGGTTTTCAACCGTTGTTGAATTTGGATGATCTTCTCGGTAGTTTCTTGTATAATCTCCGGACCCGTAATCTGTCTATCCCCCACTTCACTCCAACAAATTGGAGACCTGCACTTTCTACCATAAAGTGCTTCAAACGGCGCCATCTCAATGCTTGAATGGTAGCTGTTGTTGTAGGAAAATTCTGCTAACGGTAGATGTCGATCCCAACTGTTTCCGAAATCAATAACACATGCTCGTAGCATGTCTTCAAGCGTTTGTATCGTCCTTTCGCTCTGCCCATCAGTTTGTGGATGATAGGCAGTACTCATGTCTAGACGAGTTCCTAATGCTTGCTGTAATGTCTGCCAAAATCTTGAAATAAATCTGCCATCCCTATCAGAGATAATAGAGATTGGTATTCCATGTCTGGAGACGACTTCCTTCAAATACAGTCGTGCTAACTTCTCCATCTTGTCATCTTCTCTTATTGGTAGGAAGTGTGCTGATTTGGTGAGACGATCAACTATTACCCAAATAGTATCAAAACCACTTGCAGTCCTTGGCAATTTAGTGATGAAATCCATGGTAATGTTTTCCCATTTCCATTCTGGGATTTCGGGTTGTTGAAGTAGACCTGATGGTTTCTGATGCTCAGCTTTAACCTTAGAACACGTCAAACATTCTCCTACGTATTTAGCAACATCGGCTTTCATACCCGGCCACCAAAAATGTTTCTTGAGATCCTTGTACATCTTCCCCGTTCCAGGATGTATTGAGTATCTGGTTTTATGAGCTTCTCTAAGTACCATTTCTCTCATATCTCCAAATTTTGGTACCCAAATCCTTTCAGCCCTATACCGGGTTCCGTCTTCCCGAATATTAAGATGTTTCTCCGATCCTTTGGGTATTTCATCCTTTAAATTTCCCTCTTTTAAAACTCCTTGTTGCGCCTCCTTTATTTGAGTAGTAAGGTTATTATGAATCATTATATTCATAGATTTTACTCGAATGGGTTCTCTGTCCTTCCTGCTCAAGGCATCGGCTACCACATTTGCCTTCCCCGGGTGGTAACGAATCTCAAAGTCGTAATCATTCAATAATTCAATCCACCTACGCTGCCTCATATTCAGTTGTTTCTGATTAAATATGTGTTGAAGACTTTTGTGGTCGGTATATATAATACTTTTGACCCCATATAAGTAGTGCCTCCAAGTCTTTAATGCAAAAACAACCGCGCCTAATTCCAAATCATGCGTCGTATAATTTTGTTCGTGAATCTTCAATTGTCTAGACGCATAAGCAATCACCTTCGTTCGTTGCATTAATACACAACCGAGACCTTGCTTTGATGCGTCACAATAAATCACAAAATCATCATTCCCTTCAGGCAATGACAATATAGGTGCCGTAGTTAGCTTTTTCTTCAATAACTGAAACGCTTTCTCTTGTTCATCATTCCATTCAAATTTCTTCCCTTTATGCGTTAATGCAGTCAAGGGTTTTGCTATTCTGGAAAAGTCTTGGATGAACCTTCTGTAGTAACCAGCTAGTCCTAAAAACTGGCGTATGTGTTTCGGAGTTTTCGGGGTTTCCCACTTTTCAACAGTTTCTATCTTTGCCGGATCCACCTTAATACCTTCTTTGTTCACTATGTGACCGAGGAATTGAACTTCTTCCAACCAAAATGCACACTTTGAAAACTTAGCGTACAATTCTTCCTTCCTCAATACTTCTAACACCTTTCTCAAATGTTCACCGTGTTCTTGGTCATTCTTTGAGTAAATAAGTATGTCATCAATGAAAACAATGACAAACTTGTCAAGGTATGGTCCACACACTCGGTTCATAAGGTCCATGAACACAGCTGGTGCATTAGTTAAACCAAACGGCATGACCATAAACTCGTAATGACCGTAACGTGTTCTGAAAGCAGTCTTTGGAATATCATCTTCTTTCACCCGCATTTGATGATACCCGGAACGTAAGTCAATCTTTGAATAAACAGACGAGCCTTGTAGTTGATCAAATAAGTCGTCGATTCTCGGTAGTGGGTAGCGGTTCTTGATGGTAAGTTTGTTCAACTCTCGGTAGTCGATACACAACCTGAATGTACCATCTTTCTTCTTGACAAACAAAACAGGAGCTCCCCACGGTGATGTGCTTGGTCGAATGAAACCACGCTCTAAAAGTTCTTGTAATTGGCTTTGCAGTTCTTTCATCTCGCTGGGTGCGAGTCTGTAAGGAGCACGAGCTATTGGTGCAGCTCCTGGTACAAGATCTATTTGAAATTCAACGGATCGATGTGGGGGTAATCCCGGTAATTCTTTCGGAAATACATCGGGAAATTCTTTTGCAATGGGAACATCATTGATGCTCTTTTCTTCAGTTTGTACTTTCTCGACGTGTGCTAGAACAGTATAGCAACCTTTTCTTATTAGTTTTTGTGCCTTCAAATTACTAATAAGATGTAGCTTCGTGTTGCCCTTTTCTCCGTACACCATTAAGGGTTTTCCTTTTTCTCGTATAATGCGAATTGCATTTTTGTAACAAACGATCTCCGCTTTCACTTCTTTCAACCAGTCCATACCGATTATCACATCAAAACTCCCTAACTCTACTGGTATCAAATCAATCTTAAATGTTTCGCTAACCAGTTTAATTTCTCGATTCCGACATATATTATCTGCTGAAATTAATTTACCATTTGCTAATTCGAGTAAAAATTTACTATCCAAAGGCGTCAATGGACAACTTAATTTAGCACAAAAATCTCTACTCATATAGCTTCTATCCGCACCCGAATCAAATAAAACGTAAGCAGATTTATTGTCAATAAGAAACGTACCCGTAACAAGCTCCGGGTCTTCCTGTGCCTCTACCGCATTAATATTGAAAACTCTTCCACGGCCTTGTCCATTCGTGTTCTCCTGGTTCGGGCAATTTCTAATAATGTGGCCTGGTTTTCCACATTTATAACAAACTACATTGGCATAACTTGCTCCGACACTACTTGCTCCGCCATTACTCATTTCGACACCATTTGTTCCTTTCGTTCTATTAACCCCTGGTCCGTAGACCTCACACTTCGCCGCGCTATGACCATTTCTTTTACACTTGTTGCAAAATTTGGTGCAGAACCCCGAGTGATTCTTTTCACACCTTTGGCATAGTTGCTTCTGATTGTTGTTGTTGTTGCGGTTATTATTGTTGTTGGGATGATTGTTGTAGTTGCTGTTGTTGTTGTTGTTGTTGTTGTTGTTGGGCCGTTTGTTGTAGTTGCGATTGATGTTGCGATTGTTGGGATAATTGTTGCGATTATTGTTGTAATTGCTGTTGTTGTTGTATTGGTGATTCTTATTACCGTTTTCCTCCCACTTTCTTTTGACTTGCTTCACATTGGCCTCTTCAGCAGTCTGTTCTTTAATTCTTTCTTCAATCTGGTTCACTAGTTTGTGAGCCATTCTACATGCCTGTTGTATGGAGGCGGGCTCGTGTGAACTTATATCTTCTTGGATTCTTTCCGGTAATCCTTTCACAAACGCGTCGATCTTCTCTTCCTCATCTTCGAATGCTCCCGGACACAATAGGCACAATTCTGTGAATCGTCTTTCGTACGTGGTAATATCAAATCCTTGGGTTCGTAACCCTCTAAGTTCTGTCTTGAGCTTATTGACCTCGGTTCTGGGACGGTACTTCTCGTTCATCAAGTGCTTGAATGCTGACCACGGTAGTGCGTACGCATCATCTTGTCCCACTTGCTCTAGATAGGTATTCCACCATGTTAACGCAGAACCTGTGAAGGTATGCGTAGCGTACTTCACTTTGTCCTCTTCAGTACACTTACTTATGGCAAACACCGATTCAACCTTCTCGGTCCACCGTTTCAATCCGATCGGTCCTTCGGTTCCATCAAATTCCAAAGGTTTGCAGGCAGTGAATTCTTTGTAGGTGCATCCTACACGATTTCCTGTACTGCTAGATCCAAGGTTATTGTTGGTATGTAGCGCAGCCTGTACTGCGGCTATGTTTGAAGCTAGAAAAGTACGGAATTCCTCTTCATTCATATTCACAGTGTGTCGAGTAGTCGGTGCCATTTCCTTCAAAATAGTTAAATGGAACAAGTTAATCATACAGAATATTAAGAGTAGTTAATAGTATTTCGTAGCAAAATATGAACTCATTTATAAAAGCTTTTTCTTCATATTAGCGTTTTATAAGTTTAAATTCGGGTAGTACCTACCCGTTAAGTTCATACTTAGTAGCTAATATACAATTCAACTACTACAATTCTATATGAAAAACTGATTATAATAATATTTCGCGTTCAAACTTTTATACAATATTTTACAAACTTACAATACCGCTTATTTTACATAAAGCATGAAATATAGCACACAATAACTTTGATACAAGATAGTTGTGAAGACAATTCTAGCTAGTACACAAGTCGTTCAGCAAAGACAATAAAGACACGTAATTCATACGTCCAGAAACAAGTCATGCATTCTGGTTTTACTAGGACTACTTCCCATCCTTGGTCTTGTGCAACATAACCGTTATGGCCGTTGATAAGACAGCGTGTTGTAACGTCATCAAAGGGACGAGGGTTACGTAATGTCCAACAGTCCCGTAATAATCTAAAAACCTCATTTCTTACCCCAATTACCGACTCCGTCACTTGTGGAAACGTTTTGTTTAATAGTTGTAGCCCGATGTTCTTGTTCTCACTTTGGTGAGAAGCGAACATTACTAATCCGTAAGCATAACATGCTTCTTTATGTTGCATGTTAGCCGCTTTTTCTAAATCACGAAGTCCAATATTCGGATATATTGAGTCAAAATAATTTCTTAACCCGTTGCGTAAAATAGCATTTGGGTTCCCCGCAATATATGCGTCAAAGTAAACACATCGTAACTTATGGGTTTCCCAATGTGATATCCCCCATCTTTCAAACGAAAGTCTCTTATAAACCAAGACATTCTTGGAACGTTCTTCGAATGTCTTACAAACTGATCTCGCCTTAAATAGTTGTGCCGAAGAATTCTGGCCGACTCTAGACAAGATTTCATCAATCATGTCTCCGGGTAGGTCTCTTAAAATATTGGGTTGTCTATCCATTTTGTGTTTTTAAACTGTAAAATAGACAAGAGTTAGATTCATAAAAAAATACTTATTAATACAAGCAATTTTTACATATATCATAAAGCATAAGAACACTATATTACATATATTACACCACACGAATACAACTATCTTATTCCGACTCGCTCGTTTCTTCTTCTTCGGTTTTGGTTCGTTTTGCCAAGTTTCTAGGGATATATGATGTTCCCCTAATACGAGCCGTCGTTGTCCACATTGGTTTAGAAAAACCTGGTGGTTTAGAGGTTCCCGGGTCATTGTTACAACTTAAGGACTTCGGGGGTTGACGATACATATAAAGTTCATCGGGGTTGGAATTAGATTTCTCTATTTTTATGCCCTTTCCCTTATTATTTTCTTTTGCCTTTTTAAATTCAGTTGGGGTAATTTCTATAACATCATCGGAATTCTCGTCGGAATCCGATTCATCGGAGAATTGGTAATCCTCCCAATATTTTGCTTCCTTGGCGGAAACACCATTGACCATAATTAACTTTGGTCGGTTGGTTGAGGATTTTCTTTTACTTAACCGTTTTATTATTTCCCCCACCGGTTCTATTTCTTCATCCGGTTCCGATTCTTCTTCCGGTTCCGATTCTTCTTCCGGTTCCGACTCTTCTTCCGGTTCCTCTTCGGGAACTTGTGAATCAGTCCACAAATCATTCCAATTTACATTTGACTCTTCATTATTATTAGGTGAGTCAATGGGACTTGTTCTAGAGGTAGACATCTATCACATAATATCAAACACGTTAAGAGATTAATATATCACATAATATTCATATGTTAAAAATATATAGTTTCCAACAAAAATGTTAAGCAATCATTTTTAAAGAAAACACGGTCGAAGTCCAGACTCACTAATGCATCCTAACAAACTCGATAAGACACACTAATGCAAATTTTCTGGTTCTCTAAGACCAACGCTCGGATACCAACTGAAATGTCCCGTTCTTATTGATTAAAAACGTTCTATATTAATTGATTTCGTTGCGAGGTTTTGACCTCTATATGAGACGTTTTTCAAAGACTGCATTCATTTTAAAACAAACCATAACCTTTATTTCATCAATAAAGGTTTAAAAAGCTTTACGTAGATTATCAAATAATGATAATCTAAAATATCCTGTTTACACACGACCATTACATAATGGTTTACAATACAAATATGTTACAACAAAATAAGTTTCTTGAATGCAGTTTTTACACAATATCATACAAGCATGGACTCCAAATCTCGTCCTTATTTAAGTATGCGACAGCGGAAGCTCTTAATAATCACCTGAGAATAAACATGCTTAAAACGTCAACAAAAATGTTGGTGAGTTATAGGTTTAACCTATATATATCAAATCGTAACAATAGACCACAAGATTTCATATTTCAATACACATCCCATACATAGAGATAAAAATCATTCATATGGTGAACACCTGGTAACCGACAATAACAAGATGCATATATAAGAATATCCCCATCATTCCGGGACACCCTTCGGATATGATATAAATTTCGAAGTACTAAAGCATCCGGTACTTTGGATGGGGTTTGTTAGGCCCAATAGATCTATCTTTAGGATTCGCGTCAATTAGGGTGTCTGTTCCCTAATTCTTAGATTACCAGACTTAATAAAAAGGGGCATATTCGATTTCGATAATTCAACCATAGAATGTAGTTTCACGTACTTGTGTCTATTTTGTAAATCATTTATAAAACCTGCATGTATTCTCATCCCAAAAATATTAGATTTTAAAAGTGGGACTATAACTCACTTTCACAGATTTTTACTTCGTCGGGAAGTAAGACTTGGCCACTGGTTGATTCACGAACCTATAACAATATATACATATATATCAAAGTATGTTCAAAATATATTTACAACACTTTTAATATATTTTGATGTTTTAAGTTTATTAAGTCAGCTGTCCTCGTTAGTAACCTACAACTAGTTGTCCACAGTTAGATGTACAGAAATAAATCGATAAATATTATCTTGAATCAATCCACGACCCAGTGTATACGTATCTCAGTATTGATCACAACTCAAACTATATATATTTTGGAATCAACCTCAACCCTGTATAGCTAACTCCAACATTCACATATAGAGTGTCTATGGTTGTTCCGAAATATATATAGATGTGTCGACATGATAGGTCGAAACATTGTATACGTGTCTATGGTATCTCAAGATTACATAATATATAATACAAGTTGATTAAGTTATGGTTGGAATAGATTTGTTACCAATTTTCACGTAGCTAAAATGAGAAAAATTATCCAATCTTGTTTTACCCATAACTTCTTCATTTTAAATCCGTTTTGAGTGAATCAAATTGCTATGGTTTCAAATTGAACTCTATTTTATGAATATAAACAAAAAAAGTATAGGTTTCTAGTCGGAAAAATAAGTTACAAGTCGTTTTTGTAAAGGTAGTCATTTCAGTCGAAAGAACGACGTCTAGATGACCATTTTAGAAAACATACTTCCACTTTGAGTTTAACCATAATTTTTGGATATAGTTTCATGTTCATAATAAAAATCATTTTCTCAGAATAACAACTTTTAAATCAAAGTTTATCATAGTTTTTAATTAACTAACCCAAAACAGCCCGCGGTGTTACTACGACGGCGTAAATCCGGTTTTACGGTGTTTTTCGTGTTTCCAGGTTTTAAATCATTAAGTTAGCATATCATATAGATATAGAACATGTGTTTAGTTGATTTTAAAAGTCAAGTTAGAAGGATTAACTTTTGTTTGCGAACAAGTTTAGAATTAACTAAACTATGTTCTAGTGATTACAAGTTTAAACCTTCGAATAAGATAGCTTTATATGTATGAATCGAATGATGTTATGAACATCATGACTACCTTAAGTTCCTTGGATGAACCTACTGGAAAAGAGAAAAATGGATCTAGCTTCAATGGATCCTTGGATGGCTCAAAGTTCTTGAAGCAAAATCATGACACGAAAACAAGTTCAAGTAAGATCATCACTTGAAATAAGATTGTTATAGTTATAGAAATTGAACCAAAGTTTGAATATGATTATTACCTTGTATTAGAATGATAACCTACTGTAAGAAACAAAGATTTCTTGAGGTTGGATGATCACCTTACAAGATTGGAAGTGAGCTAGCAAACTTGAAAGTATTCTTGATTTTATGAAACTAGAACTTTTGGAATTTATGAAGAACACTTAGAACTTGAAGATAGAACTTGAGAGAGTTCAATTAGATGAAGAAAATTGAAGAATGAAAGTGTTTGTAGGTGTTTTTGGTCGTTGGTGTATGGATTAGATATAAAGGATATGTAATTTTGTTTTCATGTAAATAAGTCATGAATGATTACTCATATTTTTGTAATCTTATGAGATATTTCATGCTAGTTGCCAAATGATGGTTCCCACATGTGTTAGGTGACTCACATGGGCTGCTAAGAGCTGATCATTGGAGTGTATATACCAATAGTACATACATCTAAAAGCTGTGTATTGTACGAGTACGAATACGGGTGCATACGAGTAGAATTGTTGATGAAACTGAATTAGAATGTAATTGTAAGCATTTTTGTTAAGTAGAAGTATTTTGATAAGTGTATTGAAGTCTTTCAAAAGTGTATAAATACATATTAAAACACTACATGTATATACATTTTAACTGAGTCGTTAAGTCATCGTTAGTCGTTACATGTAAGTGTTGTTTTGAAACCTTTAGGTTAACGATCTTGTTAAATGTTGTTAACCCAATGTTTATAATATCAAAAGAGATTTTAAATTATTATATTATCATGATATTATGATGTACGAATATCTCTTAATATGATATATATACATTAAATGTCGTTACAACGATAAACGTTACATATATGTCTCGTTTCAAAATCATTAAGTTAGTAGTCTTGTTTTTACATATGTAGTTCATTATTAATATAATTAATGATATGTTTACTTATCATAATATCATGTTAACTATATATATAACCATATATATGTCATCATATAGTTTTTTACAAGTTTTAACGTTCGTGAATCACCGGTCAACTTGGGTGGTCAATTGTCTATATGAAACCTATTTCAATTAATCAAGTCTTAACAAGTTTGATTGCTTAACATGTTGGAAACATTTAATCATGTAAATATCAATCTCAATTAATATATATAAACATGGAAAAGTTCGGGTCACTACAGTTCTTTCGACTGAAATGACTACCTTTACAAAAACGACTTGTAACCTGTATTTCTAACTATAAACTTATACTTTTTCTATTTATATTCATAAACTTAAGTTCAATATGAAATCATAGCAACTTGAATCACTCAAAACGGATTTAAAACGAAGAAGTTATGGGCAAAACAAGATTGGATATTTTTGCTTGTTGTAACTACGTGAAAATTGGTAACAAATCTATACAAATCATATCCTAGCTAACTCATATTGTTTTATACATGTATTCTAATATATTATGTAATCTTGGGATACCATAGATACGTATGCAAATGTTTTGACATATTATATCGGCCCATGTATATATATTATTTGGAACAACCATAGACACTCTATATGCAGTAATGTTGGAGTTAGCTATACAGGGTTGAGGTTGATTCCAAAAATATATATAATTTGAGTTGTAATCTAGCCTGAGACGTGTATACACTGGGTCGTAGATTGATTCAAGATAATATATATCAATTTATTTCTGTACATCTAACTGTGGACAACTAGTTGTAGGTTACTAACGAGGACAGCTGACTTAATAAACTTAAAATAATAAAACGTATTAAAAATGTTGTAAATATATTTTGAACATACTTTGATATATATGTACATATTTGTTATAGGTTCGTGAATCGACCAGTGGCCAAGTCTTACTTCCCGACGAAGTAAAAAATCTGTGAAAGTGAGTTATAGTCCCACTTTTAAAATCTATTATTTTTGGGATGAGAATACATGCAGTTTTATAAAGTTTTTACAAAATAGACACAAGTGATCAAAATTACATTCTATGTTGAATTATCGAACCGAATATGCCCCTTTTTAGCTTGGTAGCCTAAGAATTGGTGTTTATCATAATTGCCACCAATTGACATGAATCCTAAAGATAGATCTATTTGGCCCAACAAGCCTCATCCGAGTTACGGATACTTTAGTACTTCGATTTATCATGTCCGATGAGAGTCCTGGAATGATGGGGATATTCTATATGTATCCTGTTAAGGTCGGTTAATAGGTGTTCATCATATGAATGATTTTTATGCAGATTGCATGTTGTTTATGAGAAATGGAAATATGAAATCTTGTGGTCTATTATTACGATTTGATAAATATGTAGGTTAAACCTATAACTCACCAACATTTTTGTTGACATTTAAAGCATGTTTATTCTCAGGTGATTATTAAGAGCTTTCAATGTTGCATGCTAATTTATGGACAAGAGTTGGAGTCAGCATGCTTGTATAATATTGTTTAAAAACTGCATTCGAAGACTTAAATTGATGTGTAATATTATTGTAAACCATTATGTAATAATCGTGTGAAAACGCTATATTTTAGATTATCATTATTTGATAATAGTCGTAATATTTTTAAACCATTATCGATAAAATAAAGGTTATGGTTTGTTTTAAAATCGAATGAAGTCTTTGAAAAACGTCTCATATAGAGGTCCAGACCTCGTAACGAAATCAATTAATATGGAACGTTTATAAATCGATATGAACGGGACATTTCAGTTGGTATCCGAGCGTTGGTCTTAGAGAACCAGAATTTTAGCATTAGTGTGTCTTACCGAGTTTGTTAGGATGCATTAGTGAGTCTGGACTTCGACCGTGTTTTTCTTCAAAAATGATTGCTTAACATTTTTTGTTGGAAACTATATATTATTAACATGTAAATATATTAATCTCTTAACGTGTTTGATATTGTGTGATAGATGTCTACCTCTAGTACAAATCCCATCGACTCACCTAATAATAATGAAGAGTCGAATATACTTTGGGAAGATTCACAAATTCCCGAAGAGGAACCGGAAGAGGAGGAACCGGAAGAAGAGGAACCGGAAGAGGAGGAACCGGAAGAGGAGGAACCGGAAGAAGAAGAGGTTCCGAAGGAAGAAATATTGATACCTACAGTAAATCGATTAAATAAAAGAAAATCCTCAACCAACAGACCAAAGTTAAAAATGGTCAATGGTGTTTCCGCCAAGGAAGCAAAATATTGGGAAGATTACCAATTTTCTGATGAATCAGATCCCGATGAGGATTCCGATGATGTTATAGAAATTAACTCGACCCAATTTAATAAAGCAAAAGAAAATAATAGGGGAAAAGGTATAAAAATAGAGAAACCTGATTCCAACCCCGATGAACTTTATATGTATCGGAAACATCCGTATTTCCTAAAATGTAACAATAACCCGGGAACCTCTAAACCACCAGGTTTTTCTAAACCATTGTGGAAAACAACGGCTCGATTAGAGGAACACCTTATATCCCTAGAAAATTAGGAAAACGAACCAAGTTCGAAGAAGAAGAAACCAGTGATTCAGATTAGAGGGTTGTAATTATGTTGTGTATTATATGTATTGTAGTGTGCTTGTACTTTTATGTTCTATGTAAAAATTGTTTGTATTATTTGTTAATTATCTTTTACGAATCTAATCCTTGTCTATTTTACAGTATAAAAACAAAATGGACGTTAAGGGTAGACAACCGAATATTTTAGAAGACCTACCAGAGGATATGATTGAGGAAATCTTGTCTAGAGTCGGTCAGAATTCATCAGCACATTTAGTTATGGCGAAATTAACTTGTCAAACATTTGAAAGACTTTCCAGAAATGCCTTAGTTTATAAAAGGCTTTCCTTTGATAGGTGGGGTATATCGCATTGGGGAGACTGTAAGTTACGCCGTGTTTTCTTTAAAGCGTTAAATGCGGGGAACCCAAATGCAATTTTACGCTACGGGTTAAGAACCTATTTTGACTCAACATATCCCAACATAGGATTTTATGAGTTAGAAAGAGAACATGCAACATAAAGAAGCATGTTATACTTACGGGTTAGTGATGTTCTCTTCTCACCTAAGTGAGAAAAAGAACATCGAATTACAACTATTAAATGAAACATTCCCACAGGTGACAGATTCAGTAGTTGGGGTGAGAAACAAGGTTTTTAGATTATTACGGGGCTGTTGGACATTACGAAATCCTCGTCCTTTTGACGACATTACAACATGCTGCTTAGCCAATGGTCATAACGGTTACTTTCCACAAGACCAAGGATGGGAAGTCATCTTAGTAAAACCAGAATGCATGACTTGTTTTTGAACTTATGAATTACGTGTCTTTATTTCCTTTGCTGAACAACTTGCGTATTAACTAGAATTGCCTTTATAGTAGGGGTGGTCAGTATTTGGTTTGAAACCGTAGAACCCGAAAACCAAACCGAAACCAAACCGGAAAAAAACCAAACCGAATTTGAAAAACGGTTTTCGGATCGAGTCAAACCGAAACCGAATTTGAATTCGGTTTTCGGTTCGGTTTTCGGTTTTGAAAATTCTGAATTCGGTTTAACCGAAAACCGAATTCAAAACCGAATTCAATGTTTTTATACATTTAATTTGTATATTTATGTTTTAATGTCGTTGTAATTTAGGATCCAATCAATAAAATATATTCTCACCCATATGACGATTTGATAACTCATAATATAATTATGTTACTCAAATTATTATGTTCTTCTTCTTAATTACAGAAGCGGCAAACGTCATAATTAAGCTGTAAATATTAATAAATCATCGAATTCTTTATAATTTAATAGTACGTCATCGTTTTAGAATATAAATAACTAAGACATTAGTAACGCCACAATTAAACTACCATCGTTCTCAGTTTTTTCATAATATTTGGTTTTAACCGAAAACCGAACCGAATCCGAATTTGAATTCGGTTTTCGGTTCGGTTCGGTTTTAACTTTGAATTCGGTTTTCGGTTCGGTTTTCGGTTTTGCCCAAAAAAATTTCAAAACCGAATACACCGAACCGAATAAACCGAACAAACCGAAAACCGAACCGATGAACACCCCTACTTTATAGCTGCCGAGTAGCAAAGTTTTTATGTGCTATATTTCATGCTATATGTAAAATAGCGGTATTGTAAGTTTGCAAAATATTGTATATAAGTTTGAATGTGAAATATTATTGTAATCAGTTTTTCATATAGAATTGTAGTAGTTGAATTGTATATTAGCTACTAAGTATGAACTTAACGGGTAGGCACTACCCGAATTAAAATTATAAAACGCTAATATGAAGAAAAAGCTTTTATAAATAAGTTCATATTATGCTACGAAATACTATTGACTACTCTTAATATTCTATATGATTAACTTAATTCTTTTGGCTATTTTTGAAGGAAATGGCACCGACTACTCGTCAGAACTTGAACATGAGCGAGGAAGACTTCCGTGTTTTCCTTGCTGGGAACATAGCTGCGGTGCAAGCCGCAATGCAAAATAACAACAATAACTCTGGTTCTAGCAGTGGAACAAATTCCACAAGAACTCGAGTAGGATGCTCCTACAAAGAAGTCACTGCATGCAAACCTTTGGAATTCGATGGAACCGGTGGTCCAATCGGATTGAAACGGCGGACCAAAATGGTTGAATCGGTGTTTACCATAAGTAAATGTACTGAAGAAGACAAAGTAAAGTACGCTACGCATACCTTCATAGGTACTGCGTTAACATGGTGGAACACCTATCTCGAGCAGGTGGGACAAGATGCTGCTTACGCACTATCGTGGTCAGCATTCAAGCACTTGATGAACGAGCAGTATCGTCCCAGAAACGAGGTCAATAAGCTTAAGGTAGAGCTTAGAGGATTACGAATGCAAGATTTTGACATCACCCTGTATGAACGACGATTCACAGAGTTGAGCCTATTGTGTCCAAGAGCATTCGAAGATGAAGAGGAGAAGATTGACGCATTTGTAAAAGGGTTACCAGAAAGGATTCAAGAAGATGTGAGTTCACACGAGCCTGCCTCCATACAAAAGGCAAGGCGAATGGCTCACAAACTCATAAATCAGATTGAGGGAAGGATTAAAGAACAGGCGGCCGAAGAGGCCAACACAAAATAAGTCAAGAGAAAGTGGGAGGAAAACAGTGACAAGAGTTACCCATACAACAACAACAACAATCACAACCACAATCACAACAACTATCCCAACAACCGCAACATCAATCGCAACAACAACAATCACAATCCCAACAACAACTACAACAAGCGTCCCAACAACAATAACTTCACCAAACGTCCCAACAACAATAACAACCACATCAATCCCAATAGCAACCTCAATAACAATAATGACAACAACAATCAGAAAATTTTGTGAAGTAGTATGTACCAAATGTAATAGGAAGGGTCATGCTGCAACGAAGTGTGAAGCATTCGGACCAGTGACTAAAAGAACAAATACTGCCCACATTATTTGTTTCGGATGCGGATAGAAGGGCCACTACAAAACAACATGCCCAAACCAGGGAAATAATAATGGGCAAAGCCGTGGGAGAGTTTTTAACATTAATGCGGAAGAAGCGCAGGAAGACCCAGAGCTTGTTACGGGTACGTTTCTTATTGATGAAAAACCTGCTTATGTTTTATTTGATTCGGGTGCAGATAGAAGCTATTTGAGTAGAGATTTTTGTGCTAAGTTAAGTGGTCCATTGACGTCTATGAATAATAAATTTTTACTCGAATTAACAAACGGTAAATTAATTTCGGCAGATAAAATATGTCAGAATCGAGAAATTAAACTGGTTAGCGAAACGTTTAAGATTGATTTGATACCAGTAGAGTTAGGGAGTTTTGATGTGATAATTGGCATGGACTGGTTGAAAAAGGAGAGAGCAGAGATCGTATGTTACAAAAATGCAATTCGCATTGTACGAGAAGAAGGAAAACCCTTAATGGTGTACGGAGAAAAGAGAAACGCAAAGCTAAATCTTATTAGTAATTTGAAGGCGCAAAAGCTAATAAGAAAAGGTTGCTATGCTATTTTAGCACATGTAGAGAAAGTACAAACCGAAGAAAAGAACATCAATGTTCCCGTCGCAAAAGAATTTCCCGATGTATTTCTGAAAGAATTACCGGGACTACCTCCACACCGATCCGTTGAATTTCAAATAGATCTTGTACCAGGAGCTGCACCAATAGCTCGTGCTCCATACAGACTCGCACCCAGCAAAATGAAGGAACTCCAAAGCCAACTACAAGAACTTTTAGAACGTGGTTTCATACGAACAAGTACATCACCATGGGGAGCTCCTGTTTTATTTGTCAAAAAGAAGGATGGTACATTCAGGTTGTGTATCAACTACCGAGAGTTGAATAAACTTACCATCAAGAACCGTTATCCACTACCGAGAATTAACGACTTATTTGATCAACTACAAGGCTCGTCAGTTTATTTGAAGATTGATTTACGTTCTAGGTATCATCAAATGCGGGTAAAGGAGGATGATATTCCGAAGACTGCTTTCAGAACGAGTTACGATCATTACGAGTTTATGGTTATGTCATTTAGGTTGACTAACGCACCAGCTGTGTTCATGGACCTCATGAACCGAGTGTGTGGACCATACCTTGAAAAGTTTGTCATTGTTTTCATCGATGACATACTTATTTACTCAAAGAATGATCAAGAGTACGAAGAACATTTGAGAAAAGTGCTAGAGTTGTTGAGGAAAGAAAAACTGTACGCTAAATTTTCAAAGTGTGCATTTTGGTTGGAAGAAGTTCAATTCCTCAGTCACATAGTGAACAAAGAAGGTATTCAGGTAGATCCGGCAAAGATTGGAATCGTTGAAAAGTGGGAAACCCCGAAAACTCTGAAGTATATATGTCAATTTTTAGGACTGGCTGGTTACTACAGAAGGTTCATCCAAGATTTTTCCAAAATAGCAAAACCCTTGACTGCATTAATGCATAAAGGGAAGAAATTTGAATGGAAGGATGAGCAGGAGAAAGCGTTTCAATTGTTGAAGAAAAAGTTAACTACGGCACCTATATTGTCATTACCTGAAAGGAATGATGATTTTATGATATATTGTGACGCCTCAAAGCAAGGTCTCGGTTGTGTATTAATGCAACGAACAAAGGTAATTGCTTATGCGTCTAGACAATTGAAGATTCACAAGCAGAATTATACGACGCATGATTTGAAATTAGGCGCGGTTGTTTTTGCATTAAAGACATGGAGGCACTACTTATATGGGGTCAAAAGTATTATATATACCGATCACAAAAGTCTCCAACACATATTTAATCAGAAACAACTAAACATGAGACAGCGTAGGTGAATTGAGTTATTAAATGATTACGATTTTGAGATTCGTTACCACCCGGGGAAGGCAAATGTGGTAGCCGTCGCCTTGAGCAGAAAGGACAGAGAACCCATTCGAGTAAAAGCTATGAATATAATGATTCACAATAACCTTACTACTCAAATAAAGGAGGCGCATCAAGGAGTTTTAAAAGAAGGAAATTTAAAGGATGAAATACCCAAAGGATCGGAGAAGCATCTTAATATACGGGAAGACGGAACCCGGTATAGGGCTGAAAGGATTTGGGTACCAAAATTTGGAGATATGAGAGAAATGGTACTTAGAGAAGCTCATAAAACCAGATACTCAATACATCCTGGAACTGGGAAGATGTACAAGGATCTCAAGAAACATTTTTGGTGGCCGGGTATGAAAGCCGATGTTGCTAAATACGTAGGAGAATGTTTGACGTGTTCTAAGGTCAAAGCTGAGCATCAGAAACCATCAGGTCTACTTCAACAACCCGAAATCCCGGAATGGAAATGGGAAAACATTACCATGGATTTCATCACTAAATTGCCAAGGACTGCAAGTGGTTTTGATACTATTTGGGTAATAGTTGATCGTCTCACCAAATCAGCACACTTTCTGCCAATGAGAGAAGATGATAAAATGGATAAGTTTACGCGATTATACTTGAAGGAAGTTGTCTCCAGACATGGAATACTAGTCTCTATTATCTCAGATAGGGATGGCAGATTTGTTTCAAGATTTTGGCAGACATTGCAACAAGCATTGGGGACTCGTCTAGACATGAGTGCTGCTTATCATCCACAAACTGATGGACAAAGTGAAAGGACGATACAGACCCTTGAAGACATGCTACGAGCATGCGTTATCGATTTTGGAAACAGTTGGGATCGACACCTACCTTTAGCAGAATTTTCCTACAACAACAGTTACCATTCGAGTATTGAGATGGCGCTGTTTGAAGCACTTTATGGTAGAAAGTGCAGATCTCCGATTTGTTGGAGTGAAGTGGGGGATAAACAGATTACGGATCCGGAGATAATACAAGAAACTACCGAGAAGATCATCCAAATTCAACAACGGTTGAAAACCGCCCAAAGTCGACAAAAGAGCTACGCTGACATTAAAATAAAAGATATAGAATTTAAAATTGGAGAGATGGTCATGCTTAAAGTTATACCTTGGAAAGGCGTTGTTCGATTTGGTAAACGAGAGAAATTAAATCCAAGGTACATTGGACCATTCAAGATTATAGATCGTGTCGGACTAGTAGCTTACCGACTTGACTTACCGCCACAACTTGCCGGGGTACATAATACTTTTCATGTCTCGAATTTGAAGAAATTTTTTGCTAAAGAAGATCTCACCATTCCATTAGACGAGATTACAATTAACGAAAAACTACAATTCATTGAAGAACCCGTCGAAATAATGGATCGTGAGGTTAAAAGACTTAAGCAAAATAAGATACCAATTGTTAAGGTTCGATGGAAGGCTCGTAGAGGACCCGAATTCACCTGGGAGCATGAAGATCAGATGAAGCTGAAATACCCTCACCTATTTCCGGAAGATACGTCAACACCTCCAACTGCTTAAAATTTCGGGACGAAATTTATTTAACGGGTAGGTACTGTAGTGACCCGAACTTTTCCATGTTTATATATATTAAATGAAATTGATATTTACATGATTAAGTGTTTCCAACATGTTAAGTAATCAAACTTGTTAAGACTTGATTAATTGAAATAGGTTTTATATAGACAATTGACCACCCAAGTTGACCGGCGATTCACGAACGTTAAAACTTGTAAAAACTATATGATGACATACATATGGATATATATATATAGTTATCATGATATTATGATAAGTATGTACCTAATTAATTATTTTAACAATGAGTTATATACATAAAAATGAGACTATTGAATTAAGAAACTTGAAAACGGTATATATAACGATTATTGTTATAACAATGTCTTACTAATTACATATGAATTATTTTAAGATATTGATACACTATATATAAACATGTTAAATGATAATTAAACATATCATTAAGTATAATAACAATGAACTACATATGTAAAAATAAGACTACTAACTTAAGGATTTCGAAACGAGACATATATGTAACGATTATCGTTGTAACGACATTTAACTGTATATATATATATATCATATTAAGATATATTAATACATCATTATATCTTGATAATGTAATAATTTAACATCTCATTAGATATAATAAACAATGTTTTAACAACATTTAACAAGATCGTTAACTTAAAGGTTTCAAAACAACATTTACATGTAACGACTAACGATGACTTAACGACTCAGTTAAAATGTATATACATGTAGTGTTTTAATATGTATTCATACACTTTTGAAAGACTTCAAGACACTTATCCAAGTACTTCTACTTAACAAAAATGCTTACGATTACATCCTCATTCATTTTCATCAACAATTCTACTCGTATGCACTCGTATATGTACTTGTACAATACACAGCTTCTAAATGTGTTTACAATTAGTATATACACTCCAATGATCAGCTCTTAGCAGCCCATGTGAGTCACCTAACCATGTGGGAACCATCATTTAATATCTAGCATGACTTATGAGCAAAGAAATAAAAACATGAATTCCTTTTAACCCCACTCACCTTCACCACTCACCACCTACTCCATTTCACTTCCAATTTTCTTCCCAATTCTCTCTCAAAACACACACACTCTTCCATGAACGTCTAAGTTACTATTTTTCTAGCAAAAATCATCAAATACAAGCTTTGGTTATTACCTATAATCATCATAAAAACAATTACTCAAGAATACATCAAGAACACTTCCAAGTTTACAAGTTTACTTCCAAGTTTCCTAATCCATTTCAAGCAATCATCTAAGATCAAGAAACCTTTGTTATTTACAGTAGGTTATCTTTCTAAATCAAGGTAATATTCATATTCAAGCTTTGATTCAATTTCTATAACTATAACTATCTTAATTCGAGTAATAATCTTACTTGAACTTGTTTTTTTGTCATGATTCTATTTCAAGAACATCCAAGCCATCAAAGATCCTTTGAAGCTCAAGTTATTTTTTCATCATTTCTAGTAGGTTTACCTACTAAAATTGAGGTATTAATGATGTTCATAACATCATTCGATTCATATATATAAAACTACCTTATTCGAAGATTTAAACTTGTAATCACTAGAACATAGTTTAGTTAATTCTAAACTTGTTCGCAAACAAAAGTTAATCCTTCTAACTTGACTTTTAAAATCAACTAAACATATGTTCTATATCCATATGATATGCTAACTTAATGATTTAAAACCTGAAAACACGAAAAACACCGTAAAACCGGATATACGTCGTCGTAGTAACACCGCGGGCTCTTTTGGGTTAATTAATTAAAAACTATGATAAACTTTGATTTAAAATTTTCTCTTCTGGGAAAATGATTTTTCTTATGAACATGAAACAATATCCAAAAATCATGGTTAAAATCAAAGTGGAAGTATGTTTTCCAAAATGGTCATCTAGACGTCGTTCTTTCGACTGAAATGACTACCTTTACAAAAACAACTTGTAACATGTATTTTTGACTATAAACTTATACTTTTTATGTTTAGATTCATAAACTTAAGTTCAATATGAAACCATAGCGACTTGAATCACTCAAAACGGATTTAAAACGAAGAAGTTATGGGTAAAACAAGATTGTATATTTTTGCTTGTTGTAACTACGTGAAAATTGGTAACAAATCTATATTAATCATATCCTAGCTAACTTATATTGTTTTATACATGTATTCTAATATATTATGTAATCTTGGGATACCATAGACACGTATGCAAATGTTTTGACATATCATATCGACCCATGTATATATATTATTTGGAACAACCATAGACACTCTATATGCAGTAATGTTGGAGTTAGCTATACAGGGTTGAGGTTGATTCTAAAAATATATATACTTTGAGTTGTGATCTAGCCTGAGACGTGTATACACTGGGTCGTGGATTGATTCAAGATAATATATATCGATTTCTTTCTGTACATCTAACTGTGGACAACTAGTTGTAGGTTACTAACGAGGACAGCTGACTTAATAAACTTAAAATAGTAAAACGTATTAAAAATGTTGTAAATATATTTTGAACATACTTTGATATATATGTACATATTTGTTATAGGTTCGTGAATCGACCAGTGGCCAAGTCTTACTTCCCGACGAAGTAAAAAATCTGTGAAAGTGAGTTATAGTCCCACTTTTAAAATTTATTATTTTTGGGATGAGAATACATGCAGTTTTATAAATGTTTTACAAAATAGACACAAGTGATCAAAAGTACATTCTATGTTGAGTTATCGAACCGAATATGCCCCTTTTTAGCTTGGTAGCCTAAGAATTGGTGTTTATTATAATTGTCACCAATTGACGCGAATCCTAAAGATAGATCTATTTGGCCCAACAAGCCTCATACGAGTTACGGATGCTTTAGTACTATGATTTATCATGTCCGATGAGAGTCCCGGAATGATGGGGATATTCTATATGCATCCTGTTAAGGTCGGTTAATAGGTGTTCATCATATGAATGATTTTTATGCAGATTACATGTTGTTTATGAGAAATGGAAATATGAAATCTTGTGGTCTATTATTACGATTTGATAAATATGTAGGTTAAACCTATAACTCACCCACATTTTTGTTGATGTTTAAATCATGTTTATTCTCAGGTGATTATTAACAGCTTCCGCTGTTGCATGCTAATTTATGGACAAGAGTTGGAGTCAGCATGCTTGTATAATATTGTTTAAAAACTGCATTCGAAGACTTAAATTGATGTGTAATATTATTGTAAACCATTATGTAATAATCGTGTGAAAACGCTATATTTTAGATTATCATTATTTGATAATCGTTGTAATATTTTTAAACCTTTATCGATAAAATAAAGGTTATGGTTTGTTTTAAAATCGAATGAAGTCTTTGAAAAACGTCTCATATAGAGGTCAAAACCTCGCAACGAAATCAATTAATATGGAATGTTTATAAATCGATATGAACGGGACATTTCAGAGTTGCTGCAGCAGTAACAAACAATAACAAGAAGTAGTTTAATGGAGGTTTTTGTTGTGGTGGCTGTTTTTGATCATGTAGAGAAACAGGAAGAAGTATAGCAGTTGTTTCTGCGAGAATGGTAAAGGTGAAATGTCCCATTCATATCAATTATAAACGTTTCATCTTAATTGGATTTTGTTGCGAGGTTTTGACCCCTATATGAGACGTTTTTCAAAGACTGCATTCGTTTTTAAAACAAACCATAACCTTTATTTTATCGATAAAGGTTTATTAGACATAACAAAGATTATCAAGTGATGATAATCTAAAATACACTTTTTCATACGTCTGTTACATAATGGATTACAATAATATTATACAACAATTTATTTTTCGAATGCAGTTTTTAAACAATATTATACAAGCATGCTGACTCCAAATCTTGTCTTTAACTAGCATGCAACAGCGGAAGCTCTTAATAATCACCTGAGAATAAACATGCTAAAAATATCAACAAAAATGTTGGTGAGTTATAGGTTTAGCCTATATATATATATATATATATATATATATATATATATATATATATATATATATATATATATATATATATATATATATATATATATATATATATATATATATATATATATATATATATATATCAAATTGTAGTAATAGACCACAAGATTTTTATATTTATAAGCAGAACCTCTCGTCTGCATAAAGATAAAATCATTCATATGAATTGAACACCTGGTAACCGACATTAACTTTAATGCATATAATATCCCCAAACAGAACCTCTCATCTGTATAATAATAATCTTGAAGTACTAAAGCCATCCATAACCTGAATGGTGGTTGTTAGGCCCAATAGATCTATCTTTAGGATTTGCGTCAATTAGGAACAGAACCTCTCGTCTACCTAATTCTTAGGTTACCAAGCTAAAAGGGGTGATATTCGGTTTAATAATCCAACCATAGAATGTAGTTTCGAGTACTTGTTTCTATTTTGTAAAACTTTTAAAAAGCTGCATGTATTCTCATCCCAAAAAAATATTAGATAGTAAAAATGGGACTATAACTCACTTTCACAGATTTTCAATTCGTCGAGATTTAAACTTGGCCACGGGTTGATTCACGAACCTATAACAAACATATATATATATATATATATATATATATATATATATATATCAAAATATGATCGAAATATATTCACAACATTTTTATTACGTATTGACGTTTTAAGTTGTTAAATTAGCAGTCCAACGTTAGTAGTCCACAATTAGTAGTTCACAGTTAATAGTACAGAAATAAATCGATATATATTATCTCGAATCAATCCACGACCTAGTGTATACAAGTCTCATACTCGATCACAACTCAAGGTATATATATTATTTTGGAATCAACCTGAACCCTGTATAGCTAACTCGAACATTACCGCATATAGAGTGTCTATGATTGTTCCAAATAATATATATAGATGACGTCGACATGATATGTCAAAACATTGTATACGTGTCTATGGTCTATCAAGATTACATAATATATGTTAGAATACATGTATAATACAATATAAGTTAGTTAAGTTATGGTTAGTATAGGTTTGTTACAAAGTTTCACGTAGCTAAAATAAGCAAAAATATCCAATTTTGTTTTACCCATAACTTCTTCATTTTAAATCCGTTTTGAGTGAATCAAGTTGCTATGGTTTTATAATGAACTGAAATTTATGAAACTAAACAGAAAAAGTAATATTTTATAGTCAAAAATACAGGTTACAAGTTGTTTTTGTAAGAGGTAGTCATTTCCGTCGAAAGAACGACATCTTGATGACCATTTTGAAAAACATACATCCACTTTGAGTTTAACCATGATTTTTGGATAAAGTTTCATGTTCATAATAAAAATTATTTTCCCAGAAGAACAACTTTTAAATCAAAGTTTATCGTATTTTTTAATTATCTAACCCAAAACACCCCCGGTTTCACTACGATGGCGTATGTCCGGTTTTACGGTGTTCTTCGTGTTTTCAGGTTTTAAATCATTAAGTTAGCATATCATATAGATATAGAACATGTGTTTAGTTGATTTTAAAAGTTAAGTTAGAAGGATTAACTTAGTTTGCGAACAAGTTTAGAATTAACTAAACTATGTTCTAGTGATTACAAGTTTAAATCTTCGAATAAGATAGTTATATATATATGAATCGAATGATGTTATGAACATCATCACTGCCTCAAGTATAGTAGGTAAACCTACTAGAAATGATGAGAAATTAACTTGAGCTTCAAAGGATCTTTGATGGCTTGAAAGTTCTTGAAGTAGAATCATGACACGAAAATAAGTTCAAGTAAGATCACTACTTGAATTAAGATTGTTATAGTTATAGAAATTGAATCAAAGTTTGAATATAAGTATTACCTTGAATTAGAAAGAAAAAAAATTACTGAGATAATTTGGATGTTCTTGATCTTTCAAGTGTTCTTGGAGTAGGTAATTAGAGAGGATTTGTATGTGAAATTATAGAATGGAAATGATGTAGTAAATGATGGTGGTGGTGGCGTGATTTTATCATGGAAACAAAGGCTCCTCATTTTGTTATTTTGTGTAATAATTCATACTTGAAGACAAGTAATGGTTCCCACATGTTGGTTAATCATTTAAGGCTGCTAAGAGCTGATCATTGAAGTGTATATACCAATAGTATATACATATAGAAGCTGAGTATTGTACGAGTATGAATACGAATATGGATTGACTACTAGTAAATAGTGTTTACTGTAGCTATAGTTTTCACTGTAGCAAATAGTATTTTGCTGTAGCAAATAGTATTCTACTGTAGCAAGCGAAAATTTACTGTAGCAAATAGTATTTTACTTGTACATCTTTGATTTAATTGTATTTCTTCTTATATAGATATATAAAATAAAAACTTACATCATAAAAAAAATGATTATATAATTATCACAAGTTATGACTGATGGAATTCAACATAACAACAAATTCATATGTGTATATAATCACAAAACCAATTTCATGAATATTAAGACAAGCGGAAGCATTATGTTATTTATAAACAAGTGTATATGTTAAACCATTTTAATTGAATTCCATATAATATCAAGTCTTGGAATTATGCTTACATATAATAATAAAGGAAGAAGTTAATACCTCCTTAATGAAGAATAAAAGGCTGAATTGGACAGCTGAAATGATGATGAAGATGATGGATTTAGAGCCTCTAACTTGAAGCCTCAAGTTTGTAATACCCACAAGCCCTTTTTGCAACAACACCACCTTTGAATGAGTTAGGATTTTAGACACTAAATCACTTAGATTGTCAAGCAAAACACCCTTTCTTTCCCCTTTGAATGCCACGGCCAGCAGGCTGTTTTGGGAGAGAGAAGAGAGTTTAAAGAACTTGCAATTTTCTTGAGTCAAAAAATTGGTTAAAGTGTAAGGCATGTAACTAAGCAAGTGTGCTTATTAAAAGTCACAAAACAAGCATGTGGTGGTCTTCCTTGGTACCCTCAAAACCGCCACCCCATGCTCTTTGTATATAAATTGGTTAATTTTATAAAACTTGGTATAAGCCTCTTGTTTTGTTAAGTTACATGTACATTTTATAAATCATATACAAAATATGACACAAGGTAATTATTTAAACCCATAAGTAATTAATTCCTTAAGATATAAATTAACCAAATAACTTGACTCAAGTGATAACATTTTAGAAACCTAATATTAAGTGTCGCGTATTTACTTAACGATCCAATCGTCAAGATAAATACATATAAGGTGTTGTTAAGCTTGTTATTGGGTATGACCCGACTTGGATCATAGCATATTAGCCACATTAATTAAATATGTCTCTCGGGCATACGAAAAAAAACCTTCAATCTCCCACTTGCACGAGAAACATAAGAAATTAATGCAAGTGATGGATACCACCTAACGACCGTCCATCACCCCCAATATGTTATGACTATGTGCCATTCAATAACATCATCCCTTTCGAGTTCCCATCTCGAATATGAATAGGTGAATCTTTCATTATTTCCTTTCGTCCTAGATGTCATGTTAAATCCAAGAGACACAGAGTGATCACTCTCTTCTAGATTTAACTTTATCAGGCCTTAGACATCTGACTCTCAACGAATAAGAGGGACAAATTCCATCTTGACTACACACGTCCTAAATATATACCTTGCATTATACCTGAGCTCTTCCTTATGAACTACCATATTTCAGAATAGCGAAGGAAAGAATCAAGGCACAATACTTGGTAAATATCCGAACCCAATATGTATCTCAGGTCAGAGGATACAATGATATTTGCCTTTACTCAAGATTACATGTGATCAACCACAAAGGCTCTATTTAGTAAATCTTGAGGGCGGGTCTTCCAATATTTGTATCCCACAAATATCTATGAACCTTGGTTGCAACCTTGCCCCACATTCATCCCGTGAATGTAAACCAATCCAAGTTCATAATAGTCTAAACCTCACACTTGTTCCCACAAATGTGATCGACTACGGAATTTAGAATAATTGCTTATTCATGGATAAAATATGCAAAATAGGAACTTAACTCTAAATAAATTAAACCATAATTATATTAATGAGTTTGAACAATTTCGTTCCGTTACAATACTTAAAACAGATCATGACCAATCACTAGAATATCGAAGCCCTAATGCACAAACATGTCCTGCATGTTTTGATCCATGTAAGAGCTTCGTGAGAGGATCCGCTATATTAAGATCTGTGTGAACTTTGCGAATATATATCTTTCCCTTTTCAACTTCATCCCTTATGTAGTTGAATCTCCGCTCAATGTGACGGGTCTTTTGATGAGCACGAGGTTCCTTGATTTGAGCAATCGCACCCTCGTTGTCACAAAAGATCTCAAGAGGGTCCTGAATGGAAGGGACTACTCCTAAGTCGTCGATGAATTTCTTCATCCATGCAGCTTCCTGAGCTGCCAATGATGCGGCGATGTACTCCGACTCTATAGTGGATAGAGCAACAACATCCTGTTTTGAACTCTTCCAAGAGACCGCACCTCCATTTAATGTGAAGATATAACTGGATTGTGATCGAGAATCATCACGATCAGTTTGGAAACTCGCGTCCACGTAACCTTTTACAGCGAGTTCCTCCTCACCAGACCCATATATCAGAAACATATCCTTAGTCCTCCTAAGGTATTTCAATATACTTTTAACAGCAATCCAATGACTATTTCCTGGGTTATTCTGGTATCTACTTGTCAGGCTAGGAGCGCATGACACATCCGGTCTAGTGCATATCATTGCATACATGATTGACCCAATGGCAGAAGCATATGGGACTTTCTTCATTCTCTCCTGTTCATCTTTCGTGGTGGGGCACTGAGATGAACTGAGAAGTGTTCCCTTTTGAATAGGTACCAAACCTTTCTTAGAGTTCTCCATCTTGAACCTTTTCAAGATCTTTTCAATGTATGCACTTTGATTTAAACCTATCAATTTCTTGGATCTATCCCTGTAGATCCCAATCCCCAAAACATATTGTGCTTCTCCAAGATCCTTAATGGAGAAGCATTTACTTAGCCAAGTTTTAACACTTTGCATTTCCGGAATATCATTTCCAAATAACAATATATCATCCACATATAGTACAAGGAACATGATTGTGCTCCCACTAGCCTTCTTGTATACACAAGCTTCATCACCATTTTTAATGAAGCCAAATTTCTTGGCTTCCTCATTAAAACGATGATTCCACATTCTAGATGCTTGTTTCAATCCGTAGATTGACTTCTTTAACTTGCATACTCTTTTAGGACACTTCGGATCAACAAAACCTTCAGGCTGAACCATATAGATATCTTCCTCAAGATGTCCATTTAGGAAGGCGGTCTTGACATCCATCTGCCATATTTCATAATCATAATGAGCAGCAATGGCAAGTAATATCCTAATAGACTTTAGCATCGCCACAGGCGAAAAAGTTTCATCATAGTCAACCCCTTGAGTTTGAGTGAAACCTTTTGCTACAAGTCTAGCTTTATATGTATCCAAGTTTCCATGTATGTCGGTTTTCATTTTGAAAAGCCATTTACAATCAACTAGCCTTGAGCCAGTAGGTTGTTCAACAAGTTCCTAAACTTGGTTGTCATACATGGATTGCATCTCAGCGTTCATGGCTTCCTGCCATTTATCCTTATCAATCCTTGATAAAGCATCATGGCAGTTTGTCGGCTCATCTAAATCAACCACATAGCAACCATCCATGAGAAACCCATATCTCTCAGGAGGATTACTAATCCTACCAGATCTGCAAACGTCTTGTGTATTTTGATCATCCATTTGATCACTCTCAACATTTTCATGTTGAGTGCTAGTGTCAGCCAATTGTGTATCATCTACTTGATCTTGAACCTCCTCAAGATCTATCTTCCTTTCACTATTTCCTTCCATTAGGAACTTAGTTTCAAGGAATTCCGCCTTCCGAGCAACAAATACATTCTGCTCGGATGGGTCATAGAAATAATATCCCATATCATCCTTGAGATATCCTATGAAGATACACTTCGTGGATCGAGCATTCAACTTATTAGGGACGTAACGCTTAGGGTAAGCTTCACATCCCCATACCTTTAAGTATGATAGAGATGGAGGTTTTCCAAACCACATCTCATGAGGTGTTCGTTCCACTTTCTTGGTTGGGGCCATATTTAAAATACGAGCCGCGGAGCATAGACAATAACCCCAAAATGATAGAGGTATCAAGCTTCTAGCCATCATAGATCGAACCATATCCATTAGGGTTTGGTTCCTCCTTTCGGAAACTCCATTCAGTTGGGGTGTTCCAGGAGGAGTGAGTTGCGAGATAATCCCACAACTTCTAAGATGATCTTGGAAAGCATCGCTTAGGTATTCACCTCCTCTATCGGTACGAAGTACCTTGATAGTCTTATTGAGTTGATTTTGTACTTCATTTTGATACTCTTTGAATGCTTCAAAAGTTTCGTCCTTATGTCTTAACAAGTAGACATATCCGAAACGGCTGAAGTCATCAATGAAAGTAACGAAGTATCTTTCACCATTCCTAGTTATGGGCTTAAAGGGTCCACATACATCCGAATGTATTAATCCCAATAAGTCCTTAGCCCTTTCATAGGTCCCTTTGAAAGGTGCTTTAGTCATTTTGCCTTGTAAACAAGATTCACATACGTCAAACGAGTCTAGTTCATTTGATTTCAAAAGTCCATTCTTTTGAAGTGTATGCATTCGATTCTTGTTTATGTGACCAAGGCAACAATGCCATAAGTAGGAATCACTCAAATCCCTTTTGAGTTTCTTGGTGTTTGCATGGAATATTGAGCTATCATGTGATGTGTCATCATGAACCAATTCATAAATACCATTCAAAGGCGAAGCCTTAAAATAGAACACATTATTTAAAGAAACATGGATATCATCATTAATGAAATTAAGATTAAAACCACATTGTTTCAAACGGGATACAGAAATAATGTTTGGTGATAAATCGGGTGCATACAAAATATTGTTCAAAATAAGTTCCAAACCACTTGGAAGTTTTAACACAAGGTCTCCTTGAGCCTTCACTTGCACTTTGGCTCCATTACCCATGTAGAGACTTGATGTTCCCATTTGCTTGCTACTTCTTTTGAACCCCTGCAAAGTATTGCAAATGTGAGTTCCACATCCAGTGTCTAATACCCATGTATTAGAAGAAGTAATACTAAGCTCTATATATACCATATATATATTACCTGAGGATTGCCCCGCATCCCTCTTTTCCTTCAACTCCTTAAGGTAGACTGGGCAATTGCGTTTCCAGTGACCCATTTCACCGCAACCGAAGCACGGGTCTTCCTTGGGGTTTGCTTGTCCGGCAACCTTTTGCTTCTTGTTCTTGTTTTTAGTTGGGTAACCATCCTTCCCTTTCCCTTGCCTTGATGGGCGGGTCCTTTCCTCTTAGCCGCCTTTGGCTTAGAGGTGTTGTTACCTTTGGACCCACCATCATTGATCATTAGCACGGGTGAAGCCCTCTTACCCATGCTAGTTTCCGCCGTCCTGAGCATGCCATGAAGTTCACCAATGGTCTTATCCATCCCATTCATATTGTAATTAATTACAAATTGGTCAAACCTCTTTGACAAGGAGTTTAGGATAAGATCGGTGGCTAACTCATTAGAAATGTTGAGATTAAGACGGTTTGCACGATCAATAAGGCTTTTCATTTTGAGGACATAAGATGAAACAGATTGGGTGTCATCCATACGACATGCATGTAGTGCTCGAACGGTCTTGAAGCGCTCGACACGTGCTTGTTGAAGGAACATCTCCTTCAATTGTGTGATCATGTCGTATGCAGTATGATGCTCGAAATCCTTTTGAAGTTCGGGTATCATAGTCCCAAGCATTAGGCAAGCGACTTGCACCGAATCAGCGCAATACTTATCCCAATAAGCCATACCTTCCGTATCATCCTCATCGGGTTGATTGGGAATGGGGTCCTCCAACACATACGCCTTATCCTCGAGTTTGAGGACAATCCTAAGATTGCGGAACCAATCCATAAAGTTCGTATGGTTGAGTTTGTCTTTCTCGAGGAGAGACCTTAATGATAGGTTGTGTAAGTTAATTGGTGCATTTTGCGTGTTGTTGATGTTATTGGCGGCCATCTACAAAATTTAACAAAGTTGTTTAAGTATTATTTTTAATTTAACAATCAATACCCTTTAAATCCAATTGATATTTATTAAATTTTAGAATCCAACGGTAAACCAAATTTCGGTTAGGTGACCTTTATCCCGTCATTTGATTTAGCTAGGTAGTCATTATATGACAATTGCAATCCTTTTGCAATTTCTAAGTTTATGGGATCATGCAATCCTTTTGCATGGCATATTATCCCATCAACGCCTATTTGTTCATCATGCTTCGGTGACCCTAAGTTCATGATTTCCAAATCAAGTCGGCCTACTTGTGTAAACGTGTAAACTTAACATACAAGTGGTTAGGTGACCTTTATCCCACAAGCATGCAAATTTCACCTTAATCATATTAGTTTGTTCATGAAGGTTAGGTGACCTTTATCCCATCATGAGTTCCCTAATATGTCTAAGTGTTACACAAAAGGATGGCGTTTAACTTGTTTACCTTGTTTGTTAAAGGGATTTTAAGTTTTCATTATTTCTAGTTTGAGAAAACTTTTATGCCATACACCAACATGCATTTAGTGTATGGTTCATTTGAAATCCATTTTCATGTCATGTAATTTAGCCAATTACTTGATATAAACTATTTTATATGTGATCATTTTCTTGTTCTTAATAACCATTTATTAAGGTCTTTTGCCACTTTTAATTTAACCAATTAAATTTGTCGTTTTGCATGTTGTTAACATGTGTGATAACTTGTAGTAATCAAACATACAAACCATAATCAAACAACACAACCATGCATGCAAAACAATTATGTTCACAATCAAGCCTTTTGGTAAGCATTTTGTTTAGCCGAAAACAAAATGCCACCGGGTAATGGGTCATAACACAAAGTAGGAGATTTTACCACTCCCACTTAATCTTGCATCCAAGTAGATTCTTCTTGTGTTCTTCCTTTGACTCCATCTTTTCATCTTCATTTTTACAAAAAATATATCCTAATACATTTTTCTAAAAAAAATGAAAATACAACCTAATCTATTTTACATGCCAAATATAAAATAAATTACATAACCAAATGAATATTATTACAAACCAATTGAATGAATAATTACAACCATATTGAAATTAACAAATCAACCAAACAAACATTCATTCAACCACAAGGTCTTAGCTATGATTGTGAACAACAACGTATGAACAAAATATGAACCAAATGGCAAACCAAAACCTATTTTGGAGCCCCCAATAATTCGGCCTAGACCTTAACCCACCCAAAACCAATAATTTTTGCATTCTATTTTCATGCATGTACATAAAATGCAAAGTTATGGTGAGTTCAAAAACCATCTCGAAGCATATTTCAAGACTTCGGCTCTAGATACCATTGATGGAATTCAACATAACAACAAATTCATATGTGTATATAATCACAAAACCAATTTCATGAATATTAAGACAAGCGGAAGCATTATGTTATTTATAAACAAGTGTATATGTTAAACCATTTTAATTGAATTCCATGTAATATCAAGTCTTGGAATTATGCTTACATATAATAATAAAGGAAGAAGTTAATACCTCCTTAATGAAGAATAAAAGGCTGAATTGGACAGATGAAATGATGATGAAGATGATGGATTTAGAGCCTCTAACTTGAAACCTCAAGTTTGTAATACCCACAAGCCCTTTTTGCAACAACACCACCTTTGAATGAGTTAGGATTTTAGACACTAAATCACTTAGATTGTCAAGCAAAACACCCTTTCTTTCCCCTTTGAATGCCACGGCCAGCAGGCTGTTTTGGGAGAGAGAAGAGAGTTTAAAGAACTTGCAATTTTCTTGAGTCAAAAAATTGGTTAAAGTGTAAGGCATGTAACTAAGCAAGTGTGCTTATTAAAAGTCACAAAACAAGCATGTGGTGGTCTTCCTTGGTACCCTCAAAACCACCACCCCATGCTCTTTGTATATAAATTGGTTAATTTTATAAAACTTAGTATAAGCCTCTTGTTTTGTTAAGTTACATGTACATTTTATAAATCATATACAAAATATGACACAAGGTAATTATTTAAACCCATAAGTAATTAATTCCTTAAGATATAAATTAACCAAATAACTTGACTCAAGTGATAACATTTTAGAAACCCAATTTTCTAAAATTTAAGTGTCGCGTATTTACTTAACGATCCAATCGTCAAGATAAATACATATAAGCTGTTGTTAAGCTTGTTATTGGGTATGACCCGACTTGGATCATAGCATATTAGCCACATTAATTAAATATGTCTCTCGGGCATACGAAAAAAAACCTTCAATGACGTTCGTGAATTATCAGGCAAACTGGGTGGTCAATTGTCTACATAAACTCATTTCAATTAATCAAGTCTTAACAAGTTTGATTGCTTAACATGTTAGAAACATTTATTCATGTAAATATTAATATCATATAATATATAATCATGGAAAAGTTCGGGTCATTACAGTACCTACCCGTTAAATAAATTTCATCCCGAAATTTCAGGCAGTAGGAGATGTGGGCGTATCTTCTGGATATAAGTGTGGGTATTACTTCTTCATCTGATCTTCATGCTCCCAGGTGAACTCGGGTCCCCTACTATAATTCCATCAAACCTTAAGTGGTATCTTGTTTTGCTTAAGTCCTTTAACCTCACGATCCATTATTTCGACGGGTTCTTCAATGAATTGAAGTTTTTCATTGATTTGGATTTCGTCTAAAGGAATAGTGAGATCTTCTTTGGCTAAACATTTCTTCAGATTCAATACGTGAAAAGTATCATGTACAACGGTGAGTTGTTGAGGTAATTCAAATCGGTAAGCTACTGGTCCGACACGATCTATAATCTTGAATGGTCCAATGTACCTTGGATTCAGTTTCCCCTGTTTACCAAATCTAACAACACCTTTCCAAGGTGATACCTTAAGCATGACCATGTCACCAATTTCAAATTCTTTATCTTTTCTTTTACTGTCCGCGTAGCTCTTTTGTCGACTTTGGGCAGTTTTCAACCGTTGTTGAATTTGAATGATTTTCTCGGTAGTTTCTTGGATTATTTCTGGACCCGTAATTTGTATATCTCCCACTTCATTCCAACAAATCAGAGACCTGCACTTTCTGCCATAAAGTGCCTCAAACGGTGCCATCTCAATACTCTAGTGGTAACTGTTGTTGTAGGAAAATTCTGCTAACGGTAGATGTCGATCCCAACTGTTTCCAAAATCAATAACACATGCTCGTAGCATGTCTTCAAGAGTCTATATAGTCCTTTCCCTCTGGCCATTGGTTTGTGGATGATAGGCAGTACTCATATCTAGACGAGTTCCCAATGCTTGTTGTAACGTTTGCCAAAACCTTGAAACAAATCTACCGCCCCTATCAGAGATAATAGAGATTGGTATTCCATGTCTGGAGACGAGTTCCTTCAAGTATAGTCGTGATAATTTTTCCATTTTATCATCTTCTAGCATTGGTAGAAAGTGTGCTGATTTGGTGAGACGATCGACTATTACCCAAATAGTATCATAACCACTTGCAGTCCTTGGCAATTTAGTAATGAAATCCATGGTAATGTTTTCCCATTTCCATTCTGGGATTTCAGGTTGTTGAAGTAGACTTGATGGTTTCTGATGTTCAGCTTTAACCTTAGAACACGTCAAACATTCCCCTACGTATTTAGCAATATCGGCTTTCATACCCGGCCACCAAAAATGTTTCTTGAGATCTTGGTACATCTTTCCCGCTCTGGGATGTATTGAATATCGGGTTTTATGAGCTTCCCTAAGTACCATTTCTCTCATATCTCCAAACTTTGGTACCCAAATTCTTTCAGCCCTATACCGGGTTCCGTCTTCCCGAATATTAAGATGTTTCTCCAATCCTTTGGGTATTTCATTCTTCAAATTCCCTTCTTTCACAACTCCTTGCTGTTCCTCTTTTATTCGAGTGGTAAGGTTAGTATAAATAATTATATTCATAGCTTTTACTCGAATAGGTTCTTTGTCCCTTCTACTTAAGGCGTCGGCTATCACATGCCTTCCCCGGGTGTTAACGAATCTCAAAATCGTAATCATTTAACAATTCAATCCACCTACGTTGCCTCATGTTCAGTCGTTTTTGATCAAATATATGGTGGAGACTTTTGTGATCGGTATATATTGTACATTTGACCCTATATAGATAGTGCCTCCATATCTTTAATGCAAAAACAACAGCGCCCAATTTCAAATCATGAGTCGTATAATTCTGCTCATGAATCTTCAATTGTCTGGATGTATAAGCAATTACCTTCTTTCGTTGCATTAAAACACAACCGAGACCTTGCTTTGAAGCGTCACAATAAATCACAAAATCATCATTCCCTTCAGGTAATGATAATATAGGTGATGTAGTTAACTTTTTCTTCAACAATTGAAATGCGTTTTCTTGTTCATCCTTCCATTCAAATTTCTTCCCTTTATGCGTTAAAGCAGTCAAGGGTTTTGATATTTTGAAAAAATCTTGGATGAATCTTCTGTAGTAACCAGCCAATCCTAAAAATTGACGCATCTGCGTCAGAGTTTTCGGTGTTTCCCATTGCTCACTATGTGACTGAGGAATTGAACTTCTTTCAACCAAAATGCACACTTTGAAAACTTAGCTTACAGTTTTTCTTTCCTCAGCAATTCTAGCACTTTTCTCAAATGTTCTCCGTGCTCTTGATCATTCTTTGAGTAAATAAGTATGTCATCAATGAAAACAATGACAAACTTGTCAAGATATGGTCCACACACTCGGTTCATGAGGTCCATGAACACAGCTGTTGCGTTAGTTAATCCAAACGGCATAACCACAAACTCATAATGACCGTAACGCGTCCTAAAAGCAGTCTTTGGGATATCCTCCTCCTTCACCCGCATTTGATGATACCCAGAACGTAAATCAATTTTCGAATAAACTGACGAACCTTGCAGTTGATCAAATAAGTCATCGATTCTCGGTAGTGGATAACGGTTCTTGATGGTAACTTTGTTCAACTCTCGGTAGTTGATACACAATCTAAATGTACCATCTTTCTTCTTGACAAACAAAACAGAGCTCCCTATGGTGATGTGCTTGGTCGAATGAAACCACGTTCCAAAAGTTCTTGTAATTGACTTTGTAATTCCTTCATTTCGCTGGGTGTGAGTCTGTAAGGAGCACGAGCTATTGGTGCAGCTCTTGGTACAAGGTCTATTTGAAATTCAACGGATCGGTGTGGAGGTAGTTGAAATGTCCCGTTCATATTGATTATAAACGTTCCATATTAATTGATTTTGTTGCAAGGTTTTGACCTCTATATGAGACATTTTTCAAAGACTGCATTCATTTTTAAAACAACCATAACCTTTATTTTATCAATAAAGGTTTTAAAAACATTACGTAGATTATCAAATAATGATAATCTAAAATATATTGTTTACACACGACCATTACATAATGGTTTACAATAGAAATATATTACATCGACATATGTTTCTTGAATGCAGTTTTTACACAATATCATATAAACATGGACTCCAAATCTTGTCCTTATTTTAGTATGCAACAGCGGAAGCTCTTAGTATTCACCTGAGAATAAACATGCTTTAAACATCAACAAAAATGTTGGTGAGTTATAGGTTTAACCTATATATATCAAATCGTAACAATAGACCACAAGATTTCATATTTCAATACACATCCCATACATAGAGATAAAAATCATTCATGTGGTGAACACCTGGTAACCGACATTAACAAGATGCATATATAAAAATATCCCCATCATTCCGGGACACCATTCGGATATGATATAAATTTCGAAGTACTAAAGCATCCGGTACTTTGGATGGGGTTTGTTAGGCCCAATAGATCTATCTTTAGGATTCGCGTCAATTAGGGTGCCTGTTCCCTAATTCTTAGATTACCAGACTTAATAAAAAGGGGCATATTCGATTTCGATAATTCAACCATAGAATGTAGTTTCACGTACTTGTGTCTATTTTGTAAATCATTTATAAAACCTGCATGTATTCTCATCCCAAAAATATTAGATTTTAAAAGTAGGACTATAACTCACTTTCATAGATATTTCCTTCCTCGGAAATAAAACTTGGCCACGGATCGTTTCACGAACCTATACAAATATGTACATATATATCAAAGTATGATCAAAATATAATTACAACCATTTTTATTATGTTTTAAAGATTTGAGTGTATTAAGTCAGTTGTCCTCGTTAGTAACCTACAACTAGTTGTCCACAGTTAGATGTAAAGAAATAAATCGATATATATTATCTTGAATCAATCCACAACCCAGTGTATACATGTCTCAGGCTAGATCCCAACTCAAAGTATATATATTTTTGGAATCAACCTCAACCCTGTATAGCTAACTCCAACATTACTGCATATAGAGTGTCTATGGTTGTTCCAAATAATATATATACATGGGTCGATATGATATGTCAAAAAAATTGCATACGTGTCTATGGTATCCCAAGATTACATAATATATTAGAATACATGTATAATACAATATAAGTTAGCTAGGATATGATTTGTATAGATTTGTTAAACATTTCCCGCAGCAAAAAATATAAAAAATAACCAATCTTGTTTTACCCATAACTTCTTCATTTTAAATCCGTTTTGAGTGAATCAAATTGCTATTGTTTCATATTGAACTCTAATTTAAGAATCCAAACAGAAAAAGTATAGGTTTATAGTCGGAAATTTAAGTTACATGTCAATTACTAAAGAGGTAGTCATTTCCGTCGAAAGAACGACATCTTGATGACCATTTTGAAAAACATACTTTCACTTTGAGTTTAACCAAGATTTTTGGATATAGTTTCATGTTCATATAAAAAATCATTTTCCCAGAAGAACAACTTTTAAATCAAAGTTTATCATAGTTTTTAATTATCCAAACCAAAACAGCCCCCTATTTCACTACGACTGCGTATATCCGATTTTATGGTGTTCATCGTGTTTCCAGGTTTTAAATCATTAAGTTAGCATATCATATAGATATATAACATGTGTTTATTTGATTTTAAAAGTCAAGTTAGAAGGATTAACTTTTGTTTGCGAACAAGCTTAGAATTAACTAAACTATGTTCTAGTGATTACAAGTTTAAACCTTCAAATAAGATAGCTTCATATGTATGAATCGAATGATGTTATGAACATCATTACTACCTCAAGTTTTCTGGATAAAACTACTGGAAATGAAAAAAATGGATCTAGCTTCAAAGGATCCTTGGATGGCTTGAAAGTTCTTGAAGCAGAATCATGACACGAAAACAGTTCAAGTAAGATTTTCACTCGAAATAAGATTGTTATAGTTGTAGAAATTGAATCAAAGTTTGAATATGAATATTACTTTAAATTAGAAAGATAACCTACTGTAAATAACAAAGGTTCCTTGATCTTAGATGATTACTTGGAATGGATTAGAAAGCTTCGAAGTAGACTTGAAAACTTAGAAGTATTCTTGATTTTTATGAAACTATACTTATGAAATTAATGAATAACACTTAGAACTTGGAGATGGAACTTGAGAGAGATCAATTAGATGAAGAAAATTAAAGAATGAAAGTGTTTGTAGGTGTTTTTGGTCGTTGGTATATGGATTAGATATAAAGGATATGTAATTTTGTTTTCATGTAAATAAGTCATGAATGATTACTAATATTTTTGTAATTTTATGAGATATTTTATGCTAGTTGCCAAATGATGGTTCCCACATGTGTTAGGTGACTCTCATGGGCTGCTAAGAGCTGATCATTGGAGTGTATATACTAATAGTACATACATCTAAAAGCTGTGTATTGTACGAGTACGAATACGGGTGCATACGAGTAGAATTGTTGATGAAACTGAACGAGGATGTAATTGTAAGCATTTTTGTTAAGTAGAAGTACTTTGATATGTGTCTTGAAGTCTTTAAAAAGTGTAAGAATACATATCAAAACACAACATGTATATACATTCTAATGGATTCGTTAAGTCTTCGTTAGTCGTTACATGTAAGTGTTGTTTTGAAACCTTTAAGTTAACGATCTCAATTAATGTTGTTAACCCAATGTTTATTATATCAAATGAGATGTTAAATTATTATATTATCATGATATTATGATGTATGAATATCTCTTAATATGATACATACATTAAAATATCGTTACAACGATAATCGTTACATATAAGTCTCGTTTCGTAATTCTTGAGTTAGTAGTCTTGTTTTACATATGTAGTTCATTGTTAACACACTTAATGATATATTTAAATATCATTTTATCATGTTAAATATAGTGTATCAATATCTTAATATGATACATATGTATTTAGTAGACGTTATCATAACGATAATCGTTATATATATCATTTCGAGTTTCTTAACTTAGTAATCTCATTTCTTATGTATATCACACATTGTTAATATACTTAGTGAGATACTTACTCATCATAATCTCATGTAAACCATATATATATGGCTATATATACCACAACATGTAGTTTTCACAATTTTGTAACGTTCGTGAATCGCCGGTCAACTTGGGTGATCAATTGTCTATATGAAAATTATTTCATTTAATTAAGTCTTAACAAGTTTGATTTCTTAACACGTTGGAAACATTTAGTCATATAAATATCAATCTTAATTAATATATATAAACATGGAAAAGTTCGGGTCACTACAGTACCTACCCGTTAAATAAATTTCGTCCCGAAATTTTAAGCTGTTGAAGGTGTTGACGAATCTTCTTGAAATAGATGCGGGTATTTCTTCTTCATCTGATCTTCAAGCTCCCATGTGAACTCGGGTCCTCTATGAGCATTCCATCGAACCTTAACAATCGGTATCTTGTTTTGCTTAAGTCTCTTAACCTCACGATCCATTATTTCGACGGGTTCTTCAATGAATTGAAGTTTTTCATTGATTTGGATTTCGTCCAACGGAATAGTGAGATCTTTTTTAGCAAAACATTTCTTCAAATTCGAGGCGTGGAAAGTGTTATGTACAGCCGCGAGTTGTTGAGGTAGCTCCAGTTGGTAAGCTACTGGTCCGACACGATCTATAATCTTGAATGGTCCAATGTACCTTGGATTTAGTTTCCCCCGTTTACCAAATCGAACAACGCCTTTCCAAGGTGAAACCTTAAGCATGACCATTTCTCCAATTTCAAACTCTATATCTTTTCTTTTACTGTCCGCGTAGCTCTTTTGTCGATTCTGGGCGGTTTTCAATCGTTGTTGAATTTGGATGATTTTCTCGATAGTTTCTTGTATTATCTCCGGACCCGTAATCTGTCTATCCCCTACTTCATTCCAACAAATTGGAGACTTGCACTTTCTACCATAAAGTGCCTCAAACGGCACCATCTCAATACTAGAATGATAACTGTTGTTGTAGGAAAATTCTGCTAACGGTAGGTGTCGATCCCAACTGTTTCCGAAATCAATAACACATGCTCGTAGAAAGTCTTCAAGCGTTTGTATCGTCCTTTCACTCTGCTCATCAGTTTGTGGATGATAGGCAGTACTCATGTCTAGACGGGTCCCCAATGCTTGTTGCAACATCTGCCAGAACCTTGAAACAAATCTACCATCCCTATCAGAGATAATAGAGACGGGTATTCCATGTCTGGAGACAACCTCCTTCAAATACAATCGCGCCAACTTCTCCATTTTGTCATATTCTCTCATTGGCAGGAAGTGTGCTGACTTGGTGAGACGATCAACTATTACCCAAATAGTATCATAACCACTTGCAGTCCTTGGCAATTTAGTAATGAAATCCATGGTAATGTTTTCCCATTTCCATTCTGGGATTTCAGGTTGTTGTAGTAGACGTAATGGTTTCTGATGTTCAGCTTTGACCTTAGAACACGTCAAACATTCTCCTACATATTTAGCAACATCGGCTTTCATACCCGGCCACCAAAAGTGTTTCTTGAGATCTTTATACATCTTCCCCGCTCCGGGATGTATTGAATATCTGGTTTTATGTGCTTCTTTACGTACCATTTCTCTCACATCTCTAAACCTTGGTACCCAAATTCTATCAGCCCTATATCGGGTTCCGTCTTCCTGATTATTAAGATGTTTCTCTGATCCTTTGGGTATCTCATCCTTCAACTTTCCTTCTTTTACAACTCCCTGCTGTGCCTCCTTTATTTGAGTAGTAAGGTTAGTATGAATAATTATATTCATAGCTTTTACCCGTATAGGTTCTCTGTCCTTTCTACTCAAAGCATCGGCTACCACATTCGCCTTCCCCGGGTGGTATCGAATCTCAAAATCATAATCATTCAATAGTTCAATCCACCTGCGTTGTCTCATATTCAGTTGCTTCTAATTAAATATATGTTGGAGACTTTTGTGGTCGGTATATATAATACTTTTGACCCCATATAAATAATGCCTCCAAGTCTTTAATGCAAAAACAACAGCACCCAATTCCAAGTCATGAGTTGTATAATTTTGCTCGTGAATCTTCAATTGTCTAGACGCATAAGCAATCACCTTCGTTCATTGCATTAATACACAACCGAGACCTTGCTTTGATGCGTCACAATAAATCACAAAATCATCATTCCCTTCAGGCAATGACAATATGGGTGCTGTAGTTAGCTTTTTCTTCAATAACTGAAACGCCTTCTCTTGTTCATCCTTCCATTCAAATTTCTTCCCTTTATGCTTTAATGCAGAAAAGGGTTTTGCTATTTTGGAGAAATCTTGGATGAATCTTCTATAGTAACCAGCCAATCCTAAAAATTGACGTATATGCTTCGGAGTTTTTGGGGTTTCCCACTTTTCAACGGTTTCGATCTTTGCCGGGTCCACCTGGATACCTTCTTTGTTCACTATGTGACCGAGGAATTGAACTTCTTCCAACCAAAATGCACACTTTGAAAACTTAGCGTACAGTTTTTCTTTCCTCAATACTTCTAGCACTTTTCTCAAATGTTCTTCGTGCTCTTGATCATTCTTTGAGTAAATAAGTATGTCATCGATGAAAACAACGACAAACTTGTCAAGATATGGCCCACACACTCGGTTCATAAGGTCCATGAACACAGCTGGTGCGTTAGTCAATTCAAACGGCATAACCATAAACTCATAATGACCATAACGCGTCCTAAAAGCAGTTTTTGGAATATCATCCTCCTTTACTCGCATTTGATGATATCCAGAACGTAAATCGATTTTCGAATAAACCGACGAGCCTTGTAGTTGATCAAATAAGTCGTCAATTCTCGGCAGTGGATAACGGTTTTTGATGGTATGTTTATTCAACTCTCTGTAGTCAATACACAACCTAAATGTACCATCCTTCTTCTTGACAAACAAAACAGGAGCTCCCCATGGTGATGTACTTGGTCGAATGAAACCACGTTCTAATAGTTCTTGCAGTTGGCTTTGCAGTTCTTTCATCTCGCTGGGTGCGAGTCTGTAAGGAGCACGAGCTATTGGTGCAGCTCCTGGTACAAGATCTATTTGAAATTCAACAGATCGATGTGGAGGTAGTCCCAGTAATTCCTTCAGAAATACATCGGGAAATTCTTTTGCGACGGGAACATCATTGATGCTCTTTTCTTTAGTTTGTACTTTCTCGACGTGTGCTAGAACATCATAGCAACCTTTTCTTATTAGTTTGTGTGCCTTCAAATTACTAATAAGATGTAGCTTCGTGTTGCCCTTTTCTCCGTACACCATTAAGGGTTCTCCTTCTTCTCGTACAATGCGAATTGCATTTTTGTAACATAAGATCTCTGCTTTCATCTCCTTCAGCCAGTCCATGCCAACTATTACATCAAAACTCCCTAACTCTACTGGTATCAAATCAATCTTAAATATTTTGCTACCCAGTTTAATTTCTCGATTCCGGCATATATAATCTGCTGAAACTAATTTACCGTTTGTTAATTCGAGTAAAAATTTACTATCCAACGGTATCAATGGACAACTTAATTTAGCACAAAAATCTCTACTCATATAGCTTCTATCCACACCCGAATCAAATAAAACGTAATCAGATTTATTGTCAATAAGAAATGTACCCGTAACAAGCTCCGGGTCTTCCTGTGCCTCTGCCGCATTAATATTGAAAACTCTTCCGCGGCCTTGTCCATTCGTGTTCTCCTGGTTTGGGAAATTTCTAATAATGTGGCCCGGTTTTCCACATTTATAACAAACTACATTGGCATAACTTGCTCTGACACTACTTGCTCCGCCATTACTCGTTCCGACACCATTTGTTCCTTTCGTTCTGTTAACCCCTGGTCCGTAGACCTCACACTTCACCGCGCTATGACCATTTCTTTTACACTTGTTGCAAAATTTGGTGCAGAACCCCGAGTGATACTTTTCACACCTTTGGCATAGCTGCTTCTGATTGTTGTTGTTGTTGCAGTTGTTATTGTTGTTGGGATGATTGTTGTAGTTGTTGTTGTTGTTGTTGTTGTTGTGCCGTTTGTTGTAGTTGCGATTGATGTTGCGATTGTTGGGATAGTTGTTGTTGTTTTGGTGACTCTTATCACTGTTTTCCTCCCACTTTCTTTTGACTAGCTTCATGTTGGCCTCTTCGGCCGCCTGTTCTTTAATTCTTCCCTCAATCTGGTTCACTAGTTTGTGAGCCATTCTACATGCCTTTTGTATGGAGGCAGGCTCGTGTGAACTTATATCTTCTTGGATTCTCTTCGGTAACCCTTTCACAAAAGCGTCGATCTTCTCTTCCTCATCTTCAAACGCTCTCGGACACAATAGGCACAATTCTGTGAATCGTCTTTCGTACGAAGTAATATCGAATCCCTGTGTTCGTAACCCTCTAATTTCTGACTTGAGCTTATTGACCACGGTTATGGGACGGTACTTCTCATTCATCAAGTGCTTGAATGCTGACCACGGTAGCGCGTAAGCAGCATCTTGTCCCACTTGCTCTAGATAGGTATTCCACCATGTTAACGCAATACCTGTGAAGGTATGCATAGCTTACTTCACTTTGTCTCCTTCAGCACACTTACTTATGGCAAACACCAATTAAACTTTCTCGGTCCACCGTTTCAATCCGATTGGTCCTTCGGTCCCATCAAATTCTGAAGGTTTGCAGGCAGTGAATTCCTTATAGGAGCATTCTACACAATTTCTTGCGCCGTTAGCTACATTACTAGATTCAGAGTTATTATTGGTATGTAGCGCGGCCTGTGCTGCGGCTATATTTGAAGCAAGAAAGGCACAAAATTCCTCTTCGCTCATATTCAAGGTGTGTCGAGTAGTTGGTGCCATTTCCTTCAAAATAGTCAAATGAAACAAGTTAATCATACAGAATATTAAGAGTAGTAAATAGTATCTCGTAGCATAATATGAACTCATTTATAAAAGTTTTTTCTTCATATTAGCGTTTTATAAGTTTAAATTCGGGTACTACCTACCCGTTAAGTTCATACTTAGTAGCTAATATACAATTCAACTACTACAATTCCATATGAAAAACTGATTATAATAATATATCACATACAAATATTCTTCAAACTTACAACTTCGCTATATTACATATAACATGAAATATAGTACACTATGATACAGGAGAGTTTTGAAGATAAATCTAGTTAATACGCAAGTTGTTCAGCAAAGGAAATAAAGACACGTAATTCATAAGTCCAGAAACAAGTCATGCATTCTGGTTTTACTAAGACGACTTCCCATCCTTGGTCTGGTGGAAAATAACCGTTATGACCATTGGCTAGGCAGCATGTTGTAATGTCGTCAAAAGGACGAGGGTTTCGTAATGTCCAACAGCCCCGTAATAATCTAAAAACCTTGTTTCTCACCCCAACTACTGAATCCGTCACTTGTGGGAAAGTTTTATTTAAAAGCTGCAATCCGATGTTCTTTTTCTCACTTTGGTAAGAAGCGAACATCACTAACCCGTAAGCATAACATGCTTCTTTATGTTGCATGTTAGAAGCTCTTTCTAATTCACGAAATCCTATGTTGGGATATGTTGAGTCAAAATAGGTTCTTAACCCGTAGCGTAAAATTGCATTTGGGTTCCCCGCATTTAACGCTTTAAAGAAAACACGGCGTAACTTAAAGTGTCCCCAATGTGATATACCCCACCTATCAAAGGAAAGCCTTTTATAAACTAAGGCATTTCTGGAAAGTCTTTCAAATGTTTGACAAGTTAATTTTGCCATAACTAAATGTGCTGATGAATTCTGACCGACTCTAGACAAGATTTCCTCAATCATATCCTCTGGTAGGTCTTCTAAAATATTCGGTTGTCTACCCTTAACGTCCATTTTTTTATACTGTAAAATAGACAAGGATTAGATTCGTAATAACAAACAATACAAGCAACTTTTACATAGAACATAAAAGTACAAGCACACTACAATACATTTATTACACAACATGCTCACACCCCTCTAATCTGAATCACTGGTTTCTTCTTCTTCGGACTTGGTTCTTTTTCCTAGTCTTCTAGGGATATATGATGTTCCTCTAATACGAGTCGTCGTTTTCCACATTGGTTTAGAAAAACCTGGTGGTTTAGAGGTTCCCGGGTTATTGTCACGATATTGAAAATACGGGTGTTGACGGTACATATAAAGTTCATCGGGGTCGGAATCAGATTTATCTATTTTGATGCCTTTTCCCTTATTATTTTCTTTTACCTCATTAAATTGGGTCGGGGTAATTTCTATAACATCATCGGAATCCTCATCAGGATCCGATTCATCGAAAAATTGGTAATTTTCCCAATATTTTGCTTCCTTAGCGGAAACACCATTGACCATTATTAACTTTGGTCCATTGGTTGAGGATTTTCTTTTATTTGACCGATTTTATGTGGTTCCTACTATTCCCCCCTCTGGAACCTCTTCTTCTTCCGGTTCCTCTTCTTCTGGTTCCTCTTCTTCCGGTTCCGTTTCCTCTTCTTCCGGTTCTTCGGGAACTTGTGAATCTTGCCAATATATATTCGACTCTTCGTTATTATTAGGTGAGTCAATGGGATTTGTGCTAGAGGTAGACATCTATCACACAATATCAAACATGTTAAGAGATTAATATATCACATAATATTTACATGTTAATAATATATAGTTTCCAACAAAAATGTTAAGCAATCATTTTTAAAGAAAACACGGTCGAAGTCCAGACTCACTAATGTATCCTAACAAACCCGATAAGACACACTAATGCAAATTTTCTGGTTCTCTAAGACCAACGCTCGAATACCAACTGAAATGTCCCGTTCATATTGATTATAAACGTTCCATATTAATTGATTTCGTTGCGAGGTTTTGACCTCTATATGAGACGTTTTTCAAAGACTGCATTCATTTTTAAAACAACCATAACCTTTATTTTATCAATAAAGGTTTTAAAAACATTACGTAGATTATCAAATAATGATAATCTAAAATATACTGTTTACACACGACCATTACATAATGGTTTACAATAGAAATAAATTACATCAACATATATTTCTTGAATGCAGTTTTTACACAATATCATACAAACATGGACTCCAAATCTTGTCCTTATTTCAATACACATCCCATACATAGAGATAAAAATCATTCATATGGTGAACACCTGGTAACCGACATTAATAAGATGCATATATAATAATATCCCCATTATTCTGGGACACCCTTCGGATATTATATAAATTTCGAAGTACTAAAGCATTCAGTACTTTGGATGGGGTTTGTTAGGCCCAATAGATCTATCTTTAGGATTCGCGTCAATTAGGGTGTCTGTTCCCTAATTCTTAGATTACCAGACTTAATAAAAAGGGGCATATTCGATTTCGATAATTTAACCATAGAATGTAGTTTCACGTACTTGTGTCTATTTTGTAAATCATTTATAAAACTTGCATGTATTCTTATCCCAAAAATATTAGATTTTAAAAGTGGGACTATAACTCACTTTCACAGATATTTCCTTCCTCGGAAATAAGACTTGGCCACGGATCGATTCATGAACCTATACAAATATGTACATATATATCAAAGTATGATCAAAATATAATTAAAACCATTTTTATTATGTTTTAATGATTTGAGTGTATTAAGTCAGTTGTCCTCGTTAGTAACCTACAACTAGTTGTCCACAGTTAGATGTACAGAAATAAATTGATATATATTATCTTGAATCAATCCACGACCCAGTGTATACACGTCTCGGGCTAGATCACAACTCAAAGTATATATATTTTTAGAATCAACCTCAACCCTGTATAGCTAACTCCAACATTACTGCATATAGAGTGTCTATGGTTGTTCCAAATAATATATATACGTGGGTCGATATGATATGTCAAAAAATTTGCATACGTGTCTATGGTATCCCAAGATTACATAATATATTAGAATACATGTATAATACAATATAAGTTAGCTAGGATATGATTTGTATAGATTTGTTAAACATTTCCCGTAGCTAAAAATATCCAATCTTGTTTTACCCATAACTTCTTCATTTTAAATCCGTTTTGAGTGAATCAAATTGCTATGGTTTCATATTGAACTCTAATTTAAGAATCCAAATAGAAAAATTATAGGTTTATAGTCGGAAATTTAAGTTACATGTCAATTACTAAAGAGGTAGTCATTTCCGTCGAAAGAACGACATCTTGATGACCATTTTGAAAAACATACTTTCACTTTGAGTTTAAACAAGATTTTTGGATATAGTTTCATGTTCATATAAAAAATCATTTTCCCAGAAGAACAACTTTTAAATCAAAGTTTATCATAGTTTTTAATTATCCAAACCAAAACAGCCCCCGATTTCACTACGACTGCGTATATCCGATTTTATGGTGTTCATCGTGTTTCCAGGTTTTAAATCATTAAGTTAGCATATCATATAGATATAGAACATGTGTTTAGTTTATTTTAAAAGTCAATTTAGAAGGATTAACTTTTGTTTGCGAACAAGCTTAGAATTAACTAAACTATGTTCTAGTGATTACAAGTTTAAACCTTCGAATAAGATAGCTTTATATGTATGAATCGAATGATGTTATGAACTTCATTACTACCTCAAGTTTTCTGGATAAAACTACTGGAAATGAGAAAAATGGATCTAGCTTCAAAGGATCCTTGGATGGCTTGAAAGTTCTTGAAGCAGAATCATGACACGAAACAGTTCAAGTAAGATTTTCACTCGAAATAAGATTGTTATAGTTGTAGAAATTGAATCAAAGTTTGAATATGAATATTACCTTAAATTAGAAAGATAACCTATTGTAAATAACAAAGGTTCCTTGATCTTAGATGATTACTTGGAATGGATTAGAAAGCTTGGAAGTAGACTTGCAAACTTAGAAGTATTCTTGATTTTTATGAAACTATACTTATGGAATTTATGAAGAACACTTAGAACTTGAAGATGGAACTTGAGAGAGATAAATTAGATGAATAAAATTGAAGAATGAAAGTGTTTGTAGGTGTTTTTGGTCGTTGGTATATGGATTAGATATAAAGGATATGTAATTTTGTTTTCATGTAAATAAGTCATGAATGATTACTAATATTTTGTAATTTTATGAGATATTTTATGCTAGTTGCCAAATGATGGTTCCTACATGTGTTAGGTGACTCACATGGGCTGCTAAGAGCTGATCATTGGAGTGTATATACTAATAGTACATACATCTAAAAGCTGTGTATTGTACGAGTACGAATACGGGTGCATACGAGTAGAATTGTTGATGAAACTGAACGAGGATGTAATTGTAAGAATTTTTGTTAAGTAGAAGTACTTTGATATGTGTCTTGAAGTCTTTCAAAAGTGTAAGAATACATATCAAAACACAACATGTATATACATTCTAATGGATTCGTTAAGTCTTCGTTAGTCGTTACATGTAAGTGTTGTTTTGAAACCTTTAAGTTAACGATCTCAATTAATGTTGTTAACCCAATGTTTATTATATCAAATGAGATGTTAAATTATTATATTATCATGATATTATGATGTATGAATATCTCTTAATATGATACATACATTAAAATATCGTTACAACGATAATCGTTACATATAAGTCTCGTTTCGTAATTCTTGAGTTAGTAGTCTTGTTTTACATATGTAGTTCATTGTTAACACACTTAATGATATATTTAAATATCATTTTATCATGTTAAATATAGTGTATCAATATCTTAATATGATACATATGTATTTAGTAGACGTTATCATAACGATAATCGTTATATATATCATTTCGAGTTTCTTAACTTAGTAATCTCATTTCTTATGTATATCACACATTGTTAATATACTTAGTGAGATACTTACTCATCATAATATCATGTCAACCATATATGTATGTCTATATATACCACAACATGTAGTTTTCATAATTTTGTAACGTTCGTGAATCGCCGGTCAACTTGGGTGATCAATTGTCTATATGAAACTTATTTCATTTAATCAAGTATTAACAAGTTTGATTGCTTAACACATTGGAAACATTTAGTCATGTAAATATCAATCTCAATTAATATATATAAACATGGAAAAGTTCGGGTCACTACAGTAGTCCCGGTAATTCTTTCAGAAATATATCAGGAAATTCTTTTGCGACGAGAACATCATTGATGTTCTTTTCTTTGGGTTTGACTTCCTCGATGTGTGATAGAATGACATAGCAACCTTTTCTTATTAGTTTTTTCACCTTCAAACTACTAATAAGATTTAACTTCGCGTTGCTCTTTTCTCCGTACACCATTAAGGGTTTTCCTTTTTCTCGTACAATGCGAATCGCATTTTTGTAACATACAACCTCTGCTCTCTCCTTTTTCAACCAGTCCATGCCAATTATCATATCAAAACTCCCTAACTCTACTGGTATCAAATTAATCTTAAATGTTTTGCCAACCAGTTTAATTTCTCGATTTTGACATATTTTATCCGCCGTAATAAACTTACCGTTTGCTAATTAGAGTAAAAACTAATTATCCAAAGGCGTTAATGGACAACTTAATTTGGCACAAAAATCTCTACTCATATAGCTTCTATCCGCACCCGAATCAAATAAAACATAAGCAGGTTTATCATCAATAAGAAACGTACCCGTAACAAGCTCTGGGTCTTCTTGCGCTTCTATCGCATTAATGTTGAAGACTCTTCCTCGTCCTTGACCACTAGTACTCCCTTGGTTTGGATACATATTTTTGTAATGGCCCTTCTTCCCGCATTCAAAACGAGTAATGTCGGCATAATTTTCTCCGGCATTATTTGTTCCTTTAGCCATTAATCCGTAGATTTCTCACTTCGTCGCACTATGGACCTTTTTGTTACACTTAGTACATGATGCCGTACCGTACCCATTCGGATGGTATCCTTTACACCTCTGGCACAGTTTCTGCCCCTTGTTATTATTGCTGGGATTGTTGTTGTTGTGGTTGTTATTGTTGTTGGAACGGTTGTTGTAGTTGTTGTTGTTGAGAAGGTTGTTGTTGGGTTTGTTTTTGCGAAAAATGGTGCGATTGTAGTTGTGATTATTGGATTGACTGTTGAAGCAATAGTTACTATTGTTGTGTTGGTGACCCTTGTCACTATTTTCTTCCCACTTCCTCTTGACTTGTTTCATTTTAGCCTCCTCGGCCGCCTGTCTTTAATCCTCCCCTCGATCTGATTTATAAGTTTGTGAGCCATTCGACTTGCCTTTTGCATTGAGGTAGGCGCGCTTGCACTCACATCCTCCTGAATTCTCTCTGGTAACCCTTTTACAAATGCATCGATCTGCTCCTCTTCATCTTCGAACACTCTTGGACACAATAAACACAACTCTGTGAATTGTCGTTCATATGTGGTAATATCGAATCCTTGCGCTCATAATTCTCTAAGCTCTGTCTTGAGCTTATTGACTTCATTTCTGGGACGGTACTGCTCATTCATCAAGTGTTTGAATGCTGACCATGGTAGTACATAAGCAATATCTTATCCCACCTGTTCAATATAGGTGTTCCACCAAGTTAACGCAGTACCTGTGAAGGTATGCGTGGCGTACTTAACCCTGTTTCTTCGGCACATTTTCTTATAGCAAACACAGATTCGACCTTCTCGGTCCATCATTTCAGTCTGACTGATCCTTCAGTTACATCAAATTCCAGAGGTTTACAGGCAGTGAAAGCCTTGTAGGAGCATCCTACACGGTTTCCTGTGGAGTTAACTCCACTGCTAGACCCAGAGTTATTATTATTGTTTTGCATCGCAGCCTGAACTGCGGCTATGTTTGCAGCAAGGAATGCACGAAAATCTTCCTCGCTCATATTCAAGTTCTGCCTAGTAGTCGGTGCCAAAAGAATTGAGTTAATCATATAGAATTTCGAGAGTAGTCAATAGTATTTCGTAGCATAATATGAACTTATTTATAAAAGCTTTTTCTTCATATTAGCATTTTATAAGTTTTAATTCGGGTAGTACCTACCCGTTAAGTTCATACTTAGTAGCTAATATAAAATTCAACTACTACAATTCTATATGAAAAACTGATTACAATAATATTACGTTCAAACTTTTATACAATATTTTACAAACGTACAATATCGCTATTTTACATATAGCATGAAATATAGAACAAAATAACTTTGATACAAAGCAGCTGTGAAGACAATTCTAGTTTAATGCAAGTCGTTCAGAAAAGGCAATAAAGACACGTAATTCATAGGTCCGGACGCAAGTCATGCATTCGGGTTTTACTAATACTATTTCCCATCCTTGGTCTTGTGGAAAATAACCGTTATGGCCTTTGGCTACGCAGCATGTTGTAACGTTATCAAAAGGATGGGGGTTACGTAATGCCCAACAGCTTCGTAACAATCTAAAAACCTTATCTCTCACCCCAACTACTGAATCCGTCACTTGTGGGAATGTTTTATTTAGAAGTTGCAATCCAATGTTCTTTTTCTCAATTTGGTGAGAAGCGAACATCACTAACCTGTAAACATAACATGCTTCTTTAAGTTGCATGTTTGAAGCTTTTTCTAAAGAACGAAGTCCTATGTTGGGATAGGTGGAGTCAAAATAGGCTCTCAACCCGTAGCGGAAAATTGTAGTAGGGTTTTCCGCACTCAAAGCCTTAAAGAAAACACGTCGTAACTTAAGGTTTCCCCAATGTGAGATACACCATCTATGGAAGGAAAGCCTTTTATAAACTAAGGCATGCCTGAAACGTCTTTCAAATGTTCTACAAACTAATCTCGCCGTAAACAATTGAGCCGATGACTCTTGACCAACTCTAGACAAGATTTCATCAATCATATCCCCTGGTAGGTCTTCTAAAATATTCGGTCGTCTATCCTTAACATCCATTTCGTGTTTTTATACTGTAAAATAGACGAGGATTAGGTTCGTAAGATAATTAACAAATAGTACAAGCAATTTTTACATATAACATAAAAGTACAAGCACACTATATTACATATATTACATCGCATGATTACAACTCTTTATTCCGACTCACTTGTTTCTTCCTCCTCGGACTTGGTTCGTTTCGCTAATTTCCTAGGGATACCTGGTGCTCCTCTAATACGGGCCGTCATTTTCACAAATGGTTTAGAAAAATCTGGTGGCTTAGATGTTCCCGGGTTATAGTTAAAATTTAAGAAATACGGGTGTTTACGATATATCCCATCGGGATATTTCATGTTAACATAAAGTTCATCGGTTTTGGACTCGGGTTTTTCTATTTTGATAGCTTTTCCCTTATTATTTTCTTTTGCCTTATTAAATTGAGCCGGGGTAATTTCTATAACATCATCGGTATCTTCGTCGGGATCCGATTCATCGGAAAATTGATAATCTTCCCAATATTTTTCCTCCTCGGCGGAGACACCGCAAACCATTTTTAACTTTGGTCCATTAATTGATGATTTTCTTTTATTTAACTGTTTTTCTGTGGTTCCTAATATTTCTCCCTCCGGAACCTCTTCTTCTTCCGGTTCCTCTTCTTCCGGTTCCTCTTCTTCCGGAATTTGTGAATCTTCCCAAAATATATTCGACTCTTCATTATTATTGGGTGAGTCGATGGGATTTGTACTAGAGGTAGACATCTATCACACAATAGCAAGCACATTAAGAGATTAATATATCACATAATAATTACATGTTAACAATATATAGTTTCCAACAAACATGTTAAGCAATCGTTTTTAAAGAAAAACACGGTTGAAGTCCAGACTCACTAATGCATCCTAACAAACTCGGTTAGACACACTAATGCAAATTCCTGGTTCTCTAAGAACAACGCTCGGATACCAACTGAAATGTCCCGTTCATATCAATTATAAACGTTTCATATTAATTGATTTCGTTGCGAGGTTTTGATCTCTATATGAGATGTTTTTCAAAGACTGCATTCGTTTTTAAAACAAACTATAACCTTTATTTTATCGATAAAGGTTTATTAGACATAACAAAGATTATCAAGTGATGATAATCTAAAATACACTTTTTCATACGTCCGTTACATAATGGATTACAATAATATTATACAACAATTTATTTTCCGAATGAAGTTTTTAAACAATATTTTACAAGCATGCTGACTCCAAATCTTGTCATTAACTAGCATGCAACAGCGGAAACTCTTAATAATCACCTGAGAATAAACATGCTTAAAATATCAACAAAAATGTTAGTGAGTTATAGGTTTAGCCTATATATATATATATATATATATATATATATATATATATATATATAAGACCCCAATATTTATTTTACACAGAGTTTTAAATGATGTACGTATCGTAGGTGAAGCGTGGTATGGAATAGAAGCTCAGAACCTGTTCAGAGGGTTGTGCGCGGCGCGCACCTTGAGGTGAGCGCGCCGCGCACCTGGTCTGCTACAGAAATCTGACTTTTTCAAATTAGAGTTTAATGAGGGGCTTTTTGGTCTTTTCACTTGAGGCCGGATGTGAGGCCATATCAGCTGGTTAGATTCAGTTTTGGATCATATTTCACATCCACAAACACTCTCAAGTATCTTAGAGAGAGAGGGAGATTTCTAGAGAGAGATTTGGGGTTTTGGAGAAGAAGGAGCTTGAATTGATCAAAGTCTCGGGTTTTAAAGTTGTTCACCTCGTTCCTAGCTACGCTTTGGTGGTTGTGGTAAGTTCTAACTCCGAATTTCATTGTTTGATTTTGATAATCAAGTTAGGGTTTGAACTTAAATTGATGAGAAACCCATTTAAACTCTTGAAATGAGTTTAGTGATGCTAGTAATCGGGTTTATTTCTATTGTTGGTGGATTATGGGTTGGTGAACAAATTGACCATGATTAGGACTTGAAATTGGGTTTAATCACTTAAGTTAGTGATTATGGAAGTATTGAAACCCATTTAGGGTTATTTGGTTGACTAGTTTTGACTTTGGGTCAAAATTAGGGTTTAGTGATGATTATGACCCAATTGGCGATTTAATGAGGTTTATAAACTTAAAATGGATTAAGTTTAAGTATAAAACCGAGTTAAAGGTGTTTTGGTGTCGAAATTTGTAAATGGTGAGATTTTGACCTTATGGGTCAAAATTAGGGTTTATGGGCAATTTGGAGATTTGTAAGTGTTTAACACTTGTGTTCGGGTTTAATTGGCGTGTTAGGACCATTCTCACTTGTGTTAGTGATTATTGGTTAATTTTGGGCGCGGTTTATACTTGGAAGTGCATTTGGGTCGAATTTGCACTAAGTGTCAAATTGGTTTGGTTTGTAAATCCAATCTAAGTGTGTTGTTGAATTTGTGATAATGGAATAGGTACTTTCCATTGGCGAGTTGCGGTTTACTTGAAAGAATTCATCAAGGCGACAAGGTGAGTGTTAATATCCTATGTGCATATGTATGTGTAGGATGGGTGCGGGTCGGGTGAAGTGGTTCTCGGTTATAGAGCTCACTTCACATATAGGTGGATTTGATAGACTTGCGTTTAGATCCAATTGGCACGGTTGTGCGTTTTGGTTGACCACCTTTGGTGAGGTACACGTTTTGTGTGTACACTATCACACGTGGTTGTGATGTAGATGATATAACCCCAATGGCGAAGGGTTTTGAGTTGGAGAAGTGAATCGCGTGTAGTTCGGATTCACGATGACGCGTGTAGTTCGGTCATCTTATCAAAATGAATCTCGTGTAGTTCGGATTCATGGTGACTCGTGTAGTTCGGTCATCTTATTGAGGTAGTAATCTCGTGTGGTTTCGGATTACTAAGGCTCGTGTAGTTCGGCCAACCTCGATGTTGTGAAGATAGTAGTCTCGTATGGTTTCGGATTACTAAGGCTCGTGTATTTCAGCCAATCTTCATTGTGGTATTTGGTTCTCGTTATTGGGTTAAGGTGTTAACCTTGTTCGTTTATATTGTTATATATTAATGTATTGTTGTGTTGTAGCTAACCCTCCGGGTGTAGCTATTTGGCGTGGTTCACATCGTCGTTGGTGAACTTATATTTTTGTTGTTGTATCTTAGCTCGTGCTTAGTGTTTGTATGGTACGCCTAGACTAGCTTGCCTTTATGCTTGGTTGTTCGGTATGCGGTATTTGATATTTGTGTGGCGTATTCATTTTATGCATATATATGTATGTAGTATATTTTCACTCACTAAGCGTTAGCTTACCCTCTCGTTGTTGACTCTTTTTATAGATTGCATGCGGATGGTGGCTCGGGTAAGCGCGAGGATTAGAGGACTTGCATAGTTGCTTTAGAAGATCTTGCTTTTGGATTGATTAGGATTGGGTAGCGTATCCCCAATCGCCATGCTCGGTCTTTATTTTGTGTTAAAAACCATGTGGTCGAAAACTTGTATTTTGTACGAAAGTCATAAAACGGCCGATGTGGGCCCGGTCTCGTAAGACTCTTTTATTATTGGAACGTGTTAGTTTTAACTAATATAAATTGTTGTGAAAAGCGTTTGGTCTAAAAGTTTCGGGAAGTCGAAGATCTTTTCGCGAAAAATGGACATTTTGATCAGAACTGTCACAGGCCTTGTGCGCGCCGCGCACATGCAGTGGTGCGCGCCACGCACCCTTCTGTCCAGTTAAATTTTTTTTTTATTCCGCGTTTTTGGTTGGTTAACGGGTTGGGATGTTACAAGTGGTATCAGAGCATGGTCTAAGGGATTTAGGTGACTTGAGATAGGTGCCTAGACTTAGACTTGTGTGTGTACTTAATTGTTGCGGGACTTGCAGGATTACGGGTCGGAATGGGTTTAGTTAGTGCCTTGTTTATAGGTTGACTAACGTTTATATTGGTAATGCGGATATTATTAATATATTATTTGTGTTGTGGTAATAATTCACGCGTGTGTTTGTACCGCGTAGAATTTTGGTTGTGTTGGTTATATCATCGAGCGAGGCGGTCATTGTACTAACGAGTTGAGACGACGTGTGTGCGTAATAAGGACTTGCAAACCTTATTACGGGTGCAAATCGTGTCTAACAAGTGATGTACGACGAGTGTTTAGCAAGATGGGGCAGTGTGGTGCGTATGGTTTTATACGTTCATGGACTAATCGTTTTGCATTCTTTAGAATGGCGACGCGAAACGAGATCGAGACGAATGACGAGGAGTTTAATACTAGAGTTGCGGCCACCGTTGCGGAGCAAATGGGTGCGTTGGAAGAAAGAATGGATAGGAAGTATTCCGAATTTCGGGGTAGTAGTGAAATGGAGCGTTGTCTTAAGAGCTTCATGAGGACTAAACCCCCGATGTATGACGGGAAACCGGATCCTTTGATAAGCACAACTTGGATTTCGGATGTCGAAGGGTGTTTCCGTACTATTGATTGCCCTCCCGAGAGAAAGACGAGACTCGCTACGAATTTGTTGCAGGGTTGGGCAAGGGATTGGTTAGATGGTAAGATTGATCTTGTCGGTGGCGAGACGTTTATGGCTTTATCGTGGGACGACTTTAAGGAGGAATTCTTTGAGGAGTTCCGGACTTCGGCCGATTTGTGGGAATTGCGTAATGAGTTACGAAATTTGCGACAAGGATCTATGGATTTGAGTACTCTCAAGACGACCTTTATGGGGAAGGCTCGTTTTTGTCCGGAGTATTTGGGGAATGATCGTTTGTTGATGGAGGATTTCTATCGGACCTTGAATGATGACTTGAAAAGTAAAATTAGTCGGGTTCAAGCGAAATCATTTTCGGAATTATTCGACTTGGCTAGAGGTTTCGAGTCGTATTCACGATCGAAAAAGGGTGAACCTTCAAGTGAGCGAAGGGTCGTTTCTTATGGTGCTCCGAGTAAGAGGGCTAAGGGTCCGAGTGTGAGCACGGGTGGTACGCGAACGGGTATGTCGGATTCTAGTGCGGCTAGATGTTACAATTGTGGCGTGAGGGGTCACAAGTCTTGGGAATGTTCGGTACCAAAGGGTGATGGTATGGTGTGCTTCAATTGCCAAAAAGAAGGACATCGTAAGTCGGAATGTCCCAAGTTAGCGGGGACGGGTGCGGCAAGGAGACGTTAAGGTACGTTTCATTTTAATAAATATGTCTTTTGATTATTTATTAAATGCCGTTTGAGTTTGAGTTGTATGCCTTTGTTGCGCATGTTATGCTATGAGTGACGTTCCCAATGGAAGTACCCTATGTTGATGTTTGATTGACGGGCGAAGGGCGTAAGACTTGGTGCAACCAAGCATTCCTTAGTATTTGGGAAACGTTTCTACCAAGCTACGAAAATGGTTTTGGTGTTTGGTTGTTAAGCGCGTGTTTGCTTTTATGTTGAAGTGACGAATCATGAGGTTCGTCAGTTGGTTGGAACCCTTGAGATCGAGTGTTTTAAATCTCGATGTGTGTTGGTAATGGAGTCTTTATGACGCGACATTAGTTGCCTCTTTTATACCTACTAGCGTGGTGTTCGACTCCGATTGTGTTGCGGTACACTTTTCGTTCAAAGTGTTTAAGGGTTGATTAAAATCCTTCGTGTGCTCAAGGTTGGAGCAAGATGTGGTAATGGGTCGTGTGAGCCCAATTGTTGGTAAAGTCTACCTGTGGTAGCATTGTGCGGTTGTAAGAGTTGTGATATTGGGATGTGGTTCCAAGTGGGGGAGTTACACTCCCGCACGAGGAAGATTTAGTGTGATATTTCGGATGATGTTTTTGGTAGATCCGGAAATTTGGTCGAGACCTAGTTTGGATCGATTTGTAGTAGAGTGCAATTTCGGTTAACTTGTACTTATGATATTGGATTTGTAAATTATCACCGAGGTGGTAAGTTGGTGAATCTCGTTGGGAGATAATGGACGTGTTGGCGAGCAAGGTGAAATCCTTCGGTTAAGGGAGGTGTGTGTCGGGTTCTCTTTTGGAGAATTATTGTTTGGTACCTATGTTTGGTATAGGTGGTTCTTGCTCGATTATGGATGGTTAGTGGTCCGCTAGGGTTCACTGTAGTGTAGCAGAGCGCGATGTTGCACGACTCGGTGATTGAGGCCGAAAGTGCGTATGTGATAGATGAAGCATGACCTTCGGGGTCCGCTGACTTCATCGTGGGATTGTTGATTGATGAAGCATGACTTTCGGAGTCCGCTGACTTCATCGTGGGATTGTGATTAATGAAGCATGACTTTCGGGGTCCGCTGACTTCATTATGGTATGGTTGATTGATGAAGCATGATCTTTAGGGTCCGCTGACTTCATCATGGTAGTACGTGATTGGTGGAGCATGACTTTCGGGGTCCGCTGACTTCATCATGAGCGTGGTGTTATATCGGTGACGCATGATCTTCGGGTTCGCTGACTTCATCCGGTGTTGAGATTGGTGAAGCATGATCTTCGGGTCTGCTGACTTCATCATGGTTGTGGATTGCGTGTGTTTTCGGATTCACGATGACGCGTGTAGTTCGGTCATCTTATCAGAATGAATCTCGTGTAGTTCGGATTCATGGTGACTCGTGTAGTTCGGTCATCTTATTGAGGTAGTAATCTCGTGTGGTTTCGGATTACTAAGGCTCGTGTAGTTTGGCCAACCTCGATGTTGTGGAAGTGAATCTCGTGTAGTTCGGATTCACAAATGACTCATGTGGTTTCGGTCATTGTATTGAGGAGTGAGTCTCGTGTAGTTCGGATTCACAAATGACTCGTGTAGTTCGGTCATTCCTCTGGGATATTGACTCTCGTGTAGTTCGGATTCACTATGGCGCGTGTAGTTCGGCCATTCCCGATTGTTGTTGTAGTGAAGGTAGTGAGTCGCGTGTAGTTCGGATTCACTAAGGCGCGTGTGTTTTCGGCCAGCCTTCGTGTATTGCGTGACCCGTCGGTTATTTTATACACTGATGGTGGGGTCGTAAGGACCGGGATGTTTGATCTATTGGTTGTTTTATACACCAATGGTGGGGTCGTAAGGACCGTGTTGTTTGATCTATCGGTTGTTTGATACACTGATGGTGGGGTCGTGAGGACCATGTTGTATGTTTAGTGATGCGTTAGCCGTGTTTCGCTCACATGTTTGTTATGGGTGTGACGATGGTTGATTTCGTACACCTTGGGTTTTGCGTTTCCAGAGTCGTTTTGGGCGCTATCGGTTCTAGCCGTTGGATTATGATGTTACGGTAGTTGCGTATTGGTCGTATGGCGCACTACAAGGGATGTTTAGTGATTGGTGTAATCCGTAAGGGTTCGTTTGGTTCGGTCTTCATCGTTTCGGGTTGTTGACCTTAGGTTCAGACTTGGTTGTTTTTAGCGTTTTACTCGGTAAGTGTACGCTAAGAGATCTATATCTCGGTACGAGATTTGGTTGAGTTTTCCCGATGTGAGGGAATGTGCATGGTTATAGTGCTCGTATTGTGATTTGATAAATCGCGTGTGACAATTTAGTTGCTTAAAGGCGATTCATTGGGAAGGATTGCTTAGGAAAGTCGGATTGGGACTTAGGCTTGAGGACCGTGGCGTGTGGTCCGTTTGGTTAAGTGACAAGGATCACGAGGACGTGATCGATTATAAGTGGGGGAGAGTTGTAAGACCCCAATATTTATTTTACACAGAGTTTTAAATGATGTACGTATCGTAGGTGAAGCGTGGTATGGAATAGAAGCTCAGAACCTGTTCAGAGGGTTGTGCGCGCCGCGCACCTTGAGGTGAGCGCGCCGCGCACCTGGTCTGCGACAGAAATCTGACTTTTTCAAATTAGAGTTTAATGAGGGGCTTTTTGGTCTTTTCACTTGAGGCCGAATGTGAGGCCATATCAGCTGGTTGGATTCAGTTTTGGATCATATTTCACATCCACAACCACTCTCAAGTATCTTAGAGAGAGAGGGAGATTTCTAGAGAGAGATTTGGGGTTTTGGAGAAGAAGGAGCTTGAATTGATCAAAGTCTCGAGTTTTAAAGTTGTTCACCTCGTTCCTAGCTACGTTTTGGTGGTTGTGGTAAGTTCTAACTCCGAATTTCATTGTTTGATTTTGATAATCAAGTTAGGGTTTGAACTTAAATTGATGAGAAACCCATTTAAACTCTTGAAATGAGTTTAGTGATGCTAGTAATCGGGTTTATTGCTATTGTTGGTGGATTATGGGTTGGTGAACAAATTGACCATGATTAGGACTTGAAATTGGGTTTAATCACTTAAGTTAGTGATTATGGAAGTATTGAAACCCATTTAGGGTTATTTGGTTGACTAGTTTTGACTTTGGGTCAAAATTAGGGTTTAGTGATGATTATGACCCAATTGGCGATTTAATGAGGTTTATAAACTTAAAATGGATTAAGTTTAAGTATAAAACCGAGTTAAAGGTGTTTTGGTGTCGAAATTTGTAAATGGTGAGATTTTGACCTTATGGGTCAAAATTAGGGTTTATGGGCAATTTGGAGATTTGTAAGTGTTTAACACTTGTGTTCGGGTTTAATTGGCGTGTTAGGACCATTCTCACTTGTGTTAGTGATTATTGGTTAATTTTGGGCGCGGTTTGTACTTGGAAGTGCATTTGGGTCGAATTTGCACTAAGTGTCAAATTGGTTTGGTTTGTAAATCCAATCTAAGTGTGTTGTTGAATTTGTGACAATGGAATAGGTACTTTCCATTGGCGAGTTACGGTTTACTTGGAAGCATTCATCAAGGTAACAAGGTGAGTGTTAATATCCTATGTGCATATGTATGTGTAGGATGGGTGCGGGTCGGGTGAAGTGGTTCTCGGTTATAGAGCTCACTTCACATATAGGTGGATTTGATAGACTTGCGTTTAGATCCAATTGGCACGGTTGTGCGTTTTGGTTGACCACCTTTGGCGAGGTACACGTTTTGTGTGTACACTATCACACGTGGTTGTGATGTGGATGATATAACCCCAATGGCGAAGGGTTTTGAGTTGGAGAAGTGAATCGCGTGTAGTTCAGATTCACGATGACGCGTGTAGTTCGGTCATCTTATCAAAATGAATCTCGTTTAGTTCGGATTCATGGTGACTCGTGTAGTTCGGTCATCTTATTGAGGTAGTAATCTCGTGTGGTTTCGGATTACTAAGGCTCGTGTAGTTCGGCCAACCTCGATGTTGTGAAGATAGTAGTCTCGTGTGGTTTCGGATTACTAAGGCTCGTGTAGTTCGGCCAATCTTCATTGTGGTATTTGGTTCTCGGTATTGGGTTAAGGTGTTAACCTTGTTCGTTTATATTGTTATATATTAATGTATTGTTGTGTTGTAGCTAACCCTCCGGGTGTAGCTATTTCGCGTGGTTCACATCGTCGTTGGTGAACTTATATTTTTGTTGTTGTATCTTAGCTCGTGCTTAGTGTTTGTACGGTACGCCTAGACTAGCTTGCCTTTATGCTCGGTTGTTCGGTATGCGGTATTTGATATTTGTGTGGCGTATTCATTTTATGCATATATATGTATGTAGTATATTTTCACTCACTAAGCGTTAGCTTACCCTCTCGTTGTTGACTCTTTTTATAGATTGCATGCGGATGGTGGCTCGGGTAAGCGCGAGGATTAGAGGACTTGCATAGTTGCTTTAGAAGATCTTGCTTTTGGATTGATTAGGATTGGGTAGCGTATCCCCAATCGCCATGCTCGGTCTTTATTTTGTGTTAAAAACCATGTGGTCGAAAACTTGTATTTTGTACGAAAGTCGTAAAACGGCCGATGTGGGCCCGGTCTCGTAAGACTCATTTTATTATTGGAACGTGTTAGTTTTAACTAATATAAATTGTTGTGAAAAGCGTTTGGTCTAAAAGTGTCGGGAAGTCGAAGATCTTTTCGCGAAAAATGGACATTTTGATCAGAACTGTCACAGGCCTTGTGCGCGCCGCGCACAGGCAGTGGTGCGCGCCGCGCACCCTTCTATCCAGTTTAAAAAAAAAAAAATTATTCCGCGTTTTTGGTTGGTTAACGGGTTGGGATGTTACAAGTGGTATCAGAGCATGGTCTAAGGGATTTAGGTGACTTGAGATAGGTGCCTAGACTTAGACTTGTGTGTGTGCTTAATTGTTGCGGGACTTGTAGGAGTACGGGTCAGAATGGGTTTAGTTAGTGCCTTGTTTATAGGTTGACTAACGTTTATATTGGTAATGCGGATATTATTAATATATTATTTGTGTTGTGGTAATAATTCTCGCGTGTGTTTGTACCGCGTAGAATTTTGGTTGTGTTGGTTTTATCATCGAGCGAGGTGGTCATTGTACTAACGAGTTGAGACGACGTGTGTGCGTAATAAGGACTTGCAAACCTTATTACGGGTGCAAATCGCGTCTAACAAGTGATGTACGACGAGTGTTTAGCAAGATGGGGCAGTGTGGTGCGTATGGTTTTATACGTTCATGGACTAATCGTTTTGCATTCTTTAGAATGGCGACGCGAAACGAGATCGAGACGAATGACGAGGAGTTTAATACTAGAGTTGCGACCACCGTTGCAGAGCAAATGGGTGCGTTGGAAGAAAGAATGGATAGGAAGTATTCCGAATTTCGGGGTAGTAGTGAAATGGAGCGTTGTCTTAAGAGCTTCATGAGGACTAAACCCTCGATGTATGACGGGAAACCGGATCCTTTGATAAGCACAACTTGGATTTCGGATGTCGAAGGGTGTTTCCGTACTATTGATTGCCCTCCCGAGAGAAAGACGAGACTCGCTACGAATTTGTTGCGGGGTTGGGCAAGGGATTGGTTGGATGGTACGATTGATCTTGCCGGTGGCGAGACGTTTATGGCTTTATCGTGGGACGACTTTAAGGAGGAATTCTTCGAGGAGTTCCGGACTTCGGCCGATTTGTGGGAATTGCGTAATGAGTTGCAAAATTTGCGACAAGGATCTATGGATTTGAGTACTCTCAAGATGACCTTTATGGCGAAGGCTCGTTTTTGTCTGGAGTATTTGGGGAATGATCGTTTGTTGATGGGGGATTTCTATCGGACCTTGAATGATGACTTGAAAAGTAAAATTAGTCGGGGTCAAGCGAAATCGTTTTCGGAATTATTCGACTTGGCTAGAGGTTTCGAGTCGTATTCACGATCGAAAAAGGGTGAACCTTCAAGTGAGCGAAGGGTCATTTCTTATGGTGCTCCGAGTAAGAGGGCTAAGGGTCCGAGTGTGAGCACGGGTGGTACGCGAACAGGTATGTCGGATTCTAGTGCGGCTAGATGTTACAATTGTGGCGTGAGGGGTCACAAGTCTTGGGAATGTTCGGTACCAACGGGTGATGGTATGGTGTGCTTCAATTGCCAAAAAGAAGGACATCGTAAGTCGGAATGTCCCAAGTTAGTGGGGACGGGTGCGGCAAGGAGACGTTAAGGCACGTTTCATTTTAATAAAAATGTCTTTTGATTATTTATTAAATGTCATTTGAGTTTGAGTTGTATGCCTTTGTTGCGCATGTTATGCTATGAGTGACATTCCCAATGGAAGTACCCTATGTTGATGTTTGATTGACTGGCGAAGGGCGTAAGACTTGGTGCAACCAAGCATTCCTTAGTATTTGGGAAACGTTTCTACCAAGCCACGGAAATGGTTTTGGTGTTTGGTTGTTAAGCGCGTGTTCGCTTTTATGTTGAAGTGACGAATCATGAGGTTCGTCAGTTGGTTGGAACCCTTGAGATCGAGTGTTTTAAATCTCGATGTGTGTTGGTAATGGAGTCTTTATGACGCGACATTAGTTGCCTCTTTTATACCTACTAGCGTGGTGTTCGACTCCGATTGTGTTGCGGTACACTTTTCGTTCAAAGTGTTTAAGGGTTGGTTAAAATCCTTCGTGTGCTCAAGGTTCGAGCAAGATGTGGTAATGGGTCGTGTGAGCCCAATTGTTGGTAAAGTCTACATGTGGTAGCATTGTGCGGTTGTAAGAGTTGTGATATTGGGACGTGGTTCCAAGTGGGGGAGTTACACTCCCGCACGAGGAAGATTTAGTGTGATATTTCGGATGATGTTTTTGGTAGATCCAGAAATTTGGTCGAGACCTAGTTTGGATCGATTTGTAGTAGAGTGCAATTTCGGTTAACTTGTACTTATGATATTGGATTTGTAAATTATCACCGAGGTGGTAAGTTGGTGAATCTCGTTGGGAGATAATGGACGTGTTGGCGAGCAAGGTGAAATCCTTCGGTTAAGGGAGGTATGTGTCGGGTTCTCTTTTGGAGAATTTTTGTTTGGTACCTATGTTTGGTATAGGTGGTTCTTGCTCGATTATGGATGGTTAGTGGTCCGCTAGGGTTCACTGTAGTGTAGCAGAGCGCGATGTTGCACGACTCGATGATTGAGGCCGAAAGTGCGTATGTGATAGATGAAGCATGACCTTCGGGGTCCGCTGACTTCATCGTGGGATTGTTGATTGATGAAGCATGACTTTCGGAGTCCGCTGACTTCATCATGGGATTGTGATTAATGAAGCATGACTTTCGGGGTCCGCTGACTTCATTATGGTATGGTTGATTGATGAAGCATGATCTTTAGGGTCCGCTGACTTCATCATGGGAGTACGTGATTGGTGGAGCATGACTTTCGCGGTCCGCTGACTTCATCATGAGCGTGGTGTTATATCGGTGAAGCATGATCTTCGGGTCCGCTGACTTCATTCGGTGTTGAGATTGGTGAAGCATGATCTTCGGGTCCGCTGACTTCATCATGGTTGTGGATCGCGTGTGTTTTCGGATTCACGATGACGCGTGTAGTTCGGTCATCTTATCGGAATGAATCTCGTGTAGTTCAGATTCATGGTGACTCGTGTAGTTCGGTCATCTTATCGAGGTAGTAATCTCGTGTGGTTTCGGATTACTAAGGCTCGTGTAGTTCGGCCAACCTCGATGTGGTGGAAGTGAATCTCGTGTAGTTCGGATTTACAAATGACTCGTGTGGTTTCGGTCATTGTATTGAGGAGTGAGTCTCGTGTAGTTCGGATTCACAAATGACTCGTGTAGTTCGGTCATTCCTCTGGGATAGTGACTCTCGTGTAGTTCGGATTCACTATGGCGCGTGTAGTTCGGCCATTCCCGATTATTGTTGTAGTGAAGGTAGTGAGTCGCGTGTAGTTCGGATTCACTAAGGCGCGTGTGTTTTCGGCCAGCCTTCGTGTGTTGCGTGATCCGTCGGTTGTTTTATACACCGATGGTGGGTTCGTAAGGACCGGGATGTTTGATCTATTAGTTGTTTTATACACCAATGGTGGGGTCGTAAGGACCGTGTTGTTTGATCTATCGGTTGTTTGATACACTGATGGTGGGGTCGTGAGGACCATGTTGGTCGTGAGGATCCTTGATGGCTTGGAAGATCTTGAAGTAGAATCATGACACGAAAACAAGTTCAAGTAAGATTACTACTTGAATTAAGATTGTTATAGTTATAGAAATTGAATCAAAGTTTGAATATGAGTATTACCTTGAATTCGAAAAAAAAAATTACTGAGATAATTTGAATGTTCCTTATCTTTCAAGTGTTCTTGGAGTAGGTAATTAGAGAGGATTTGTATGTGAAATTATAGAATGGAAATGATGTAGTAAATGATGGTGGTGGTGGCGTGATTTTATCATGGAAACAAAGGCTCCTCATTTTGTTATTTTGTGTAATAATTCATACTTGAAGACAAGTAATGGTTCCCACATGTTGGTTAATCATTTAAGGCTGCTAAGAGCTGATCATTGAAGTGTATATACCAATAGTATATACATATAGAAGCTGAGTATTATACGAGTATGAATACGGATTGAATATGAGTAAATAGTATTTAATGTAGCAAATAGTATTTTTACTGTAACAAATAGTATTTTACTGTAGCAAATAGTATTTTACTGAAGCAAATAGTATTTTACTGTAGGAAAGTGAAAATTTACTGTAGCAAATAGTGTTTTACTTGTACATCTTTGATTTAATTGTATTTCTTCTTATATAGATATATAAAATAAAAACATACATCATAAAAAAAAAACAATTATATAATTATCACAAGTTATGACGTTCGTGAATTATCAGGCAAACTGGGTGGTCAATTGTCTACATAAACTCATTTCAATTAATCAAGTCTTAATAAGTTTGATTGCTTAACATGTTGGAAACATTTATTCATGTAAATATTAATCTCATATAATATATAATCATGGAAAAGTTCGGGTCACTACAGAAGGTGGAGGATGTTGATGGTGGGGTTTAAATGGCGGTTGATGGTTATCGGGTGAAACAGAAATCTTAACAGAATATGGTTCAGTTTTGATGGGGGTGTTAAGTATAAGAATGGTTATGATCATTGAGGATGACCGATGGTTTTGTGATGGTGGTTATGGTTAGGCTCTCAGACTGTTGAACAACGAGTATGGCAGTCTACTGTTGCAGCTGTAACTGTGGCTGCAGTAGTCTCTTGTGGGTTATTTTCGAGCATCTTGCAACAAAGAAATATGAGTGAAGGTGATCCGTATGGGTGTGTGGTGGGTTTCGACATCCAAACCGAAAGGGTTTGGTTTGGGTCTTGTAGTCGTAACAGACAAGAAAAAAAATATAGAAAGTCATAGCAGTAGCAATTATTAACATGCAGGTGATTTAAATGGAGATTTGTTGATGGGTTTTAGTTGTTTGGTAGAAGAATAGAACAAGAATACATTTTGTGTTATAGAAAACAATAAGATGAATTCATGAAGTTTGTATGTAAACGTATGCTGTATATATATTACCTTTTTATGTTTAAGTGGGGAACAAGCACAGTAAATTTATATATAATAATTCAATCACGGATATATAATTGTGCTTATGTTAGTGGATGAGAGAAAGAATGAAAACAGTAAACCCTAATATCTTTCAATCACAATTAGGCACAGTTTATAGATTGCAATCGATAACAGAATATAATATAATAATAATTATAATATAATTTAAATATAAAACGTGTGAATTCTTAGCTGTCGTCTACTATTCCTTTCACGGACTGGATTTCGTACTCCGTTGTTAATCAGTGGCGGATAAAAAAAATCTTCAGAAAATTCCATATTTTTAAATTAAATATATTTATTTATTTTGGTCATTATTGTATAAAATTTGATTATTAATTTATTAAATAAAAATTACATCAACTGTCCCTCTCAATTCTGGGTAAAATATAAAAAGTTCTAAAATTTAACAAACGGCTCCTAAATACATTTTTAATAAGTCTATAATTTATAGAACTCATTTCGGATTACCGTTTATTTTAAAATCATATAAGTTTGAATTTAGTTTGCTTAATATCAATCGGAACATCAAACGAGTATTACCATCATTTAATATTTATTTATACTATAGTTTATTTATATATAGTTATGTTGTAAATAATAATTATTATAATATTCTATTTTTATTTTATTTTACATAATTCGTTTTAATAACAACAACATATAATGTTTCGAATTAAATTTCCAATTATTATATATATATATATATATATATATATATATATATATATATATATATATATATATATATATATATATACATATTCACACATAACTATTTACAAATATTGGTTCGTGAATCGTCGGGAATTGGTCGAAGGTCGATTGAATATATGAAACAGTTCAAAATTTTTTAGACTCAACCTAAAAAACTTTTCTTATCGTGCCAGAAATATGATATCGTATCGAGAGTTTGTATTAAAATTAGTCGAAAATTTTTGGGTCGTCACAGTACCTACCCGTTAAAGAAATTTCATCCCGAAATTTGATTAGGATGGTCATGACTGTCAATAAGTATGTTTTCATGATGCATACAAGCTGAAAATTAGAGTTTTATCCTTAACAAGTAATATAGATAAAACAATTCATTTATGTGGAGAGTACGAGTGAAGCTATCACAAAATAGTGAAATGAGTAAATGCAAGTTCGTCTTAACCGGTGATGTAGTCACGGTTGATTTCCGAAATTCAAGGAATTTAAAGAAAATCTTAGTAATTAGATTAGATTCTTCGGTAATTAAGGAAATTAGGATTCTCTTCGGTTGATTGTTCTGTCGGATATTTCACTATAAATCCACCCTCTTCGCTTCTTTTATATTTTGGAGTTCCATACTTTTGTTTTCTCTTCTACACTTAAAGTCAAACGAATAATGGTCCAGAATTCGTAGGTATGAAGTTTCAAATGAACATGACTAATGTTCTAAGAGGGAGATTATAATAGCATGATCTTGATTGGTTAAATTACCAGAATTCAAGAGAAAAGATAGAACTATCAAGAAGATATATTCTTGATATGTTTGAAGATTAGATAGAATGTAAGAGTCGTCTAACATGACACATGATGACGTTATGGTCTGTGAATCATCACGTTTCATTTAGAAACTCAGCATGACTTACTGTAATATAATCATGTTGATCAAGTGTCATTATATTATACTAACTCATGCTTCAGTTCCCAACACTACTTCAAAAACATTCATATTTTATATTCGAATTTTTCAGAATTTAGAAACTAAAATAGTTTCCTTTTTGATGTAACATTGATAGCATGAAGAGATAAATGATTTCAGATAAGCATAGTTATGAAAATATCTTCAGAAATATCGAGGATATTTATAATGAAAAATACGATAATATCTTATAATTCTACAATCAAAATGTGATGAATAAATTCATTCACAATGATTTAGAACAAGTACGGAACAAGGTATTCGCTAAAGATTTCATCCGATACAGAATTATCAGGATTCTTTATGTACAAGTTTAGTCCTTGTGATTTGTCAGAGAGATTTAAGCTAAGGAGCAACGAGGTTGCTGGTAATATGGTGGAATATAAAAGGTTTCCCGGTAACAATATAAGAGCACGCATATGTATCAAGGTTATAATAAAGTTGTTTCGAACGAAAAGTCGAAGTTGACTTGCTGGAGCTGTGACAAAACTGGCTATCTCGAACAGGAGTTGCAAAGTTATTTTCGATAATAATAACACTAAAGGAATTTGCACAGCTACGTGATAAATGTTTACTCATGTTCTGAGAGTTTTTCAGGTGCATAACTATATGCATAAATCTTTTCTTCCGTAGATGAAGTGCGGTTGGTCCATACTTTTGATTGAGGTGTTTTCAAGAATCATGAAAGGTTTGAACGCAGATTGCATTCGTCAAGATATAAATGAGGTTTAAGATGAAATCGAGTGGCAAACTTGAAGAAATGTTTAGTTTCATATGTTATAATCAATATTTTAATTCATTTTAATTGTCCATGGTTAGTAGTCCATAATTAGTAGTTCAACAATTCATATATAGTTTAATATATAATATTCGAATTAATTAATCATTGTCGTGACCCATTGTATACAAGTCTCAGACTCGATCACAACTCAAAGTATATATATTATTTGAGAATCAACCTCAACCCTATATAGCTAACTCGAGCATTACCGCATATAGAGTGTCTATGGTTATTCCAAATAATATATATAGATGACGTCGATATGATATGTCAAAACATTGTATACGTGTCCCGATTTATCCGACGATATTTAAAGTGCGTAAAATAAATAACAGAAATTAAATGACGATAAATAAAATTGCGAGAATTAAAATTGCGATAAACAAATTGCGATAAATAAATGTAATAAGGAATTAACAGTTAGCTAGGAACAGTTAGCTAGGATTTTGTTAGCGTGGATTCTTAACAAAATTTCTGATAGTTAATTTGTTTGTTTCTAACAAATTTTATTTTTGTCCAATGTTTTCCTCATTATGCCACTTGTTGGATTCTGATAAGTCAAAATCAAAATATGAAATTGACTGAAAATGGTTATTCTACGGTGAACGGATACGTATATCTGGGGATGTAAGTAGGATAGTAAATGACTGTTGAATCAGATTGGAAGAATGTACAATGTAACTTATTAATGTGAAATCTAAATATCTCTCGGGTATTACCTACCCGTTAAAATATTTTCACGATTAACAGTTTGTACAAAAGAATTTTAATTACAATCTTTATGAAAATATACTTACATATATATTTTCTTCAGATGTAATCATGGATTTACAGATATCGATTGTTAAATCGATAATGAAAGATGTGAATGATAACATATGTGAATTGGTTATGATAGAAGCCCTTTAAAGCTTCTTTTATCTTTCTCGGGTATTACCTACCCGTTAAAAAAATTCACACGTCATAGTTAATATGAAAAGAATTTTTTTTACGATCTCGAGATATACATAAATATATATACATATCTCTTTTAATCGTGAATAGAAAGTAATGAATTAATGTTTCATAATTCATCATTCTCGGTACTCTTTGGTGTCTGTGGTGCTTACGGAGCTTGTGGTGATGGAAATGATGCTGGTGCTGGTGGTGTTGCTGTTGGTGTTGGTACTGCTTATGGTACCTGCGTAGTATATGCAAGCCTAGCTTCCAAATCGAACACCGTCACCTCCAAGGTTTCTACTTTACGCTTGAGTCAATGAATTAGTTCTACCCATTCTTCCGTAAGGTTTGTTAGTTCTTGATATTTAGTTCGAAGTCTTCTAACTTCTTCTAATAATCCTATCTGATTAGAATTCGGGAGTAGAGGACGAATACTATCCTTAACGACATCGAGTCGACCTTCGAGGCGGAAAATCCGTGCGAAAAGAGTGAAAACGGTATTGCGAACAGGTTCGCCGGTAAGTGGATCGAGCACTCCGACGTTAGGTGGTAAGTTCGGCTCGTGATATGGAGTACCTTTTTCATTTCTCCATAGAGTAAGTATTTCGCGAACCCATCCCACTTTCTAAAGAGATCACGGTAGTTGATCGGTTGGTGCGCTCCCGTCACGCTGTCTTCGGAGTCAAAGGAACTTGGTCGATTCGTAGAGGCCATCTTATACGATCATAGAAAAGATTTTTGGTATGAAAAGTTTAGTGACAGCAATTGATAGTTGGATGGTATTCTCAATGCATAATATGCATAGATATATATAATACCAGGATCTCTTAAATTACGGAGAAATTTACGGGAGATATCAGGAAAAGTTTACCATAATAGATACGCTAAAATATGAATTTGTCTATTCACTATCTATGCAATAAAGGCAGTAGGACGTGTCTAGACTTAGGAATGATAAGCAGGAAATTTTCTACTAGGAATGATAAGCAAAACTTATATTATGCAGCTAAGGTCGAAGTCCAGACTCACTAATGCATCCTAACAACTATCAGTTAGACACACTAATGCAAGACCTGGTGTGCTAAGACCACCGCTCTGATACCAACTGTGATAGCTTGTCCTAATCCACCTGGACGAAGTCATCAACATTTGGTTCCATTGCGAGGTACTGTCCTAAATATGCCATGAACGACTCCAAGTAATATCTCTAAAATGAGCAAATGCACAGCGGAAGATTTCTTTCATACTGAGGATAAACATGCTTTAAAGTGTCAACCAAAAGGTTGGTGAGTTCATTAGTTTATCGTAATCAGTCATTTCCATAATTTTTAATAGACCACAAGATTTCATTTATTCAATAATCATACACTCGCAAGTGTTTAAAATTCATTCATATGGATTGAACACCTGGTAACCGACCTTAACAAGATGCATATAGAATATCCCCATCATTCCGGGACTCTCATCGAACATGATAAATCGAAGTACTAAAGCAGTTCAAATTCTCTGACTGGGGCTTGTTAGTGCCCATAGATCTATCTTTAGGATTCGCGTCAATTGGTGGCAATTATCATAAATACCAATTCTTAGGCTACCAAGCTAAAAAGGGGCATATTCGGTTCGATAATCCAACCATAGAATGTAGTTTCGATCACTTGTGTCTATTTCGTAAGGCATTTATAAAAGCAGCGCATGTATTCTCAGTCCCAAAAATATATATTGCAAAAGCATTTAAAAAGGGCACAAATGAAACTCACTATATGATATTGTGGCAAAATATGCATACGACGGAACAAAACAATGCAGGGTTGGCCTCGAATTCACGAACCTATATCAATTATATATATATTAACACATAATATTAATCAACTAAGTCATAAATTTTATAATGTATTTATGATTAATATGCTTATATATAATTATATTAATACTTATAATAGGTTATATATATATATATATATATATATATATATATATATATATATATAATTTAATTAATGTTATAATAATAATATATTAGTTAATATATTAAAACATGGTAGTTTGTAATATTAGTTATATTTATGCTACATGTAATAATTATACTTTATATAAAGAATATTTGTTGTAAAAATAATAATAATACTAGTAGTAATATTAGTAATACAAATAATGATACTAATAATAATAATGTTATAAATAATAATTTTAAATGTTAAAAAAATATTAATGATGATGATAATAATAATAATTATGATATTCATAAAATTAATAATATTAGTAATTTTCATAAAAATAATAATAATGATAATAATAATAAAAATAATGACAATTCTAATAATAATAATGATAGTTTTAATGATAATAAAATGATAGTTTTAATAATACTAATAATAATAATAGTAATATTAAATTTTAATAAAAATGATAATTTTAATAATAATGATAAAAATAGTTATTAGTATCGATAATATTAGTAATGATAGTTTTTAATAATAATAATAATAATGCTTGCATTAATAATTATAATGATAATGATAATAATAATACATATATTAATAATAAAAATGATAAAAATTAATAATAATAATAATAATAATAATAATAATAATAATAATAATAATAATAATAATAATAATAATAATAATAATAATAATAATAATAATATTACTAATATTACTACCTTGAGAAACAAGCTTTCCAAAAAAAAAATGCAACTGCCCAGGTTCGAACCCACGACCTCTAATAAACCCGAACAACTCCTTAACCACTCTTCCAAACCCGTTTATCTTCATCACCATCATTGTTATCATCTTCACACTTGCTTCCATTAATCATCATCATCATTCGTTATTGTATCATCTATATGATTTATGTATTTTCGATTCATCACCATTATCTTAAACTATCATCATTAATCATCTTGCATCATCTATATCGTCACTTCATCAAAGTATTATTATCATCATAATCGAACCTAGTTATCACGACATCATCTTTCTCATCATGGATGTTTATAATAACCACTATCATCATATCGTATGTCAATATCATCATCATCCTAACATCATCAACATTACACGATCATCTTCATCATTTATTATCATCTTTTACGTTCGAGAATAAGAGAAAACGTAGCTGCATTCTATGGTTAAAAGGGTGTAGCAGGTGGTGGTTAAATTTTGTTTGAAACAGTAACTATTTACAGTCTGATTCGTTGTGTTGGTTATCGAAGGAAAAGAAAATAAAAGCAGCATGTTGCAGCGGTTATTCCATGGTGGTTAAATGGGTTGATCGTGGTTTGTTCTTGGGCTACAAACAGAACAAGTGGACTACAGTAACAAGTCGACAAGTACAAAAGCTAGCCCAAGTGGATTTTTGGGCCGATTTAGATCCAGGTTTAAATTAAGTGCATAATGGGCTTTAGTTGTAACTTCAAACAAATGTGATTTAGGCTTGATCTAGTTACTATACTTCAAAAGTAATTGGTTTTGATTACAACGAAAACAATAACAGCCGAAATATTTAATCACCAAGTTGTACAAGTGGCGTTCGATGGTCTGTGATTGGAACAAAATAGAAGGAAAGTAGGGTCACGTACATTATCTTTATCATTACTGTTATGCATCATCATCTTAATCGTTATCCTATCCTTTTTACTCGCCATCTTTCCTATCATCATTCTCACTTATCTAATGTTCATCTTCTTCTTCATTTAAACCATATCCTCTTCTTCATATTACGTATATCTTTCTCGTTATATGAAGCAGCAGTAGAAGTTGTAGTGGGTTCATGGTGGTGTTTTGTGATGGTTTCAATATAAATAGAAACTGTAACAAGGTGGAGTTGCTGCAGCAGTAACAAACAATAACAAGAAGTAGTTTAATGGAGGTTTTTGTTGTGGTGGTTGTTTTTGATCATGTAGAGAAACATGAAGAAGTATAGCAGTTGTTTCAGCGAGAATGGTGAAGGTGGAGGATGTTGATGGTGGGGTTTAAATGGCGGTTGATGGTTATCGGGTGAAACAGAAATCTTAACAGAATATGGTTCAGTTTTGATTGAGGTGATAAGTATAAGAATGGTTATGATCATTGAGGATGACCGATGGTTTTGTGATGGTGGTTATGGTTAGGCTCTCAGAATGTTGAACAACGAGTATGGCAGTCTACTGTTGCAGCTGTAACTGTGGCTGCAGTAGTCTCTTGTGGGTTATTTTTGAGCATCTTGCAACAAAGAAATATGAGTGAAGGTGATCCGTATGGGTCTGTGGTGGGTTTCGACATCCAAACCGAAAGGGTTTGGTTTGGGTCTTGTAGTCGTAACAGACAAGAAAAAAATATAGAAAGTCATAGCAGTAGCAATTATTAACATGCATGTGATTTAAATGGAGATTTGTTGATGGGTTTTAGTTGTTTGGTAGAAGAATAGAACAAGAATACATTTTGTGTTATAGAAAAAAATAAGATGAATTCATGAAGTTTGTATGTAAACGTATGATGTATATATATTACCTTTTTATGTTTAAGTGGGGAACAGGCACAGTAAATTTATATATAATAATTCAATCACAGATATATAATTCTGCTTATGTTATTGGATGAGAGAAAGAATGTAAACAGTAAACACTAATATCTTTCAATCACAATTAGGCACAGTTTATAGATTGCAATCGATAACAGAATATAATATAATAATAATTATAATATAATTTAAATATAAAACGTGTGAATTCTTAGCCGTCGTCTACTATTCCTTTCACGGACTGGATTTCGTACTCCGTTGTTAATCAGTGGCGGATAAAAAAAATCTTCAGAAAAATCCCATATTTTTAAATTAAATATATTTATTTATTTTGGTCATTATGGTATAAAATTTGATTATTAATTTATTAAATAAAAATTACATCAACTGTCCCTCTCAATTCTGGGTAAAATATAAAAAGTTCTAAAATTTAACAAACAGCTCCTAAATATATTTTTAATAAGTCTATAATTTATAGAAGTCATTTTCGGATTACCGTTTATTTTAAAATCATATAAGTTTGAATTTAGTTTGCTTAATATCAATCGGAACATCAAACGAGTATTACAATCATTTAATATTTATTTATACTATACTTTATTTATATATAGTTATGTTGTAAATAATAGTTATTATAATATTCTATTTTTATTTTATTTTACATAATTCGTTTTAATGACAACAACATATAATGTTTCGAATTATATTTCCAATTTTATATATATATATATATATATATATATATATATATATATATATATATATATATATATATATATATATATATATATATATATATATATATATATATATATATATATATATATATATATATTCACACATAACTATTTACAAATAGTGGTTCGTGAATCGTCGAGAATTGGTCGAAGGTCAATTGAATATATGAAACAGTTCAAAATTTTTGAGACTCAACCTAACAGACTTTTCTTGTCGTGCCAGAAATATGATATCGTATCGAGAGTTTGGTTTAAAATTAGTCAAAAATTTCCGAGTCGTCACATTAGATCTGCTTCTTTCTTATCATTCTCCATCCGTATCTTATTAACCTACGAAAATGAGCAGAGCAAGGATTTATATATGTATGCTTTATATCAATATACTAAAAGAAGAATCCAATTTCCTATATTTATACATACCAAAGCAGTGTGTTCTCCCTCTATCTTTATCAATTTCTGATTTGATTCCTCAATGCATTCTGATAGCTTGCTGTCACATTTCTTTTCCATATGTACAATTGCCTTTTCAGCCTGAGGAAATCAAAATAAAAAACTTAATATTTCTAAAAGATCCAACAAGTCAGTGAGAAAAAGATAATAAAAGTCCAACCTTTTCTTTCTCGATATTAACGCATTCCAGCTTTTCAGCTTCATATTTCCTTCGAATATCATTGATAGCCTAATAATACAATTCAGTGTCAGTTTGTCTCATCATTTGAATATTTGATACAGACGCATGACAGTAAACCTTACCTGATCATTCCTCTGAGAAATTTCCTTCAAATGCCTTGACAATTCTATCTGTTTACTATTTAACATCTGATCGTGTTGCTTCTTAGCTTCTGTGAGATTACCTTCAGCTTCAACGGGCAACTTTCGAGCCTATATAGATCATTAAAATTCACACTAAGGTCATATATATCACGATAACAAACAAGCTAACATCTGTAGATATGAGTAATGGAAAAAAAAACTTCTGAATTTTGATCTTCCAGTTGTTTCTCAGTTTCCTGGATTTCCAAAACAACCT